>NC_137890.1:118582852-118914613 GCF_963455335.1 Martes martes
AGATGAAATTAGTTTAATGATTTGGGGCACATTAATGGCTTACTAATCACCAAATGACTGAGTTGATTTTAGGAATACAGAACAGCACATTGAAGAAGGGAAGGAAAAAGATCTTCTTCCCTCCTGAGAGTACAGACTCTCACCATTAGAGCTCCTTTATTGCTTATCACTTTGATCACTAAGACTCTTGGGATGATCACTTAAATTTTGAGTTCTCTTAGTATCATGAAAGCAAGTTTTGATAAGGGAAGAAAGCAATAGGGAGAGATTAGACAGCACAATGGAAACATCATCATCTTTGCCTATTTCCTCATTTAGCCCTGGCTAAATGAAAAAATAAATAAATAAATAAATAAATAAATAAATAAAAGGTGTACAAGCACAGGTCAGTACTGGCTGTTTCAGTCCATCTGAAGACTTAACAACCAAGCTGACTACAGAGCTCCCAGGCAACCTTACTGACCTGTCACCACTCTATTTGTAGCACTCGTTGTAAATGATGTATTTGTTATATGGTTGTATTAAATCATTTGCAAATCAGAATTCATGGAAATATTCTTGTGTAATAATTTAAAAACACATGCCAATTACAAATACAAAACCAAACACTTTCAAGATCTGCAACCCTTATCAAAATGTATCTACAAATGATTTTTATCTAATGACAACCATATATTTGCATGTGTACCTTCATTAAATGTTCTCTTTAATAAATCAGGTAGAACTACAAAGAGAACTCAGAAAATTGTTGCTGCTTATCAATTAATCAAATACTTATTTAAGCACCTATGCTTTTCTGGTCACTTCTGGCCACTATGGACATTGCTCCCCCATTTTTCATCACCAGGATGCTCTTGAATAGCTTCACGGAAAGCGTATGTGGGAGTTCCTGAGTAAGGCTATTGCTATAAGGCACCAGAAGTCTGGATGTGACATATACCCAGGTAAAGTCTTATTGCAGGGAGAAAGGCAACTGTCTCTATAAACAGGTTATTTTTAAGCTTACATGACTTGAACAAAGCAAATAATCCAAGACTTTAGGAGCAGGGCAAAGTTCGGAGTCTGAGGTCTCCATACCTGAAACCAGAAGTCTCAAATCAGGTTTCTTATAGAAATAAGAAGGCAGCAGAAGCTACTCCCAATATGCTCTTGTGCCCCAAAGCAGAATTTCCTCACTCCAATTTCCATAAGGACCTACAGACCTCTGGTCTCAGAAACAGTTGCTCCAAATTAGTCTGTGGTTTGAGGATTGCAGATAATTTTTTTTAATTATCATAGTATTTACATGTAACACTTGTTTACCCATTTTCTTGCTCCCATTTTTCTGTGTTGGATTCATCCCAAAAGCTATCCATTATTTAATAAAACAAATAAAAAATATATCAAACTGCTAGGAACTTTCAAACACCAGCAGAGCAGAGATGATGCTCTGTGACTGGCTGTGAACTCTTGTATTTGGCTAGTCATAGGAACTGGTAATTTCAATTGTTCTTTTTAGTGTGTATGCGCTTGTAGAGGGATAAATGCTGACCAAAAAAAAAAAAAAGTTAGATAGGAACTGTAAGACCTAAGAACGAATGTGTACTTTATTCTCGTCTTGTAATTCCTTCCAATCTGGCCCTAAATCCCTAACAATGCCTTTAAAAGCTTTCGAGAAAAATACAAGAATATTGACAACTTTCTGAAATGCTGCCCTCAGAGTCCACGCCATCGATTCCTTATTCCCTAGTGGTATGCAGCTATAATCACAGAATGTCACAGAAAACAGGATTGACTTCTGAGTCAGACAGCCCTAGATTAGTATTCCAGCACAGTGTTCTTGTGCTGCATATCCATTGTAAGCCTCAGCCACGTCCTCTATGAAATGGAGATAATAGAAGCACCCACTTCACAGCCTTGCCAGAAGCTGTAATGCAGTAGTAGTGTCCACGCAGTCAATGCTCAGTTCCTTCCTACACACCCCTTCTGCAAATCCTGCACTATCGCTGACCAGAGCAAGACTAGATATTAGGGTTACATGGAGATGGGATTCATAATTATAGTTGCAATACATTTTAAATATTTTATTTATTTATTTGACACAGAGGTGTCACAAGTAGGCAGAGAGGCAGGCAGAGAGAGAGAGAGGAGGAAGCAGGCTCCCTGCCAAGCAGAGAGCCTGCTGTGGGACTCGATCCCAAGACCCTGAGATCATGACCTGAGCCAAAGGCAGAGGCTTAACCCACTGAGCCACCCAGGTGCCCCTAGTTGCCATACTTTTAACATCAGAAATGTCTATGTAAATCCTGGGCCTCTGCAAACCCACCACATTGTAGCCTTCACCCAATTCCAGTTATCATCCTGGGGTTTTCTGCTTCTGTTCCGACTGAGCATGCTTTCTCAGGTGAAACGGAACATTGTTAATTTCCTATGTCTTACACTCATCCTGTCTCTTGCCAATTATTTTTCTAGGGAGGCAGAGAAATTCACGCCTCCCCCTCACATCCTTAAAGGATGGCTAGGGTCCTACTCCAAATGAAAAAATTACCTGAAAACTTTGACTAATATTGATGTCAAGAACCTCCTACCCTGCTCACCTATTGAGTTCCATGACTACCAGAAAAGATAACATTTCTCTAGAAACAGCATAATCTTAGTAACAACATTTATTATTATGAAATGCACTATTGGAATCTTGGGCTACATTTATGGAAGGCCAAGCTATGGCCAACTTAAATATATTGGGCTCCAAAAGCCATATGTAAGCCACTTATTTGGAACTCAAATGTTATTTTCCCATAAAATGTTATGTATCAAATTTAGTGCATCTATCACACATAAACCACTGCAACATGTTGTGATCTACCTAGCATGTTGAGATCAGACATACTGATCTACCTGTACATCAGACATACTGATGTACACAATTTGTCTCTATTTTTGTATATCAGCCATAAGTCTAAAATCACTCATTTGTTTAATACATGGATATGACTGCAATGCCTGCTGCTAAATGCCAGGCACCATTCTAGGTATTTCAGATACAATGACAAGACATGTGTATAGACTACTGGGGAAAAGAGATAATAAACACATACGTACTTCATAACTTCAGATATGGAAAAGTGCTAGGAAAGATTAAAAAAAAAACAGAAAAGATTTAAAAAAAACAAAAACATTAAGAAAATTATCCTTAATCGGGTGCACTTTAAGAGACAGTCTTTCTGAGAACGTGACAAATGAGCAAGACTTAAAGTATGGATATAAGCAAAATGAATACCTGGGGAGAAGCATTCCAATCAGAGGGAACAGCAGTGCAAAGGCTCTTAACAGGGCTGAGTTTAGAAGTCTCAAGGAAATGCAAGAAGGTCCAGCAGCTAAAGAGGCATGAGGAACAGGACGAGAGTAGGAAATGATATCCAAGAATGGCCTGGTCAGTAAGGCCTTGCAAGATTACTTTGGATTTTATTTGGAACATGTTGAGAAATAATCACAGAACAGTGAGTGGAAGAGTGACATTTTCAAAGTACATTTCCAAAAGATCACCGTGGATGTCAAGAGGGGGAAAAAAAGTGCTAGGGCACAAGGGAGAAACATAGAGATTATTTAGGAGGCCAATCAAGTCCACACAGAGATGATGGTAGCTTGGACTAGGGCAGGAATGCAGAATATAACTAGAAATGATCAGATGAATGAAGGAGGCCCCATCAAAGGGAAGAAGGCAAATTCAAAAATAGACTATGCTCTTCTTCAATATACATTCCCTCCCAGTGGCCCTGGGTCCTCAAAGAAGCCTCTAGTAGATCTGAGTCCCCAAGTGTGCTATATATACCAAATCCTGTCTTAATCCCAATCTTAATTCATCTAAGACCAAAACCAGCTCTATTCATAAAGCATTTCAACAGGAAAATCAAGCCTGGTTCCAATAGGGCATGCCAAGAACCCATGTCAACCCCACTCAGAGGTGAAAAGCACCAAGAGTCCCTCTACCAGTGAATGTATTAATTTTATCTGCATAGGAGAGAGCAATTGTCTGCATCTCTTCTCCCTAAATTTATGTTCTGGGAGTCCATTGGTCAAATCCCCCTTTATGAACCTGAAGCCTTCTGATATCACCATACATTTAAAATGTTCTTCTTTGGAAGAAAAAAAAAAATAGAAATAACAGATTTGGGCTGTTAAATTAATCCTGCCAAAAGATTATGCAATGTTCTCAAAAAGAAATATTTGATTGCAAGGTCAAAAAAAAAAATGATACAAATGGAATTAAACAGGCAAGATTTTATCCAGCCTACTACAGTAGAGGAGAGAGACTGAACTCACCTGTGCTGAAACAAAAGATTGGAGAGTCGAGAGTCTGGAAGCACTGTGGTTAAGCAAGTAGAAAAATCCTAGAGGAAGCTCTGGAGGAGGGTGGGCCAATCTGATTAAGTCATCCTTGCTCACTAATTGGCGCTTTTCAAAGTTAGGCCCCTGCCCTTCTGTAGAGACTGGGAGAATAGGCACTATCTTCCTGGATGACTCCATCTCAAAGGGATGGTTCCCAGTTCCTTAAGAAAGACATTCCTTGGATTGTAGATTTGCATCTCAAAGAAAAAAGAAAGAATTTACAATTGCAGGTTTTCTCAAGAAAATGCTCTAAGAAAACGGAAGTCAGACACCTGTAGTCGGGAAGAAACCTGCCTGAAGTTCAGCCAAACTCAGGGGAATGTTAAGGCTGTCTTAGTCAGCAAAAACATCAATATTCAATGATTACAAAGTTCATAGGAGAAACCTTTGTCCAAAATTTTGCCAGCTTTCTGTTCATTGCTGCTTATCTTCCTAATTTGTAAAGTTCTAATTTGACATCAGCCCTTGAATGCTGTCAGCTCCCAGACAAGGTTACAGAATACCCTGAACACTGTGGGAGCAGACACCACTTAGCTCTGGTAAATAGAGCTCTGTCTGCATCCCAAAAGGATAGGAAGTCAGAGTGGGTCAGACATGAAATTTTTAAAGATTTCACAAGCAGAGATCGATACATCTCTTTGTCTTTAGGGTCCTGAAATTTCTGCTTTGTTGGTTTGTGTTTGTTTTGTTTGTTTTGTTTTGTTTTGCTTTTTAAGTATTGAAAACCAAAGTTTTAGTCTAGAAAGAGAGTCAGCTCTGATGCAGGAATGGGCCTAAAAGAGTCTTTTAGACTCTTTTCCTAGAACCTTTTCTGAACCTGAGAACAACACTGCCTCCTGAGGAACCAGCGATCCAGGCTATTCATATAAGGTCATGTAAATCAAATATTTATAAGAACTGCCTACACATTGTCATGATTAAGAGACAGTTCTTAATTTCTTGTCAGTTTTTAAAAGATATGGACACTTTTAGAACAGCTGTAAAATAACAAAATTGTAGAGATGGATATTAGATTACATTAGTTTATATTGGATTAGATGGGATAATAGATTATCCCAGGGGTTAATGATGGAGGAAGGAGGCAAGTGTGGCTATAAAGGGAGAGCACAGGCATCTTGTGATGATGATGCCAACAAAAGCTTAAAAGTAAGTATCTTAACATCCTCTTACCAAAGTCTTTAACATTGTAAGAGTTTTTAGTTTTCATGAGGTCTAATTCATCAATTTGTCTTTTTACAGGTCATGCTTTTGAAGTTAAGTGTATGAACTTGTCTACCCCAAGATTCTGAAGACTTTCTCTTGCTTTCTTCTAGAAATTTTACAATTTTATTTAGATATGCAGATGGCACATTAGAAAAGGAAAAGCTAGCTGTTCAACACCATTAGCCTTTTTTGAAGTACAAATTAAAACCAAAAGAAAATATATCTACCTATTATAACAACAAAAGGAAAAATAATGATAAAACAAGTATTGGTTATGATGCAGACAGTCTGGATTACTCATATGTTTTTGATGGGAATGTAAAATGATATAGCCGTTCTGGAAAAGTTTAGAAATTTCTTATTATATCAAACATGCAGGGGTGCCTGAGTGGCTCAGTCAGTTAAGCGTCTGCCTTCAGCTCAGATCATGATCCCAGGGACCTGGGATCCCTGTGTCAGGCTCCCTGATCAGTGGGGAGTCTGCTTCTCTCTCTCTCTCTCTGTGCTCTCTTCTCTCCCCCACCCAAATAAATAAATAAAATCTTTTTTTTTTTAAATGCAACTACCGTATAACTCAGCAGCTATACTCTTGAGTATAAAAAATAAATCCCAGAGAGATAAAAACATGTTCACACAAAAACCTATGTATAAATATCCATAGCATTTTATTCATAAGAGTAACAATGTAGAAATTCCCAGATGTCTTTTATTTTTTAATTTGTTTTTCTTAATTTTTTTTTTTTTTTACTTTTTAGATTTTATTTATTTAAGAGAGAGAGAGAGCATGCAAGTATGAGTGAGGGGTGGGAGGGAAAGGGCAAAGGGAGAGCAGACTCCCCACTGAGCAAGGGATCCAATGGAGGCTGGATCCCAGGGCCCGGAGATCATGACCTGAGCCAAAGGCAGAGACTTGACCAACTGAGCCACCCAGACACCCCTTCTCAGATGTCTTTTAATGGTTGGATGCCTGAACAAACTGTGGTAGATTCATTGCAAGTTGTTAAATTAATATCTTTTTTCAAGATTTATTTAATCATTTGAGAGAAAGAGCAGGAGCTGGGGCAGAAAGAGAGAATCCCCAAGTGGACTACCTGCCAAGCATGGAGCCAGATGCAGGGCTCAATCTCACAACCCATGAGATGACGACTTGAGCCAAAACCAAGAGTGGGATGCCTGGCCAACTGAGCCATCCGGGTGACCTAAATTAACGTTTGTTAAGTAGAGCTCTTGGGGTGTTTGAGGGCAAGCCCAGTTTCCATAAGGGACCAGAAGGAAAACTGAAATAGAGAAGTTTATTACTCATAAGTCCTCGGGGTTAAGTACACCGCACACCTTGAGAAGCCACATAAAAAGTCAAGGCCAGGTGCCAAGTAGACAGCAGGTCAGGATCTAGGGAACATGGTTTTGTTAGGGTCTGTAGGTAGTGCTTTGGGGTTTCTGGGCTAAGATAGGATTGGTCAATTCAACCCAAGAAAAGCAAGGTTTTGGTAAGCTTCTCAGGGGTCTGATATAAAGGATGCACAAAGGAAAAGCCCTGGGAAGCAAGGGAGAATATTATAAGGGCCACTGGGGAACATCAGGACTTAATACACAGTAGTGACTCTGCAGGCTCCTATCTAGGATATGTGTTTGCATGAAGGGATAAAGTCAGTTTAAGGCCTCTTCAAGCCTACTGGCCAAACAAAATGGATGCCGATGCGGCAATATCATGTAGAAGCTTAGCTAAACTCTTATATGTGTAATACCACTTAGGAATAAAAAAGAATGAAGTTGATACAACAAACTGGGTGAATCCCCAGAGAATTATGCCTAGTGAAAAAAAGATGGCAGAAGATACCATTTCTATAATATTCTGAAAATGACAAAATCATAGAAATGGAGAATAGAGTAGTGATTGTTATGTTTCTGGGATGGAATTGGGTACAGGAGGGTGACAGGTTCTAAAAGATCCCATGAAGGATGCCTGGGTGGCCCAGTCATTAAGCATCCACCTTCAGCTCTGGTCATGACCTCAGCATCTGGGATTGAGCACCACATTGGGCTCCCTGCTCAGCGGGAAGCCTGCTTCTTCCTCTCCCACTCCTTTCTTTCTGTATCTCTGTTTCCTTTCTTTTTCCTTTCTTTCTGTATCTCTGTCAAATAAATAGCTAAAATCTTTTTTTTTTTAATTCCATGAAACATCTGGTGTTAATGAAAATGTTCTGGGGGCACCTGGATGGCTCAAATTGTGGTCCCAGGATCCTGGGATCCAGCCCCGTACCAGGCTCCCTGCTGGGCAAGGGAGTCTGCTTCTCTCTCTCCCTCTGTTCACCCTCCCTCCACCCAAGCTTGCTCTCTCTCTCTCTCTCTCTCTCTCTCACTATTTCTCTCAAATAAATAAAATCTTAAAAAAAAAAAAGAAATGAAGATGTTCTGCATTTTGACTATCAATAACAGTATGGTGATGTAGTATGATTGCTGTTGCTGTTGGAGTAATGTAGGTAAATAGTAAAAGGGTTATCTTTGTAGTATTTCTTACAACTGCAAATGAATTCATGTACATTTATCTTAAAATTATAAGTTTAATTCTTTTTTTTTTTTAATAAAAAAGACTGGGGTCAGACTTGTGATTTTTTTTAAGAAGATTTTATTTATTTATTTGACAGACAGAGATCACAAGCAGGCAGAGAGGCAGGCAGAGAGAGAGGGGGAAGCAGCCTCCCTGCTGAGCAGAGAGCCTGATGCGGGGCTCGATCCCAGAACTCTGGGATCATGACCTGAGCCGAAGGCAGAGGCTTTAACCCACTGAGCTACCCAGGTGTCCCTATAAGTTTAATTCTTAAAAAAGATTAAGTATCTTAATTGTGGTGGCAATCACACAAAGTTACATATGTAATAAAATTGCATAAAGCTACACAAACACATACATGTACATGTAATAAGGAACATCTGAATAAATTCTATGGTTTGTACCAATGTCAATGTCCTGGGTTTTCAACTGTACTACAGTCACACAAGATGTTAAAATTGGGTGATGATGGGTAAAGGGTGCACAAGACCTTCCTACACATTTCCTTGCAACTTCCTGTGAATCTGCCATTATTTCATAATTAAAAGTTAAAAGAGGGGTGCCTGGGTGGCTGACTCAGTTAAGCATCCAACTCTTGATTTCAGCTCACGTCATGATCTCAGGGTCGTGAGATGGAGCCCAATGTCTGGGTACACACTCAGCAGGGAATCTGCTGGAGATTCTCTCTCTCCCTCTGTCTCTCCACCAGCTCACATTCACTTGGTGTCTCTCCCTCTCTCTCTCTCTCTTTCTTTCTCTCTCTTTCTCTCAAATAAACCTTTAAAAAATTAAAACATTAAATTAAATTTTTAAAATATGTAAAAGATATGGACAAACTGAAGTGCCTCCAGAGGATGACAAAAATGGTAAGAAACCAGATATATTTAGTCTTGAAAAAGAAAGGAAGAGGAAGAACTAAAACCCTTACAATTGTTGAAAGACTGTCATACAGAAATTGAGATTAAATTTATTCTGGAAAACTCCAAATTTGAGAATTAAAAACAAAGTACCGAAGTTCAAGAGAGGCAGTTTTCAACTCAGTGTAAGAAAAAGGAAAATTTTCTCACAGAGTATTCTAAAATGAAAATGGAGTCTTAAGACACAGTGAACTTTTTTCACCGAATATGTTCAGTCAAACTTGAGTGACTAAATTTCAAGAACATTGCTGGAGTAATTTCAGAATAGGGTAAGAAGATGAATTTTTCTAAAGTGTTTTGTAAAAAAATATCCCCATGGCTATCTTCTTCTTTAGCTATAGGCATTAGTATATATGACCTTACACACCTTATATTTACCAGCCCAGACTCCAATTGTAAAAAAAAAAAAAAAAAAAAAAAAAAAAAATTAATAACTTCAGGAGCAAATGTCATTTTCTGGTATTATTCAGAGAAATGCAAAAGGTGACATATGTTAAAACACACTTACGTTAAAACAAAATATTTTCTAAAATAGAGCTATTCACTTAAAACAGGAAACGATGAAATTTAGAAAAAAGGAAATAATATTGTAATGCTACAATGTAAAATGTCCACTATATACAAATTTGAACCAGATTTTCAAGATCTAAATATATACAGTAAAAAAAAAAAATTCCTTAGGTGTTGAAAAACTATTTTCTAGTTCAAAATATATTATGCCCAAGTTTGTTTTAAAATTGTTTGTCTGGGGCACCTGGGTGGCTCAGTGGATTAAGCCGCTGCCTTCGGCTCAGGTCATGATCTCAGGGTCCTGGGATCGAGCCCCACATCGGGCTCTCTGCTCGGCAGGGAGCCTGCTTCCTCCTCTCTCTCTGCCTGCCTCTCTGCCTACTTGTGATCTCTGTCTGTCAAATAAATAAAATCTTTAAAAAACAAAAATTGTTTGTCTAAAATTAGAAACACAATGTGTCAAATGTGTGGTGACATCATAGATTGTTTAAGACAGAATAAGAAAGAATGATCTATCTGGTAAAAATTGAAGGACAAGTTACATAACTCCAGTCAGAATTTCCAGACCAGTGTTTTTTATTCTATACCTTGCTCAATCTAAATAAATTACCCCTTAAAGCAATTATGCTGCAAGAGCATAGAGAAAGACGAACTACACTTCTGTCAGTAGACAGAATGGCTAGAAATATGAAGGCAGACAAGGAACATGCACTAATGGCATGATCAACCATCCCTGAATATTATCTCTGATGGAACAGTGAAAAATATTCCTCTTTTTAGTATACTTGGGCCTTTGCTTCCATTTTTTGAAAGGGCACATAAAAAACAAAATGAGGAAATGTTTCTACCTCATGTTCTATCTAGCATGGTAGTCCTCCCTGGGGAGGAAAAGCCTGCATATATCTGAGTGAGACACAGAACCACTTAATCCAGATGATAATGGTGTGGTGGGAAATGGACAAGAAAGAAAAATAGTCAGCAACTTAGTGCTAGATGAGGGGCAAAAGTAGAGGAGCTCCATGTTCCAACTGAGTTCTAACTAAGCAGGCTCCTATCTGAGGGTGCACTCACAATTAGATTAAGTTTTGTAACATCAATTAAGAATGGTTATTGCAAGTGAAATGAATAGGTTTAAGCACTGATTTCTTTAAATCTTCCCTAGAAATATATAACGTGCTTGACAGAGTTCCATATAAATTACATTCTATTTTATATTCTAATAACTGCTTAGTTCATCCATATATTCATCTAATATCCATACTGGGGTCACTTTAATGCATCTATCTATTCATCCATTTTTCAACATATATATATATACCATGTTTGTTATGTACCTAGAACTTTCCTAGACACTAGACATACAAACATGAGTAAGAAAATGTTTTAACCTCCCAACAGATATAGGATTTTTATCTTTAAAATGTCCCTGAAAGATTTAACAACAGGAAATTTAGTAATATCCCAGGCACCCAATACAATTTTGGACTGATAAAATTGTCTTAAAATTCCATTTGCAATAAGTATGAACTATTTTTGAATATTGGGGGCATAAATAATGTCATATTTCTAAAGTCAGGAAAATCAAGTTAAAACAAATTCCCTAATATTGGCAGGAAAGTCCTTATCAGTCATTCCATGGGAAAACACACAGACACACACACACACACACACACAATTTATTTTGAAGTTAAAATAAAACATGATCTCTCAGCCATGCTACTACTATTCCTCCTCTATCCTCTGCTAGGGCCATGGCTCTATGTGAAGAAGATCCAGTCACACAATTCACTGTGGGTCAGCAGCTCAACTGCCCATGGCAGATTCTCCCTGAGACCCAAACTCTTAGCACCAAGTCCTTCACTGCCTCTCACCAGCCACAAGCCCTGAGGTCTTACCATCCTAGAGTTGATGCATTCACAGGGGCTCCAGAAACCAATCCCAGTAGAAAATATGTCAGCGCCTCTTTTTTTCCAATAGTCCAAGATCCAACAGTGTCTCTAAGTCAATCCTTTGAGCACAATCTGGATCCCCTCATGGGTAATTGACCCTGTTTACTCCCCAGGGCTTTGACTTGTTAATTTTTCCTGGAGAGTAAGAAAAATCTGGATTTCAAAGAAAGTTCTGACTATTTGGGGAGAATAAAAGGGGAAAATACTTTCATTTGTTTAAGCATGAACAAGACACTATATCTCTATAGGTGGTTCTACATAATTAAATTTTTATAACTCATCTGCTACATTTGTGATAAGATAAAAATCCCTTGTTCTTTAAATTCTTCCAAACAGTCCTAATCATACCTCTTGTCAAATCTACTGTCAAAGGAGTGAGGCCGTGATATTTCAAGGCAGTTCTGAGGTCTATTGAATTCTTCTCTAGTCTAAATAAACTCAGTGCTTTCAACTGCACCCAGCTGCACTTCATCACGTTTAACACCAAAAATCTCAAATGGGGCTAATAAATAGTATTTAAAAAGAAATAGAAGAATGATTTGCCAGAATAGTGGCTGATTTTTGAAGCACTTGATTTTGCATCTCAGGGATCAAACCCAGTGATGGGTGATTTCAGGTTGCCAGCATTAAACCAAAATTCCTCTGCTTCTGGATATACTTATTTTTCCCCAGTTCTTCCTGGATGATTAAAAACTGTTTGATCTTCAAGTCTATCTCAGGTATGGAGATTAATCCATCAAGCTATCATAGCTTTATGTCTCTAGTCATTAAGATAATCCAACTAACTCTCTGCTTCTTATTACTCTTTGTGTATTAATAAATCACCAGAACCTGTATAAAGAATAAGAAAAAACTGTGAAGGAATCTATACAAAAGTATATTCAGTGATGAAACAAAGAAGGAGTAATCAATTCAATCAGGGAAAGTTGATGAGAAGTGGGTCAATAAAGGCTCCAAAGAAGTGGAAAAATTTGAAATATAATTTCGTTAGTTGGACAGAAATGAAAAAGAGAAGGGGTTCTAGACAGAGAATTTCAGGCCTGACTTAGGCTGAAGCCAATCAGGCACTTAGCAGAAATAGAAGGAGCCTGAGCATCAGGAAAATCTCTGGTTCAAGTGAGCCCTTTCCATGGCTGAATTAACTATAGGATTCTGCCTATTTTCTCAGGTAACAACTCTGCCTTTATTCAAAGGATGATCCCTCTCTTACTTTCTAGTACTCCTTTTTCCCAAAGCTTAGTGTCCTGCCCTCCCTTTCAAGCATCCTAGAAGTTAAAATCCTGTTTCTATATCTGGGTCTTATAATAGGGTTACCCCTTGCCCCCTACCCTACCCTGCCATCTATAACCACAACACCTTGCCTTGATTGCTATCAAATGTCTTCAGCTAACCCTAAATCCTTTCCCCTACCAAAATCCTGAATACCTGTGCTCCCTGCATTGGGACGTTTTTTTCTAAATTTTATAAAGGCTTTTCTACTGTTTGCTTCATCTGGTCTCTGGATTGTGGTTTTCCCCAGTCTGGCCATCACAGCCAAGTCATAATTATAAATCACTTCTAAAAAAAATTTTTTTTTTGCTTATGAAGAACAAAACTGGTTTGCATGTGATTTATTTGAATGCACTCATTTCACCTAAATCAAAATATAATACTGCTTTGAAAGGCCATTAAAAACTTAATCAAGAGAGGAGGGGCAAGATGGCAGAGATGTAGGAGACTCTGTTTCCACTGGTCCCCTATAGTGAGCTAATTATCTACCAGAATAAACTGAACACCCATGAAATCACCCTGAGTTGTAAGATTATACACTTCTAGATCTCTACAGGGGCAGAAGATGCCAGTGGAGAGTGGTGACTTCCAATTGTTCAGAAGCATTCCAGAGTGCACCTTGCCTGGATTACGGTTGATATATTCAGATACACCTCCCCTCCACCACCTCTCACCAAAAGGACTAGAAGAAGGAACACCCAACAGAGGAAAAATTCAGAGAACTATTGGATATGGACTTAAACAGTATGTCAGAAAGGGAATTCAGGGTAACAATTATCCAGGCAATGGCTAGGTTAGAGGAAACCATTAGTGACCACATGTAATCTCTAAGGGCAGAAGTGAAAGCCACCCAGGAAGAAGTTAAAAATGCTATCAGTGAGAGCCAATCTAATCTAAATACTCTAACAGCTAGGGTAACTGAGGAAGAAGACAGAATTAGTGATCTAGAGGAAAAACTGATAGAGAAAAGGGATCAGGAGGAGGCATGGAAAAATAGCTTAGAAACCATGAAAACAGAATTAGAGAAATAAATGATGCCATGAAACATTCCAACATCAGGATTCTTGGGTCCCTGAGGGGGAAGAGAAAGAATGAAGACTAGAAGATATAGTTGAACAAATTCTCCATGCAAATTTTCCCAGTCTGGGGAATGGAACCAGCGTTCATGTCCTAGAGGCAGAAAGACCACCCCCGAAGTTCAACAAATCTAGAAAGACCTTGAGACACTTGATTGTGAAACTGACGAATCATAATTTTAGACAAGAGCTCCTGGGGACAGTTAGGGAGAAGAGATTGCTTACGTACAGAGGAAGGTCCATCAAAATAACGTCAGACCTGTCCACAGAAACCTGGCAAACCAGAAAGGGCTGGCAAGACATATTCAATACACTAAATGGGAAGAACATGCAACCAAGAATATTATCCATCAAGGTTGACATTCAAAATGGATGGTGAGATAAAGAGATTCCAAGACCATCAAGGTTTAAAACAGTATGTGAACAACAAGCCAGCACCACAATATTAAGAGGGGGGAGGTTCTATAAAAGAAGAAAGAACCCAAGAGTGACATAGAACAGGAATTTACAGAGACAATCTATAGAAACAAGTACTTCACAGGCAACATGATGTCAATAAAAACGTATCTTTCAATAATCACTCTCAACGTGAACAGCCTAAATGCTCCCATAAAACAACAAAGGGTTGCAGATTGGATAAAACAACAGGACCTGTCCATATGCTGTCTACAAGAGACTCATTTTGAACCTAAGGATACATCCAGACTGAAAGTGAAGGAATGGAGAAGCATCTTTCATGCCAATGGGCCTCAAAAGAAAGCTGGGGTAGTGATTCTAATAAACAAAAGACTGTACTCAGAGATAAAGAAGGACACTACATCATTCTTAAAGTGTCTATCCACCAAGAAGATCTAACAATTGTAAATATTTATGGCCCCAATACAGGAGCAGTCAACTACATAAGAGAACTGTTCATCAAGATAGTCATATTGGTATGAATACATTAGTAGTAGGGGATCTTAACATGCCACTTTCAGTAATAGACTGATCATCCAAGCAGAAAATCAATAAAGAAACAAGAGCTTTGAATGACACATTGGACCAGATGAACCTCATAGATATATATAGAACATTCCACCCTAAAACAACAGAATGCTCATTCTTCTTGAGTGCAAATGGAACTTTTTCCAGAATAGACCACACACTTGGTCACAAATCAGGACTCAACTGATACCAAAAGACTGAGATTATTCCCTGCATATTCTCAGACCATAATGCTTTGAAACTGGAACTCAACCACAAGAAAAAGTATGGAAGGAATTCAAACACTTGGAAGCTAAAGACAACCCTGCTTAAGAATATTTGGATCAACCTGGAAATCAAAGAAGAACTTAAACAATTCATGGAAACCAATGAAAATGAAGACACATCAGTCCAAAACCTATGGGATACAACAAAGGCAGTCCTAAGGGGGAAATACATAGCCATCCAACCCTCACTCAAAAAAACTGACAAATCCAGAATATACCTGCTGTCTTTACACCTTAAAGAACTGGAGAATCAACAACAAATTAAGCCAAACCCACACAAAGAAGGGAAATAATCAAGATTAGAGCAGAGATCAATGAGAAAGAAACTAGGAATAAAGTAGAACACATCCATGAAACTAAAGCTGATGTTTTGAAAGAATTAATAAGATCGATAAACCATTATTGATAAGCTTGGATTAGCCAAACTAATCCAAAAAAAATAAAGAGGACCCAAATTAATAAAATTATGAATGAAAGGGAGGGATCACTACTAACACCAAGGAAATAGAAACAATCATCGGAAATTATTATCAACAGTTATATGCCAATAAGTTAAGCAACCTAGAGGAAATGGAAGCATTCCTGGAAAACTATAAACTTCCAAAATTGAACCAGGAAGAAATTGACAACCTGAATAGACCAATATCTAGTAACGAGATTGAAGCCATGATCAAAAACCTTCCAAAAAACAAGACCCCAGGACCTGACAGATGCCCTGGGGAATTCTACCAAACATTCAAAGAAGAAATAATACCTATTCTCCTGAAGCTGTTTTAAAAAATAGGAACAGAAGGAAAACTTCCAGACTCTTTTCATGAAGCCAACATTACCCTGATCCCCAAACCAAGCAAAGACCCCACCAAAAAGAATTTCAGACCAATATCCCTGATGAATATGGATGCCAAGATTCTCAACAGGATCCTAGCTAATAGGATCCAACAGTACATTAAAAAGATTATCCACTATGACCAGGTGGGATTCATCCATGGGATGCAAGGGTGGTTCAACATTCGCAAATCAATCAATGTGATAGAACACATTAGTAAGAGAAGAGATAAGAACCACATGGTCCTCTCAATTGATGCAGAAAAAGCACTTAACAAGATACAGCATCTGCTCCTGATTAAAACCTTTCATACTATAGGGATAGAGGGAACATTCCTCAACTTCATAAAATCTATCTATGAAAAACCCACAGTGAATATCATCCTCAATGGGGAAAAGCTCACAGCCTTCCCTTTGAGATCAGGAACATGACAAGGATGTCCACTCTCATCACTGTTGTTCAACATAGAACTAGAAGTCTAGCAACAGCAATCAGACAACAAAAAGAAATAAAAGGTATTCAAATTGGCAATGAAGAAGTCGAACTCTCTCTCTTCACAGATGACATGATACTTTATATTGAAAACCCAAAAGACTCCACCCCCAAACTACCAGAACTCATACAGTAATTCATTAATGTGGCAGGATACAAAATCAATGTACAGAAATCAATTGCTTTCTTATACACGAACAATAAAAATACAGAAAGGGAAATTACAGAATCGATTCCATTTACTAGAGCACCAAGAACCATGAGATACTTGGGAATAAACCTAACCAAAGACGTAAAGGATCTGTACTCGAGCAACTACAGAACACTCATGAAAGAAATAGAAGAAGACACAAAAAGATGGAAGAATATTCCATTCTCATGGATCAGAAGAATAAACATTGTTAAAATGTCTATACTGCCTAGAGCCATCTATACATTCAATGCTATCCCGATCAAAATTCCACTGGCATTTTTCAAAGAGCTGGAACAGACAATCCTAAAATTTGTATGGAACCAGAAGAGACCCCACATTGCTAAGGAAATGTTGAAAAAGAAAAACAAAACTGGGGACATCACATTGCCTGATTTCAAGCTTTACTACAAAGCTGTGATCACCAAGACAGCATGGTATTGGCACAAAAACAGACACATAGACTATGGAACAGAGTAGAGAGCCCAGATATGGACCCTCAACTCTGTGGTCAAATAATCTTCAACAAAGCAGGAAAAAATATACACTGGAAAAAGTCTCTTCAATAAATGGTGCTGGGAAAATTGGACAGCTATGTATAGAAGAATGAAACTCAACCATTCTCTTACACCTTACCCAAATAAAAACTCGAAATGGATAAAAGACCTCAAGTGAGACAGGAATCTATCAAAATCCTAGAGAACACAGGCAGTAACCTCTTCGACATCGGCCACAGCAACTTCGTTCAAGACATGTCCCCAAAGGCAAAGGAAGCAAAAGCAAAAATAAACTTTTGGGACCTCATTAAGATCAAAAGCTTCTGCACAGAGAAGGAAACAATCAACAAAACAAAGAAGCAACTCACAGAATGGGAGAAGACATTCAGACAATACAGACAAAGGCCTGATATCCAAGATCCATAAAGAACTCCTCAAACTCAACACACACAAAACAGTTAATCACGTCAAAAAATGGGCAGAAGACATGAACAGATGCTTCTCCAAAGAAGACATACAAATGGCTAACAGACACATGAAAAAATGTTCATCATCATTAGCCATCAGGAAGATTCAAATCAAAACCACATTGAGATACCACCTTATACCATTCTAATGGCCAAAATCAACAAGACAGTAAACAACAAGTGTTGGAGAGGATGTGGAAAAAGGGGAACCCTCTTACACTGTTGGTGGGAATGCAAGTTGGGAATCCAAGTTTCCACTTTGGAAAACACTGTGGAGATTCCTTAAGAAATTAAAATAGAGCTACCCTATGACCCTGCAATTGCACTACTGGGTACTTACCCCAAAGATACAGATGTAGTGAAAAGAAGGGCCATATGTACCCCAATGTTCATAGCAGCAATGGCCACAGCTGTCAAACTGGTGGAAAGAACCAAGATGCCCTTCAACAGACAAATGGATAAAGAAGATATGGTCCATGTATACAACGGAGTATTATGCCTCCATCAGAAAGAATGAATACCCAATTTTTGTATCAACATGGACGGGACTGGAAGAGATTATGCTGAGTGAAATAGGTCAAGCAGAGAGAGTCAATTATCGCATGGTTTCACTTACTTGGGGAGTATAAGGAATAACATGGAGGACATTGGGAGATGGAGAGGAGAAGTGAGTTGGGGGAGATTGGAGGGGGAGACAAACCATGAGAGACTGTGGACTCTGAGAAACAAACTGAGGGTTTTGGAGGGGAAGGGGGTAGAGGGTTGGGTGAGCCTGGTGGTGGGTATTAAGGAGGGCACATATTGCATGGAGCACTGGGTGTGGTGCATAAACAATGAATTTTGGAACACACACACAAAAATAAAAAGTTAAAAAAAAAGAAAACTTCCAATTTGGGCAGGCTAAAGTTGTTTGTGGAAAACTAAAGTGGACACACACCAAAAATACTAGAAAAGCCAGATAAAACAATGTTTATAATCATCAGAGATCTGAGGAAGCAGTTCAAACTATGGAAATAAAAATTCTAAATAGAAAACATTAGAAAGGTGAGCTATGATCTGAAGTAGCTTTTTTCTAGGGGCATTGCTAACTCTGACCTCAGGCAAAAGGCTGAGATTCAGGGTTTGGCTTCAGGCAGAGTGCCATGGAAGTAGAGTGACAAAACTGGAGACTTAAGATGTCTCAAGACATTTGCCAAATTTGAAGGCATACAGGGCTGCAGAAAACCTCTGAAAAGAAGAATGTTTTCCAGATTCTTTCAAAATTTTGAACACTACAGATTAGAGTTAAGGACCCACCAAGGGAAAGGTTACCAGTGGTTATACCAGGTCCTTAGTTCAAAGCCTTGAAGAACTATACTCTCAGAACCAGATCAAAAAAAAAGGTAGACTACTGCCTTTAAAACTATGTAATAAATAACTGCAATTCAGCCTTAGCACAGCTAATTTGCCAACTGGATCAATGTGGTCAACTTCTCTGTCTGCCCAGCAGAAAAAAAGTGAACACACTTTGGTAAGAAACATCATCATCATCTGGATAAGTCATAACTTTTATAAGGAACACTTAACATGAAATCAAAATCAGTAGACATGGCAAGAGACAGCACCATAAGAATAACAACCAAGGGGAAAACAGGCAATAAAAGTAGACACATACATGATTAGGATACTGGTTTAGCAGATAAGAGCTTACTTAAAGGAACTATGGTTAATAAGTTCATGGAAAGAGAAAAAGATGAGATACTATATTAAAATGGAGATTTTCACAAAAACATCAAAATCTACAAAATAATCATATGGAAATTATGAAATTTTTAAAAAATCTGATATTATTAAGAAATCAATAGATTAATAACAGGTTTGAAAACAGTAGAAAACATGATTAGTGAGTTGGAAGACCAATTTATGAACAGAAACAGAGAGAGAAAAAGAAATGAAAAATCTAGGAAATATCATTAGAGACATGTGAGAGATTTAAAAAAAAAAAAAAAAGATCTCAAACTATGTGCATTAAAGCCCAGAAAAAAAGGACAGAAACGTGGGGAAGGAGAAATATTTGAAAAGATAATAACCAAGAACAAAGACATCAATCCAGATTTAAGAAATCCATATAACGAGGCTAAATTACAAACTACCATGAAACACCCATGGTATCCCAGATATTCCTAGTGATACAACTCTGATGAGTTAACTGCAACTCTGCTATATTGGTAGTATTTGAAAACTAAATGGTAAAGTGACTTCCAAGTAGTTGCTGAGTGATGACATGATATGTTATAGTCACAAGCTTAGACAGTAACTAATGTGTAAGAGAAACAGGGACATCTCCCTGGGAAATAGTGGAAGCATGGAGTCCAGCACAGTGAACGGCCATCAGTAATGGATAACTCTTGGAGCAAGCCAGAAAGCAAACTCTAGTAAAGATCCACAAACAAATGATTCTTCAAATAATTAATTTGTTTCATCTAATGTACAAAGTACTTTTGGCTTTATATCACACTGGAAAGGGAAACATCCTCTCCCCACTCTTACCCCAGACGAACTTCTGCCCACTTTCTTGCCAACTGCAGCCCCTTCCAAGGATGATGGAGCCACAATCTGATAAGTCAGAGCCCAGACATTCATTGCACCATGATTTTCTGATACCTGATATAATTGAATCCTCTAGTCAACACTCAGGAGTGTGGCACACTTCTATATTCTGTGTCAAACTTCAACTTATCTCTCTTCCTCTTCAACTCCAATCATGCCATCTTAAGCAAGGGCCATCTCTGAATATCCAGAACTTTTTTCCTTCCCTTGCATACATGCTTTAGTGTACCAAATGAGATTTACGGAGGGAGTGCTTCTAGCCTATGCTCCAACTGAGTGTACCAGAGGGCCCTTCAAGGGCAGATTTAAGAGTTCTTGATGCAGATAACAATAAACTTGCATTTTGATTGCCAGTTTTGTTATGCACGGTGCCTACTTCTTAAAAGCTTGAGGGGAGGTTAGATGATCAGTAAGGAAGATTTTGGACACTACAGAATCTTTAGCTATAAACATCATAATAGTGCCAAAATCCAATCTCTATCATAATTGTCTTTTCAGCTACTGTCACGTGATCAATGTAGCCATAACTAAAAATCACTATAAATACCATAATCTTTTAATATATAAAGTCAATCTAGATATATTAAGTGGTAGTCTCAATTCTAAGAACACCAATATGTCATGTATGTGTAGAATTATTTTATATCCTCCAAATATGTCAGTATGACAGTAAGAATACACAGAAGTCTAGGATCCTTGTCTATTTGAATTACTCATCAATTGAGTTCTGTAACAACCTTTCATAGAATGATAGAGCTGCAGACATTTATTAACAGGTCTTTTTTGGTTGTAAATGACAGAAAGCCAACTCAAGCTGGCTTAAGTAAAAAGGAATTTGTTGACACAGAGATGAGAAGTACAAGGATAGAACTGCCTCAAGAACTGTGCAAGCCAGTTACTCAAAGAATGTCATTAGCACTTGTCTCCATCTCTCATTTCCTCTTTTTTCTGAGTTACCTTCTCTCTCCATAAAATGGACATGAACAAATTAGACTAAAAAGCACAATAGAATGAGATTGTCCCTTCCCTAATAGTTATAGAGAAGTCCCATGGCTGCTCTTCACAGGCTAAAATTAAGACATGTATCTCTGAAACAATCTCTGTGACTCTCCTTACCTGGGGCTTGGTCATGTACCCAGACCTGGGCCACGTGGACTGACAGCATGAGTAGAGGGGTTCCCCTTGGAAAAGTCAGGGTGCATTAACAGGAAAAGGAATGAAGATGAGTAAGACAAAAATAAATACCTATTGTACTTTTCTCTGAAAATTTCTCTACAATGGAGATATTTTGTTTAACAGAATCTCTGGACCTGATCATGAAACACTTGCGTAAATGCATATTTCAACTTTTCTCTGAATATAAGAAATTCAATTTGACAACATTTGAAATTACTGAGTGTAATTATCCCATAAGCTAGTGTGCTCATCCATGCAGTGATTTTTTTTTTCCCCTCCTCTCCAACTTCTTACTACCATTTAAACTGTCTCTTTTGATGGCTCCAACTTGATGGAGACATATATTTATCTTAAATTCAAGTTTGAGACAGGCATGAAGAGAGAAATGTATTCTGCATGTCCCATATAATTTATTCATGATTATAGACATTAGGAGTTTAAAATTAGAAATTACCTAATGCATTACTACTTTCTATGTTGTAGAAAGATTTTTAAATGTTGCCTTGGAATAAATCATTACTTCGAAAAGTATGCATTTTCATCATGGGACCCCCAAGTTGGCTGCATAAATGATAAAGAATGTAGGATTTCCATTATTTCATCCTAATTGTTAACTTACTGATTAGCCATGGACTGATCAAAGATTTCCACTGGGCTGAACAAAGATTTCGGGTGGCTTTTCAACATTTCCCTATGGGTATGGCATGAAATTAAAGAACAGAGCCATTGTGAATCATATTTCTGCCTTCATTATAAGTAATAATAGGACATTTAAAAGACCCACACCAGTTATGAAGTATGAAGCATTCCTAGACCTCTTTGCCTTGCCCAGACATCACTAACTGATCAATGCACTCCCTCACTCCTTTTTCAAAACAGCACTCTGCAGCTATTACAGAAAAAGGAAACACTGAAAACAAAATTATTTACCAGTTTTGTCCTTAAAAATGTTTACTTAGCCAACCAACAAAAACTGAAAAATTATCTTATCTTTCACCAATGGTCCCATTATATGCATTTTTCTCCCAATTCTGGATCTTTTGAACTTTATTTCCCTTAAATTACATCTATCTATATCTTTAGCATAAACAATGTTTAAAGCTACCTAAAACTCCAGAGTTATCAGAATGTTCCATTAATCTGTACCTAATCCCATCCAGAGAGCAATCTGAAACAACTAGAAACAGCATTCAGAAGTATTATGGGCTCTTACCTCCTGGTTATTAGAATACCTGAAGCATTTCTACCAAAGTGGGTCCTTGGAAGTGTCTAAACCAAACCGCTCAGGAATAGTCCCTTGCCTTGTAGAAGCCCCGATGCTAGTTCCAAGATTTTCATATTCTCCAGGATTCCCTCAGTATAGAAGCCTTCTAGTCATTTCCCCAGATGAAAAGTATTTCTTCAAACAACCATTCATTTAACCAACTCATTTTAGTGTTTTAGAAATAAGTGCAAGGGCCTGTTTCTTCAAGATTTCAATCCATTTGGTTTTTTTTTTTTTTAATGCTCCCTTTGGTTGCCTTGATAAGGGAACATGGCAATGAATAAATTAATAAAGAATGAGAGCAGTATGATTGTTTTGATACAAATGTGCTTACCCATGGGATGACTGTGTGGCTTTGGCATCACATACTGTGCATCTGGGCAGAAGTCTGTTTGAGGAGTTAGCTTCAATCATTCTCTCCCTTAGTGTGTGGAAGCAAATTCACAGAAACGAGTTATTCAGTCTCAAGGGGGAAGGAAAGCATTCTGGCAATGACACAGGCATTAGTTTCAGCATTGTTTCTAGGGGAAACAAGGGATCATTCTATGAAATGAATTGTTATTAAACTTACAACATGTAATAAGAAATATATCTCATCAAGCATTGTGGTATCCCTCACTTTATGGAATAGCTACATCAGGCCAAACAGTTTATAAAGGAAAAGTGAATCATTTATTATAAACATCTGTTATAAAAATCATATGTGTATTTCCACAAGGAAGAGTCCACCAGCTGATGGAATCGATCAAGTTTTATGGGAAAGCAATTACAATTATAGATATGGCCCATGGCATACACTACACCCACTCTCAGGGATAGACCTGCCTAGCAGTTCATTTTTCCTCTGCAGTACTTTCCTTGTTCCAGATCTTCTTTCCACAAATAGATACAATATTATCTGCACCCACTCAAAATCATATGAATTCTGGACAACCCTAGAAATTATCTGATTCAACATTCCTCGACATGATCCACTTAGATGCTTTTTGTCAAAGCATTTATAGTATCTACTACCTTGTTTGAGGTTGTCAAATTAAGTATAACTAGAAAGGAGGAAAGGGCAGATCTGAGAGAAGCTTTTGAATTACCAAACCACCAGGAGACACATTCAGCCTGAACAATTAAGAGTACTATAAGTTTGGAGGTGTGTTTACAAATAGCTAAATGCCACCTAGGGAACTCTCCATCAGAAGAAAATATTCCAATCTGACCCTCTGGTTTGACATTACATTACAACATTTATTTTAGTTCAGTTGGTTTTTAGTAAACATTAAAAATTATTAATATATTACCTCAGTGCACAAAGAAACTAAGTGACTTGCCCATAATTCAATCACTTGCCAAGAACTTCTGCCTTGTTTAAATATAATTTTTATGACATAAATTTGGTGGCATTTATGCAAATTCAAATGAATCAATCAAAACTCATGGTTAAGATATGATTACACTACTTTAGAGGTAGATCATAGGGCCCTCTAAGTAACATATGCAACATGGTTAATTAATTAGCCAGGTTCATCCTTCATTTATTCAGCTTGTATGCAAGATACTGTGCTAGTTACTGTGAATAATTATGCAATGTACTTTGTGTAGGATCTCCTAAAGCAGGTGAGGTATAAATACCAAAACTATAACATAAGGTTAAAACTGGTATGTGTGCAACAAGAGGCACAATGAAATTCCCATGGGTGTTCAAAAAAGAAAAAAAATATTTCTATTTGAAGGAATCAAGAAACAGTGACAGAAGTAACCTTGCAAAATGGATAGGATTTTAACAAGCACACAGGAGAAAAGAACATTCCAGGGAAAGAAAAGAGTAAATGGTACAGAAGTGGTAAAATGTTGGAGGACTAGTGAGAAAACTAGTTTGTCTCCAAAATACAGTGCAAGAGAAAAGTTCACGAACACAGCAGGTTGGGCCAGGCTATAGTACTGCAAACTAAAGGATTTCCACATTAGCTAATGACAAGGAGAGTTGCTTAAAGTATTATACAAACAGGTAATAAGTGTTATGCTTTTAAGATTAATCTAATAAAATGGAGTGGAGAGAGGCTGGATGCCAAGACATGAGCTAGTACATTACAGTAGTCCAGAGGAGAGGAAATGGAGGTCTAGATTAGTGCCAAAAGAACAGATAAAACACTGCAGGTTTCCCTCAAAAACAAACAAACAAACAAAACAAGCTCCATGGTGGCATTAACCATATTGCTCTTCTTTGCAGCCTATAGTACTTACTCAAGTAAATATTTGTTGAGTGAATGAAGCAGACTTATGAGAAATAGTATAAGTAATGCTGGCAGAGCTATGAAACTGATTAACAATGGAAGAGAAAGGAGGAATAATTAAGATTTTGAGATTTTAAGAGCAATTGCATAATAAGAAATCCAAGAGAAGGTTTGAGGATGACACATTCATTTATTTGTTTCTTCTTTAAATATTTGTGAGCACCTACTATGTGCAGTTTCATATAGAATTTTGAAGACACTGAGTCTGAGGTGGCTAAGACAAAAATTCAAACAGAAATGACCAGCAGGCTGTTTAAAATGTGCTTCTACAGCAGAAAAAGAAATCAAGGAATCAATCCCATTTACAATTGCACCAAAAACTGTAAGATGCCTAGGAATAAACCAAGGAGGTAAAAGATGTGTATTCTGAAAACTATAGAATACTTATGAAAGAAATTAAAGAGGACACAAAGAAATAGAAAAACATTATATGCTTATGGATTAGAACAACATTGTTAAAATCTCTATACTACCCAAAGAAATCAACACATTCAATGCAATCCCTACCAAAATACCACCAGCATTTTTCGCAGAGCTAGAACAAACAATCATAAATATGGATGGAACCACAAATGACCCCAGGTAGCCCAAAGCAATCCTGAAAAAAGTAAAGCAAAGATAAGACATCACAATTCTGGACTTCAAATTATTACAAAGTTGTAGTCATCGAGACAGTATGGTACTGGCACAAAAACACATAGATCAACGGAACAGAACAGAAAACCCTGATATGGACCCACAACTCTATGGCCAACTAATCTTCAACAAAGCAGGAAAGAATATCCAGTGGAAAAAGACAATCTCTTCAACAAATGGTGTTGGGAAAAATGAAATTAGACCACTTTCTTATACCATACACAAAAATAAACTGAAAATGGATGAAGGAACTAAATATGAGACGGAAACCATCAAAATCTTAGAGAAGAATACAGGAGGCAAACTCTTTGACCTCAGCTGTAGTAACTTCTTACTAGAGACATCACCACAGGCAAGAGAACAAAAGCAAAAATGAACTACTGGGAATTCTTCAAGATACAAACCTTCTGTACAGTGAAGCAAATAACAAAGAAAACTAAAAGGTAGCCTATGGAACAATAGAAGATATTTGCAAAAGACTTACCTGACAAAGGGTTAGTATCCAAAATCTACAAAGAACTTACCAAACTCAACACCCAAAAAACAAATAATCTAGTTAAGAAATGGTCAGAAGAGGGGCACCTGGGTGGCTCATTCATTTGAGGGTCTGACTCTTGATTTTGCTTCCAGTCATGATCTTGGGGTCATGAGATCGAGCCCCATATCAGGCTCTGCACTTAGCAGGGAGTCTGCTTGGGATTCTCTCTCTCCCTCTCCCTCTGCCACTACACACACACACACTCCCTACTCTCTCTCTCTCTCAAATAAATAAATCTGCTTATAAAAATTTTTTAAAGAAATGGGCAGAAGACATGAATAGACATTTTTCCAAAGAAGAAATCCAGATGGCTAACTGACACATGAAAAGATTCTCAAGATCACTCATCATCAGGGAAATATAAATCAAAACCATGATGTAATACCACCTCACACCTCTCAGAATGGCTAAAATTAACAGCATGGGAAACAACAGATGTTGGTGAAGTTGTAGAGAAAGAGGAACCCTTTCACACTATTGATGGAAAACAGTATAGAGGTTCCCCAAAAACTTAAAAATAGGGGCACCTGGGAAGCTCACTCAGTTAAGCATCCAACTCTTAATTTCAGCTCAGGTCATCATTTCAGGGTTGTAAGATAAAGCTTTGTGTCGGGCTCTACACTGGGCATGAAGCCCACTTAAGAGTCTCTCTCATCCTCTGTGCCCCTCCCCCTCTGCCTACTCACTCATGCTATCTCTCTTAAAAAAAAAAAAAAGTAAAACAGAACTACCCTATAACCCAGCAATTGCACTGCTAGGTTTCTGCCCAAAGGATACAAAAATACTGATTCAAAGGTGCGCATGCACCCCAATGTTTACAGCAGCATTATCAACAATAGCCAAACAAATGAAAAGAACCCAAATGTCCACTGACTGATGAATGGATAAAGAAGTGGTGTATGTATGTGTATGTGTATATAATGGATATATGGATGTGTGTGTGTCATAATGGATATTACTTAGCCTTAAAAAAGAATGAAATATTGCCATTTACAACCATGTGGATGGAGCTAGAATGTATTATGCTGAGAAATAAATCAGTAAGAGAAAGACAAATACCATATGATTTCCCTCATATGTAGAATTTAAAAAACAAAACAGATGAACATATGGGGGCGGGGGGAACAGAGGGAAGAAAACCATAGAGAGACTCTTAATGATAGAGAACAAACTGAGGGTTGATGGAGGGAGGTGGGTGAGGGATGGGCTAAATGGGTGATGGGTATTAAAGGAGGGCCCTTGTTATGATGAACACCGGGTGTTATATGTACATGATGAATCACTAAATTTTACTCCTGAAACTAATATTACACTACATGTTAACTAACTAGAATTTAAATAAAAATTTGAAAAAAATAAAATATGCTTCTACATTTATTTGAGAATTTCCAGTCATGAAGGCATTTTAATGACTTCTCAATTGCCCAGAACTTCACTGTAGCTAGATCTACTCATACGTTACATCAAAAATTCTTTTTAACCTCCATTTGCAATGTTTCCTTTTATAATTTATGGCTTCCACTTTAAAGAGAATGGTTTGAGAAACACAGTTCTTCTTTCTTTCTCTTTCCAAGATGAAAATTATGATGCAGTAAGCCCTATAAAGAATATATATTGCTCATAAGAAACTTGGAACTTAATGGCTTAATCAAATATGATAATCCTATCTTAATATCCACATTCCAAATGTTACCAAATTAAATTTTTACTAAGTAACTATAAATAATCTTGATGATGGAAGTGACTGGAAATAAAAGATACCACAATTTTCAAAAATTTTAACTGTTCTAAGCAAGTGAGGTTTTTTTTTTTTTTTTAGTGGCTTAGGAAATATAAGTTTTCATTTCCCTCTCATAGGGTCTGAGGGGAGCATTCCAGGTACGCAGGCAGGTTTTGCTACATGGAGTCCTTCAATGACCCAGATTCTTTCCAGGTCATTGGAAGCAAGTGAGATTTTAATATTATACTAGTTTGGGATATGTCTTTTCAAATAATGGAAATTTTAGGAAAATGTTTTCATTTACCCTAGTTTTCTTACAAAATATTTGCCATTAATTTCTAAGTAAAGAAAATTCAAATGATCAGTACACTTACCCACCAAAACAAGGTGCTAGAGATTATTCAGAGTAATTTTTCTGAAAATTTTATTTGTAAACTCATAACCAATGTTAAGTATGACTTGTTTCATTTTATGGGAGTAGGACAAAGTTTAAGGGACTTAAGTATATGTAGGTATCTACAAATGCTACATATGGTTTGATAACTATTATTCCTTTAAGTTATCTCTGTGACATTTGTATAATTCAAATACAGTACAGGTGTGTGTGTGTGTGTGTGTGTGTGTGTGTGTGTGCACGCGTGTAATTTATCTGCTTTCTTTCTAAACTGTTAGCATCTTATGGCAAGGTCCATAAAACATTATACCTAATAGTTACTAAATTAATTATTATGAGTGACTAAACTCTAATAATTCTATTTATCTTTTTGATAAGGGGTATGGGAAGAACACTACTCAGTTTTAATTCATAACATTAAACAAGCCATTTAACCTAGGGAACATTAAGAGAGCTTCTAAATATGGATTTGTTGGGCAATAATAGCATTCTTACATTCTAAGGCATTTGTTTTCCTACTGGATCATCCTCAAGATAAATAGTTGTTTCTGCATTTTATTGGAAATTGAACATGTGCAATTGAAACCAATGAACAACATCTATCCTTAAAATGTAGCCAACATATGGCATATGCAGAGTTTAACAAGGAAAGTCAGAAAGCACATACTGTGTCAAGGCCTAGAAAGCAAAATAATCGTGTTTCACATCTCAACAGAGAACTTTGAGAGAAACCATTTTATTTTCAGGTGCTTAATGAGAATAATTCCTTAATTATATCTAGTATGGATGACACAAGGAAGAATACATATTGAAAAAACCACCATGAAAGGAAATGAAAAGAAACTGTTATATAAATTGTCCACAAGGGTGTAAACAGTTTAGCAAGCTATCCTGTTAGGTACCTGAATAATTCTTAACTAAATAAAGAGATGAAGAAGTTCTTTAATAAATGACTGACATTCTGGGAAATTATTTAAATTATGCCTTGGATAAAAGTGAGCCACTACACTTGGAAGACCTAAAATACAGTGTCTATGGGATTTCCATTATGCCTAGCACTACCACAAGCCTTCTACACCCTAGCTTTTAGTCCCATCATAGTGACTAATAAACAACCCTATAAAACTGTCTCCACAGCAGTGAAAGTTTTTCAAAGATAGTGTGGGTATTTAAGCTGAGTATGTAGAATACAATCTGTAATAAATTTGGAGCTGTTTGGCCACTTTGAGAATATTCATAAACTACAATAGAACTTTTCATTTTGGTAGCAGTAATTGACACAAAAATAGTTTCATGTGGTGATGCTATATTCTTACAAGCTTTTTCGGAAAAATGATACAACAAAATATTTTCATCTCATTTGTTCTCTCTGTCTGGCTAATGTGATGATTAATTAAATCTTTCCTAGGGCCTGGAGTCTAACTGTGGTAGATTTTAATTTTCTAGTTATAAATTTGAAAGAAAAGGAGAAACAGAAAATAAAAGAAACACAAAAATAGAGTATTAAGGTTACCAAGCATGTCCTAGACCATTTTCCTTTATAACTTGTGATTTTTTCTACAAATATTTACTGAATTCTAACTCTGTGCCAAGGACTGTTTCAGTTACTGGGAACATCAAAATGACCCAAACAGAAAAACTATCTCCTGTAATGAAACTTAAATTATCCTAGAGGGCAGAAGACAAACCAGTAAACAAATACATTAAAAACAATTTTAGTTAGCATTTGGTGCTATGAACAAACTAAAGGGGCACTCAGAGTGACTGGTCTGCGTGGGCTGGTGCCGCTTTAGATTGGGCAGGTATTTCTAAGCACAGTGGGAAACCATAGATGGTTTTAAGCAAGAAACATCCAATTTATACCTTTAAAAGATTTTTTAGGCTATCATGTGGATATAAAATCATTATGGTACATAAGCTAAATCAGGGTAACCAGTTACGAAGTTATTGTAGCAACCCAGGAGAACAATGATGGCACCCTGGTCCAGTGTAGGATTGAAAAGATCATTAGAAATAAGTTGGGGATTATTCTGGTGGCAGAGCACACAGGACTTACCAATGGATTGTGTCTAGAGGTTAGATAGAGGAATTGGGGCATATGAGTGGCTCTGTGGTTTAAGCATTTGACTCTTGATCACAATTCAGGTCTTGATCTCAGAATGCGAGTTCAATCCCTGAACTGGGCTCCAGGCTGGGCATGGAGTCTACTTTAAAAAAAGAAAAAAAGAGTAATCAATTTTTATGGATATTTCTCCTGAGGCAAGGAAAATAAAAGCAAAAATAAATTATTGGGACTACATCAAAATAAAAAGCTTCTGCATGCAAAGGAAACAATAAACAAAACTAAAATGCAACATACGGGATGGTAGAAGATACTCGCAAATGACATATCGGATAAATGATTAGTATGCAAAATACATAAAGAACTTACAAGACTCAACACCCAAAAAAACAAATAATCCAATTTAAAAATAGGCAGAAGACGTTAAAGAGTTTTTCAAAGAAGACATGCAGATGGCAAACATACATGAAAAGATGTTCAACATCACTCATCATTAGGGAAATGCAAATCAAAATTACAATAAGATATCATCTCACACCTGTCAGAATGGCTAAAATCAAAAACACATGAAACAAGTGTTTGCGAGGATGTGGGGGAAAAGGAACCTTCTTGCACCATTGGTGGGAATCCAAACTGGTGCAGCCACTGTGGAAAACACTATGGAGTTTCCTCAAAAAGTTATAGAACCATGCCTACAATTCAGTAATCATGCTACTGGGTATTTACCCCAAAAAATACAAAAAAACACAATGGATACATACACCCTTATTTTTATTGCAGCATTATTTACAATAGCCACGATATGGAAGCAACCCAAGCATCCACTGATAAATGAATGGATAAAGAAGAGGTTACAGTATTACATACAAAGGAATATTAGTTAGCCATAAAAAAGAAGGAAGTGTTGCCATTTGCAATAAGAAGGAGCTAGAGAGTACTCTGCTAAGTGAAATAAGTCAATACAAGAGAGATGAGTATCACATAATTTCACTCATGTGGAATTTAAGAAACAAAAATAAGAAAGGAAAAAAAGAGAGAGACAAACCAAGAAACAGACTCAACAATAGAGAACAACCTGGTGGTTACCAGAGAGGAGGTAGGTGGACGAATGGGTAAAACAGATGATGGGGATTAGGAGTGCACTTGCCATGAGCACTGGGTGATGTATGACATTGCTGAATCACTATATAATACACCTGAAAATTGAATGTGGAGATTTCTGTTTCTGCTATAGACCTGTGGTTCCTGAGATGCCCAATAGTCATTCTTGTTTATTGTTTTCTTTTAATACAAGTTAATGTAAGCTATTGAGATTTTAGTCAATCACCAAAAGTGATTTCTTATCAAACCAATCACTAAGAACTAAAACAATCATATATTGGCTAATATATTTATTTGGGTCTGAAGTTTTCAAAAAAGCATGTAACTTTTTCCATAAAAGTCTCAACAACAAGAACAAAAAAAGATAGTACACTTAATTTAGGATAATTTAATGATAATTTGCAAAGGACCTTTTTTTTTAATGAAGATGTGAGTGGAGGGGAACCATAAGAGATATAGTAAAAGAACCTGGGTTAGTAACACAGGGTTTTTACAACCCTGAGCCCCAAAGAGATGAGAAAAAGAAGCATTTATCAGAACCCAGAAGGAGAGAGTGATAGAGAGGAAGCAACCTTGAGAGGGAGCAGTAATCTTCAGTTAGAAATCTCGCAAAGAGAAACCAGTTGAATAAATACCCTGACCTCACACTCACTGCTTCCCATCTCCTGATGGGACTCCCAGTAGCCAAATCCATTTGGAACCTAGAAGACAGCAGAGCCAACCGGTCACCTCACCCCTTCCCAAGGCAATAAAACAGGATGCAGATGGGCAGAGGGGTATATAGAAGTTATCTGGCACAGAGAAATCACCACCTGATTCTTTTCATATATATTCTTTCTATTCATTTATATTCTTTCTGTATAGTAGGAAGATCATTCTACTTAGAATTCTGCATATAAATTCTGTATTTCCTGAATGATTGTCCAAAGGTTATATATCCCATTCAAAAAAAATATTTTAAAAGGCAATCCTCAATTCAAAGAAATTTTTAAGATTTCAAAGTCCTATTAGATGAAAATTTTCTTGAGAAATGGGTGTTATTAATAACACTAACATTTTTTAAGATTTCACTTATTTATTTTAGAAAGTGAAAGAAAGCAAAAGCAGGGAGAAGAGCAGAGGAGGAGGGAGAGGGAAAAGGAGAGAATCCCAAGCATATTCCACACTGAGTGTGGAGCCAAATGTGGGGCTTGATCCCACAACCCTGAGATCAGGACCTGAGTCAAAACTAAGACACAGATACTTAACTGAATGAGCCACCCAGACACCCCAATAATGATAAAATTTTAATTACTAAATCTCATCCTTCCTATGTTACAGATTCATGGCATACATAGGATTATATACTTTTTTTTAGATTTTATTTTTCAGTACTCTCTATATCCAACTAGGGGCTCAAACTCACAACCCCAAGATCAAGAGTTGCATGCTCTACTAACTGAGCCAGCCAGGCATCCCTACTGATACACTATTTTAAATAACAGTGTTTACCTAAACTAAAATTATAAAATTATGCCCAAGTACCATGTAGAATTCAGTTGTGGTCATATTTTTCTTTTATCTTAAAATTATGTCTTCAGTCACTTATGCATTTGTGCAGGATCCAAAATAAAATGTTTATTTAATGCCAAATATGCCAAAATTTGATACAAGTTAACATTTATACTAATATACTCCATATATTCCATATATATGTATACAAACAAATATATGTATATGATTAGAGGAATTATTGACAAAATATTTGTCTTTAAGCCAGGATAGGTATAAGTAAGATAAATAAAATATACATGAACATTCCAGTCTTCCTCAGCATATCATACTGTCAACTATTACATAGATCTAACTGAAACAAAGATCATACTGGTGATAAGGAGGCCAAATAGAAGCTTATTGAAGTAATACAAGTAAAAATTGAACTAAGTCAATGAAAATGGAAATTGAAGAGCCTGAGGTGGCAAATACTGAGAGAGCATTAAAAAACCATCAAGAAGAAATCATTTAAAGTCAGTGATTTATTGGATATGATATTGGTTATTAAGGGATATGTAAAAGATAGAAATCTGGATGATACACAATGCTACATTACCCAGTGATCAAATCACTTTCATACTTAGTGATGTGAAATACCTGTGGAACATCCAAGAAGAAATGCCAAAGAGGCAATTATTTTAGTTCATGGCCAGGCAGCTAAAGTATTAGGTTCAAATATGAATATGTGATCAACTCCATATCCATTCAGACCATTCTGATGGATTTCTTAAAGTTAAATATTTTAAGTAAGATATTTATTACTATTTTTAAAATATTTATTTATTTTTTTAAGTTTTATTTATATATTTTAGAAGGAGAGAGGGTATGTGGGGGTGGGAGGAGGGACAGAGGGAGAAAGAGAGAATCTCAAGCAATCTTCCTGCTAAGTGAGGAGCCCGACATTGGGCTTGATTTCATGACCCTGAGATCAAGACCTCAGCCAAAATCAATAATCAGATACTTAAGTGACTTAACCACCCAGATGCCCCCAAAAAAGATTCCTTTATAACATAAATATTACATGTGTTAGCAGAAATAGTTTCCAGCTTATAGTAGATTCTGACATTATTTATCTTTTCTTGACTTTAACTGTTTTAAATCACTTAAGGAAAAAGTATTATCAATCCTTCTCAAACTCTTTCAAAAAGTAGAAAAAAAGAAAGCATTTCCAAACTTATTTTACAAGGCCAGCATTATCCTCGTACCAAAGCCAGACAAGGACACTACATGAAAGAAAATTACAAGCCAAAATCTCTGATGAACATAGATGTAAAAATCCTCAACAAAATATTAAAAAATAAAATTCAACAATACATTAGAAGGGGCACATGGATGGCTCAGTTGATTATATGTCCCTCTTTTGGGTTCAGCTCAGGTCATGATGTTGGGGCCCTGGGATCAAGCCCTATATCAGGCTCTGCACTCAGAGAAGTCTGCTTGTCCCTCTCCCTCTGCTCTTCCCCACCCCCCCAAGTGGATAAATAAAATTAAAAAAAAAAAAACTTCAAAAGGATCATAGACCATGATCAAGCAGAATTTGTTCTAGGGATGCAAGAATGGTTTAACATCAACAAATCAAGAGAATACACCACAATAATGAAATGAAGAATAAAACCATATGATCTTCTCAATAGATGCAGAAAAGACACTTAACAAAACTTAACATCATTTCATGATGAAAAACAAACAAACCAATCAGCAAACAAATTGGGTGTAGAAAGAACATCCCTCAACATAATAAATGCCATATACAACAAGACCACATCTAACATTATACTGACTGATGAAAAATTTAAAGTTTAAAGTTTAAAGTTTAAAGTTTTTTTCAAGATCAGGAACAAAGAAAGGATGCCCACTCTTGCCACTTTTGTTAAACATGGTTGTAGAAGTCCTAGTCAGAGCAATTAGGCAACACAAAGAAATAAAAGGAATCCAAATCAGAAAGAAAGAAGTAAAACTCTATGTTTGTGGACGACATGATGTTATACATAGAAAACTCTATAGACTACACACATACACACAATTGTTAGAAATAACAAACAAATTAGGTAAAGTTGCAGGATACAAAATCAATATAAAAAATCAGTCACATTTCTACACATTAATAATAAAATATCAGAAAAATAAATTAAGAAAACAATCCACTTATAATAGTACAAAAAAGAATAAAATACTCAGGAATAAATTTAACCAAGGAGGTAAAAGATCAGAAAATGATAAGACATTAATGAAAAAACTGAATAAAATACAAATATATGGTAAGATATCTCATGTTCCTGGATCAGAATTATTAGTATTTTTGAAATGTCCACACTACCCAAAGTAATATACATACCCAATGTAATTCCAATCAAAATCTCAGTGGTACTTTTCACACTAAGTAAAAGAATCCTAAAATTTGCAAGGAACTATAAAAGAATCCAGATAACCAAAGCACTCTTACAAAGAAGAACAAAGCTAGAGACATCACATTTTCTGATTTCAAACTATATTACAAAGTTAGAGTAATCAAAATAGTATTGGCAAAAATAAATAAATAAATAAATAAGACACATAGGTCAGTAAAATAGAACAGAGAGCCCAGAAATAATACCAAACAGATACAGTCAATCAATTTTGACAAATGAGCCAAGAATATGCAAAGGGGGAAGAATAGTCTGTTCAATAAGTGGTGCTGGGAAAACTGAACAACCACATGCAAAAGAATGAAACTGGACCACTGTCTCACACCATACAAAAAGGCAACTCAAAATAGATAAAAGACTTGAATGTCAGAGCTGAAGCCATAAAACTCCAAGAAAACATATGGTCTTGACATTGACATAACAATGATTTTTTTGATTTGACACCAAAAGTAAAGGCAACATATGCAAAAATAAACAGTGGGACTGCATCAAACTAAAAAGCTTCTGCCCAGCAAAGAAAACCATCAACAAAATAAAAAGACAACCTATTGAGTGGGAGAAAATTTTGCAAACCACAAATACCTGGTAAGGGATTAATATCTGAAACATACAAGGAACTTACACAACTCAATAGCAAAAAAAAAAAAAAAAAAAGTCCAATTAAAAAAATGGGCAAAGGACCTGATAGATATTTTCCAGAGAAGACATATAAATGGATGGCAGGTGTACAAAAAGGTGCTCCATAGCAAATCAAAACCACAATGAGCTATCACCTCACACCTATCAGAATGTCTATTATCAAAAAAGCAAAAGATAACACACTGGCAAGGATGTAAAAAAAAGGGAATCCTTGTAGCTGTTGGCAGCAGTGTAAACTAGAACATTCAGAGAAGAAAACAGCATGAGATTCCTCAACAAGTTAAAAATGAAACTACTTATGATCCAGCAATCCCACTTCTGGGTATATACCCAAATGAAGGAAATCAGGATCTGAAAAATGTATCCACTCTCTTCTGTTCATTGCTGAATTTTAACAATATCCAAGGAATGGAAACAATCTAAGTGTCCCTCAGTAAATGAAAGGATCAAGATATATATATATATATATATATATATATATATATATACACACACACACACACACACACATAAAAATGTGGTTTATATACATGACAAATATATATATATATACATGACGAATTATTATTCAGCTGTTTAAAAAAAGGAAATCCTGCCATTTGCAACAACATGAATGAAAATGGAGGACAGTCTACTAAGCGAAGAAGTGAAGAAAGCCAAACAGAGAAATACAAATACTTCATGGTATCACTTATATGTGGAATCTAAAAAAAAAAAAGGTCAAACTCACAGAAAAACAGTAGAATGCTGGTTGCCATGGAGGGGTGGAATAAATAGAAAGAGGCTGGTAAAACTTTCAGTTACAAGATGAATAAGTTCTGAGTATCTAATGTATAACATGGTGACTATAGGTGATAACATTTTATGATGTGACTGAAATTTGCTGAGAGAATAGAACATAAATGCTCCCTCCACCCCCTCCAAAAAAGGTAAATATGTGTAGTGATTGGTGTGTTAATGAATTCAATGGGGAGAATCCTTTCACACCGTGTATATATATCAAATCATCACTCGGTATATTTCAATTCATTACAATTTTATCAGTTAAACCTCATTAAATCTGAAGAAAATAAATAAGTAAAGATCTATGGCTTCTATAAGGGAAAAAAAAGTAGCAATGGAAGCCACTGGCAAACCTTGCCACGTAGGGAACATGAAGAGAGCAAATGACTGAGGACCGAATCTTAGGGAATGCTGCATTTAACATGTATTATAATGAGGAATACCCATTACATTAAGCCAAATGATATTCATATCCCACAGAAATAACTTTTTATGTATTTTTGACACTGAAGAACAGTAATGTTAACTAAAACAAACACAAAATATAACGATTGTCAATATCTGGTGCAACAAACTGACAAATCCCTCTTTCCTCCCTCACAAGGTGAGTCTTTAACATGTTATTTTTTGCCACTACCAGGTTTTACATTTCTATCAGCTGTATCTCAGCCAGTCTGCTCTTCAACCACTATCACACACAGTCCCTTCTAGTTCAAAAACTAGGGAGAGGAATGGGAGAACCTTACTTTCTTGCTCTCCTGAGCTCCATCTTCATTGCCCACTCTTTGTTTTTCAGGCCAGAGTCATTTCCAGTTTTGATTAATTTCTTTTTCCTAGCTTTCTAACCAAGTCTCTGAACAGCTTCTTCCCAGACAGTTTTCCAATCACACCCTGTTCTATGAAATATCTGTACATTGTAATTCTAGATGCTGTGACAAGAAAACTCCATTTTCTCCTTCAATATATGGTCAAAGGTAAAGTTGGGCCATTGCCAAAAAACATTCTGAATCGCTCTGCACCATTTCCTGCCACAGCAGACAGAGCTGGGGCAGGACTCTGAGGCAGGATGCCAAGCCTGATGGAGTAGGAGAAGGAAGGGATACTCAGAAGACAGGTGATTCCTGAAGAAGCAGAGAAGTAGGAAATGGACATTCATGACTAATGTATGAATTTTTGACAACTCTCTAAACATATTAATCTCAACTATCTAGCTCAATAAATAAATACTGTATGTTGAAAGATAAGATTTCTGGACTAAAAATTATTAATGGCATCATTACTAGTCTCTACAAAGCCTCTTAGATAGAAAAGGGTGCTTGTCAGCTGACTGCTACTTTGAATATACTCAATTCAAATCTGACCTCTTCTTTTTGACCATCTTTTTCATTACTCTGCACTGACTTTCAGCTCTGGGTAACTGATCTCTGCCTTTTTTCCCTGATGGCAAAGGAGATGAGAGCATTAGGAGGCCCATGCCTCTGCACAGTCATCTATTATCAGCTGAAGATGTGGCAGATACAGAAGGGGAAATCAGTCTGCAGGGTCTTTATCTGACCTTCACTGTTTCTATCTATTTTAGCTTAGAAGAGGTTTTAGAAGTCAGCGCTATTTCATGCAGCATGTCATAAATTCTGGGAGAGTTATGCAAAACTGCAAAGGCAGAATTAGAAACAATGGGGTTCATATAGTGTCCTGCAACCACTTTCGCCTTTTTCCCTAATTGTTCAAAAGATTCTCAGTGTTAAATCTGAATGTCAGCAGTCTATAAAAACAATTTATATTTCTAGTGATGACGGTAATTTCATGAAATCATGAATCTCAGAAATACCTCAGAAATAATCTGATTTAAATAACATTGGATAAGAAGACATACAACAGGGGCGCCTGGATGGCTCAGTGGGTTGCGCCACTGCCTTCGGCTCAGGTAATGATCTCAAGGTCCTGGGATAGAGCCCTGCATCGGGCTCTCTGCTCAGTGGAGAGCCTGCCCTCCCCTCTCTCTCTGCTGGGCTCTCTGCCTACTTGTGATCTCTCTCTCTGTCAAATAAATAAATAAAATCTTTAAAAAAAAAAAAAAGAAGAAGAAGAAGACATACAACAGAAAACAATAAACAGAACAATCTTATGCATGTATTCCAGTATAATCTTTGCTAGCAATTTACCAAGAATACAGTTCTGATTTGACTAGGACATACCCAGTTTTGATTATCTTTATGTTGCCAACTGTGGACTGACTTATATCCCTGAAAATTCATAGGTTGAAGCCCAAACCCCGAGTGTGATGGCACTCGGAGATGGGGCTTTCGGGAGGTAATCAGGGTTACATAAGGTCATAAGAGTGGGGCCCTCATGTGGGATTAGTAGCCTTATTAGAAGAGAAAGAGATGGAAAGCAGCTGTCTGCAAGCCAAGGACAGGGTTCTCACCAAGAACTGAATCAGCTAGCACCTTGAACTTGGACTTCCCAGCCTCCAGAACTGTAAGAAATACATGTTTGTTGTTTAAGTCAGCCAGTATATGTTATTTTGTTACAGCAACCTACCCAGACCAATAAAGTACCCAGATGGAAAAAAAAAAGTTGTTAACCAAAAAGTAACCAAAATCACCAAAGATAATTTATTTCCCAAAGTTACCTTAATTGTGCCTAGGCACAAACAGTATCATACAAAAGCATGGTATATGTTATCTCTTTTCCTTGACTACCACATTTAATTCATAAACAAGCTCCATTAAATCTGTCACCAAACAAACATATAATAAATCTAACCACTTCCCTCCATTTCACCATCATCTTTCACACAGATAGCGTGGTAGCCTCTGAGCATGTCTCTGGGCTTCACCTTGTGACCTCCCACAAGCCATCCTCCCCACAGAACCCAGACTGACCTTGTGAAGATAAAATACACTCTCCTATTTTAAAATCCCCCATGTTTTTTCCTTGTATTTAAAAGGAAACCCAAACTTCTCACTCAGTTTGTAAAGCTCAGCACAGCTCAAACCATGATTCCCTCTCCAATCTGGTCTTCTATCACTCTCCACCTCAACTACCCTATTTCCCCAAATTACCCATCAAGCACATTCCTGCCTTAGTACTATGGTGCTAGTGTTCCCTTCTAGAGATCCTCATCATTTGGATCTTTATCTGGCTGGCTTCTCCTTCTGATTCATATTTCAGTTTAAAAGTCAGCTTTTCAAGGAGATTTTTGTGACCACACAGCCTAAAATAAGCACCTTGTCATTCTCTATTACACCAGTCTGCTTAAATTCTGCAGAGTATTTGTTGTTGGCTGATATTTTGCTTACCTCCTTCCTTATTTATTGAATGTAAGCTCCATGAAAGCCAGAATTTGCTTATATTATTCATAGATATATCCTCAGCTCCTAAAGTACAGCTTGGCACAGGTATTCACATACATTTTTTAAATGAATGAATAAACAAATTAGATAATTTTAGAGCATTAAAGAGGTCTACCTATAAAAATATATTCCTTTGATCTACAATAGTACCAAAACTTTCTATAATGGGAATAATTTATATTGGATTCTAATTGGAAAAACTCTATTAAAATGTAAACATGTAAGTAAAATAACCTGTTGAAGTATAATTACTCATGAAAATTTTCATATAACTGGTTTGCTTTTTAACACTAGATAAAAACATTACTTCAATATAATGGGCTATAAGAGTTAAACAGTGTGGGATTTGGAAGTTAATCCCCAGAAAAAGAATGTAACATAAAGGGAAGTTCTTAAGTAGCTAGAGATCATCATGGAGGGAATTAAGCGACAGGGTCCCCTGGGCAAAATTTTGTGTAAACTCTGCTCTAAGGAACTCCTAATTTTATATCTCATTTTTTTCTCTCAACTGTTAAAGTACTTTGCTAGTTATGTTTTCAACAATCAACTACCATTTCTGTGAATCATGCAGGTTGTATCATCCCTTCCAATCCACCAAAACATGGAAATGAGGACCCTCTGCCACATGGTTACTTGGTAGATCTGAGATCAGGCCACAGCTTTTTTTTTTTTTTTTTTTTTTAATTTACTTGACAGGCAGAGATCACAAGCAGGAAGAGAGACAGGCAGAGAGAGAAAGTGGGGGAAGCAGGCTCCCTGCTGAGCGGAGAGCCCAATGTGGGGTTTGATCCCAGGACCCTGGGATCATGACCTGAGCTGAAGGCAGAGGCAACCCACTGAGCCACCCAGGCGCCCCCAGGCCATAGCTTTTCTAATGGCCAATCCATTTTTCTACAGTGTCCATTTAGACACCTAGACCAGAAAACTCTCACTAAAGATTCTATGTGCTGGTAAGATTATCATATCACATGAGTAACATGAGAGGCTTGAGAGGTGGTGTTTGGAGGGAAGCAAATTATAGAAATGGAACTATTTTAGAAATATCAACAATCCCACCACTAACTTCCTACCCTGCTCCATATACCACCAGAATGTTGCTTATATATTTACATCACCTAATTTCACTTGCTTTGTTATTCACTCATTAAACATTCAGCAAATATTTATTGAGCATGCATGAAGTGACAGGCTTTATGCTAAGTGCCTGCAACACATTAGAGAACAAAATAAATTCCCTTTATTTTACCTTATTATACAGATATTGCAAGATTTGCAAGTTCCTTAATAGCAAAATGCATTTTTTTTTGTTCAAGTACTTAGTCTCTCCCCACTCTATGGCCTAATGAGTATTTGCTAAAATTAATGGAATTGAATGAAACAGGACAGATTAGAATGAAATACAATGTGTTCTGACCCCACATCCTACACCCAGGTCATGTTTGTCTTAGGCTGTTTAGGGCTTAAATAGAGGCAATGAAGAATGGCAAATGTAGCAAACAACTAAAAATATGTCAGTGTTTTCCAAAGTAAGATCTTTAGGGTTGCCTGGCTGGCTCAAGAGGTTGAGCGGCAGGGGGCCCCTGGGTGGCTCAGTGGGTTAAAGCCTCTGCCTTCGGCTCAGGTCATGATCCCATGGTCCTGGAATCGAGCCCCACACTGGGCTCTCTGCTCAGCAGGGAGCCTGACTCCCCCTCTCTCTGTGCCTGCCTCTTTGCCTACTTGTGATTTCTGTCTGTCAAATAAATAGAATCTAAAAAAAAAAAAAAAAAGAGGTTGTGTGGCAGGCTCCTGAATTCAACTCAGGTCATGATCTCAGGGTCCTGGGATGGAACCCTGTATTAGGCTGTACACTCAATTGGGAGTCAGCTTGAGTTTCTCTCCTTCTCCCTCTGGCCCCCCATCCCTGCCATGTGCTTTCTCCCTCTCTCTCTCTCTCTCAAATAAATACATCTTTAAAAAAAAAAAGAACTTTAAACCATAAGCATCAGAATCATCTCAGATATTTCTTAAAACTCAAAATTCTGTAACAGCAGTGCAGATCTGCTAAGAGGAAATCTCCCAAGGAAGCCTACAGGCATCCTAGAGACTCTTCAGCACATTCAAGTTTGAAAACCACTGCTTTAAACCTCAAGTCAGAGCCAGAGACAATAAAACAATATACTCTACTTGTTCTCAGAGCGCCAAATCACTTATAAATGACTTATTTTTATATCTCTTTAGTTGACTCAAGTTCAATTGCTAGTACTTGGTAGACAAATGACAAAAGTTAAAAAAAAAAAAAAATGCAGGCTCTTTAGATAGGTCCTGGAGTTGAGATGTTATTTGGAGCTTATCAAGCATCTGATTGAGCCATTGGCTTTTGTGGAAGTTCTGCAAAGGGCAGAAAGCTTTTCTCCAAAACTATCTAGTGATGACTTACCTTGGTTCTTTTATCTGAATAATTAACTCAAATAAATGCAGCTTTTTGGTCTAAATAGCCAGTGTCCATTAGTCCATTTTCTGCTTGACTTTAATGCTAAAGATTTGGCTGACTGGTGCCAAGTAAATATAGTGTCATCATTTTTAATAATATAATTCCAATTACCAGGAATTTCATTGTGAAATAAGAACTACATTTTCTTGACAGGGAGGAGCATTTGTTTTTTCAAGTGAAAGTAACTTGCATTATCATGATAATTCTATTTCAATATCCTTGTACTGATTTTTTTAAGGTAATGTATCACCCTTTCAAACCATTTGTAATCTCATCAAGGCATTTATCTAATGAAATACTTTAAATTACTTTCCCAAATAATGCCAGAACATAATGACATAAAAATGGCCCTATCATGTACTCCCACTGGATTTTTATTGCAATCTTTCATTTGAATGTATTGAAAAATAAAAAGGAAAGTTGTTTATATGTACTGAAATATAAATCTCATGAGACTCTATTAAGAACAAGTTCTTCATTTCCTTTAAACATTTTTTAAAACATGTTGTGTTGTGTACATCTTTACTAACGTCATTTAATAAAGCTGGCTATTTTCGAACTCTCCAAATGTATTTCCCCTACCAAGGAAGAAACAATTACTCACAGCCATACCCTTTTTTAGTGCCCAAATAGTAGCTTTTGTTTTTACCATTGAACACAGATTCAAATTAACCTGTTTTATTTTATAGATTTATTGGCTTTATATGCTACTTCATTTTATCACTTCTTATATTACAAGCGATATCTAACCCAGACCACCTCCAAAATAAAGTCATTTGCATTGAATTTATTGATTCTAATATAATTTGGTAAGGAGTAGTCAAGACTTGCAGCAAGCTGAAGGATTTTTCTTTTTGTTTTTAAGTCTAAAGTTCACAGAGTTTTGAATCTCCAGAATAATATCAGCTATCAGAGTTTTAGAAAGAAGGAGTGGTATTGGCTCCACAACTTCCACACTCACAGTTCACACCCAGCCCCTTTACAGGCCCACTGTCCTGCTCCATGCTTTACTCTCAGCCTTCTTCCCAAAGAGGATTCCAATAGGTGAGAAGTACCTAGGACACATAATGGAGGACAGTACAAGGAAAGGATCAAATGGCCATAAGAGAAATCCAAAACAGATCAAAGGTTGACCTTTCAAGGTCAATAAAAGAATTACACTTTGCTAGAATTCAATCAGTTCAGTCAGAAGATGGAAAAGGAGTTGTCCCCCTCTCTCTCTCCTATTCCCATATTTATGGACAGACTTCATCAGGCTACTTTTGTAGAGTTGTGAAGGGACTCTAAAACTAGAAAAGCTGATAGTAGTATATGCTTAGGTCACAGGAGTTGAAATTCGTCAGATATTAAAGAAGCCCAATCTAAATCTGCTGCCTACTGAGGGCAGAACTGCCCCAGAATTTGTAGTTTCCCTAAACACTGTCCATGTGGAACATACTATGTAAAAACAAATCCATTCTAAGAAAAAAAATAATGAAGTTTGACTGCTTCTCCGAAGCTTGCCAAAGGTTCTGGCTGAGTAGCCAGTCAGACTATCTCTCATGAACAGCTCCGTGCAAGGTTTCTATCTTAAGCAACTACCTTCCCACCCCCACCCCACCCCAATTCTTCTTATCAGGTACCAAGAGAAATCTGCTGTGTAGAAATGTACTATTTTATTCGTTAAAACCATAAACGTTTATTTGAAGTTATGAGATTTATGTGTAATCAATTTGAATTCTACTCAAATTTTCCATACTCTAGAAATACCAAGCTTTTCTTTGTTTCTACGATCGGTGCTATAAAGAGTTAAATTCTCCCAAGATTCAGAACTTAAAAGTCTACATGTTCAGGCAAATGTATTATGACATACTAGACATTTTTTAAAATTTCCTCTAGGCACCTGTGTGGCTCAATTTGTTAAGCAACTGCCGTTAGCTCAGGTCATGACCCCTAGGATCCTGGGACTGAGCCCACCTCAGGCTCCCTGCTCAGTGGGGAGCCTACTTCTCCCTCTCCCTTAGCCCTTCCCCACCACTTGTGCATGATCTCTCTCAGATAAATAAATAAAATAAAATAAAAATTCCTCTAGAGGAATATCAACTTCGGTAAACAACAAGTTACAAAAAGCTTTTGAGCAAAGGTATTATGTTTTCATTTATCATTTAATGATCTTAACATAGATCAATTTTTTTTTTAAAGAGAGAGAGACAGCACCAGGGTGGGGGAAATGGGGGACAGTGCATGCGACTGGGAAAGGGAGAGGAAGAGAGAGAATCGTCAGTAGGCTCCACACCTAGTGCAGAGGACTGACTCAGGGCTCGATCTCATGACCCTGAGATCAAGACCTGAGCTAAAATCAAGAGTTGGACACTTAACCAAGTGAGCCACACAGATGTCTCACTAAAGATCAATTTTTATTGATTTTTCTTCCTTTTCCTTACCACAGACACTTTGCCAAAAACAGATATTGCCTTCCAAAAGCTCAAAATCAAGGGAATGGTAATATATAATATTAGATTACTTTTATTTTTAGACAAATAAGGATACTTGTTATATGAAAGACATGACATTGTAGATCAATTAGAAGCCAGCCAATAAATGGAACTGGAAAGATTAGTTATCCTTGGGGGAAAAAGTATTGAACCCCTACCTCACACCCTGAACAAAAAATCTATCACAGTCAGATTAAAGATTTAAATATAAAAAGGCAGAATTTCCAGATTTTTAGAAAAAAGACTAGTAGTTTATCCTCATGCCTTCAGGAAAGGGAAAGTTCATCAAACCAAACATTAAAAGTATCCATCTTTTTAAGTTTGAAAACTTCAAAATTAAAAAATTTTTGTTCATTAAAATAGAATTTTTTTAGAAAAAGAAAAGACACAAGCCATAAATTAGGAGATAATATTTACAATACATATAATGACAAAAGATTAATTTACAGACTATACAAGGATTTCTACAATCAATAAGACAATGATATGAACAGGCATTTTACAGAAGAAATAAAAATGGCCAATAAAAATATGAAAAGATTCTCAGTGAAATTCCATTATGGTAAAATTAATATTATGCTTACTATATTGGCAAAAACTTTAAAAATCTGAGAGTATAAAGAGCTGACAAGCACTACAGCAAGAGGAATTCACAAATAAAGCTAGAAGTATAAAGTGGTGCAATCAGTTGGGAAAACATTTTAGCATCTTCCTATAAATCTGAACATATGACTTTACCACAGCTTAATCATTCCATTCTTATGCACATATATTTATATAAATACAGATATACATATATGCAGATATAGATATACAATATAGAAGAGAAAAATGTCCTTTTCCTTTACCATTCTGATTTCTCACCTGTAACAAAAGACAGATTAACAGAGAGAAGCCTGCAAATGTATTTAATGTAAATGTCACATGACACAGGAACCTTCACAAAGAAACAAAGACCTGAAGAAGTAGTTAAATATGAATGTTTTATGCTAAGTTTGATGGAGAGTGGAGAATCATGGAAAACTGTGCTAGGACAAAAGAAAGAGTATAAACTAAATGTAGTAAGCTGGGGGAAATAGCAAAGCCCATTCATTCAGATTCCTCTCAGTATCTTGGAGATCAGGCTTTTCCTTCCCTCCAGGTGTAGGGAGAACACCTGTCACACATAAGTTTTATGACTTGTTTCAGAGGAAGGGCTTTCCTGCACATGCCACTCCTCAAATTTCTTCAGCTTAAAATATGCACTATGCCAAGGTGCCACATTTAGGGGTAGTATGTCCTAAACCCTATCAAAACACAGCCATACCCTATAAACACTCTTGCACATGTTCAGAAGGAAACGTTCAAAAATGGTAATAACAGCTGTGTTTATGTAGCAAAAAAACTAATTTTAAAAAACCCAAGTGTCTATCAAAAGAAGAATAAATTTGAAAATATTCCCACAATTAAATATTATTTAGAAGTGAAAATAAACCAATATATACAATGCACTCAACTATCTACCAATAGATACTACATAAAACATTGCATAAATTTCATACACATAATGTTTATTTTTTTAAAGTCACAAAACACTACATATAGTATGATATCATTGAACACAGCTAAAAAAAGTAAAAATATAATGTTTCCGTTTATATGTGATAATATTTCTTACAAAGCAATTTAATGCTAAATATTATTGCTGTCAAAGACAGCAAAGAAAAAGAATAAGGAGTTTAAGTAGCTTCAATGTTATTGCTAATTTGCTGGTATTAGTGGGGAGGTGAGTTCATAAGGGTTTGTTGCATTATTATGTTTCATAACTTAAATGTAAGTGGTACATTCTTTTGTATGAGTTAAAATATTATATAAAAGTGTTTATTAAAGAATTAGAGTATGGGGCATCTGGGTGGCTCAGTGGGTTAAAGCCTCTGCCTTCGGCTCAGGTCATGATCCCAGGGTCCTGGGATCGAGCCCACATCGGGCTCCTCCTCTCTCTCTGCCTACTTGTGATCTCTGTCTGTCAAATAAATAAATAAAACCTTTAAAAAAAAATGAAGAATTCGAGTATTAGATTTTAGCTGGATTGCTGATTTCCCAAGGCAAATTCCAAGCCAGGAGTACGTCCATCAAAAGCAGAGGTAGCATGGAAAAAAGAAATCAAACTATAAGCTATTTAATTATGTAGACTTGGAAACAGTCAACTTTTTAAAACATATCAGTCTCCTTTCACCATCTACATCCAATTTTCTTAAGGAGCTATCATCCAAATCCAGACCATAAGACTACCAAATCCAGAATGTATTCTGTTTCCAGGAGTGCTAGGTGTCATTCTTAAAAGTAAGTCATCCCTTGAGAAACTGAAAATATTTATATAACTCTTTGCAGTGCACTAAGATATTCTTCTGCTGTTAAACATCCTATAACGATAAACAGTTACAATAGAGTGTGCTAACTGCTATAATAGGAAAGTTCAGACCGTCTTGGGAGCCTCTAGCTATGGCACAAATAGAAAGGGAAGTGGCACAAGGCTTTCCAGAGAACATGGCATCTGGCTTTATGTTTGAAGGATGTAAAGGGTTGTCAAATGTATAAATAGGTAATGGACCCAACAAATATATAGTCTTTCATTCCTAAGAAACTACTAAGTATGCTTTGTGAATAGCTTAAAAGATCTTCAGGGGCAATTCCTGCTGTGCAAGATTTTTGCCTTTCATGGTAACTTTGGAATCTAGTTCCTACATTAAATTCAATCCTAATATATACTGATAACACTACTCTGAAGATTATTTTAATTTCATACTAGGATATTTAGCTTTTAGCAGTTTCTTTTCTAAATTCACTCCAAAGCACCATATCAGTTTTTAAAATCATGGAAATACAGTTTTGAAGAGACAGGTAAGATCACCTAACCCATTCCTCTTATATATATATAATTACAATAAATCCAGAGTCTCATGTGAATCAATCTTAGAACAGTGGCATATTTTAAGAGCTCAGTTAATAATCAAAAGTAAAAACTTTTTTGAATTCCATTTTTACTTATTTTTCTCATAAACCATTATAACGGATTCATTGAGTGGGAGCTGGACTCAGGCAAAGATGAAAGAAACTATATTCTTCTTACTGCTCCCCATTAAACTGGCTTCATGGACTCATTCTGCCCCCTCCCTGGATGGAATCCCAGACAGTTACGATGGCTTTTCCAGTCACTATTACACACTAAATATGGGGAAGCTTTGTTTTGGGCATTAAAAAAAACAAAACAAAACAAAACAAAACCATGGACTGGTATAAATTCTACCCTGGATAAGTCTATCCAGGTCAGTGTAAAAATCAAAACTCAGTTTGGAACTTCTCTTCTCCCTCAAATCACATCTGACCCCTTTGAAACCCCAAGTGAAGAAGGAAGGAATATGGTAAGCCTGCCCTGCTTCCTCTTCCCATATGGGTCAGAGCACTGCAAAGAAGAGGAAAGAGTTCACAATATGTCTCACATGACTGCTCTGTGGAGAATCTGGGATTGATGCCCATGTACATGGCAGATGTGCAAAACTAATCCTTTTCCTCGGGATGGAAATGGGGAAACTTTTGCAGGTACCTCAGAGACCCCCTCACTAAGGACCTAGGCACATGCAGTGCCTCTCCTCAACCCGGCTCCCTGCAGCTATCCATCAGGTCTCATGGTCCAATAGTCTTCTTGGGCAAGATAGTTTTTAAGAAGTCTCTATCACCATCCATGGGTTCCATATTTGTCTCCAAAAAATCTCACCTTTGCCTCATTATTGGTGGAAGTGCAGCTTGCTTCTATCACAGTCCTCATTCCCCTATGATCAGGAAGATGCAGGGTCAGCTCTCTTCAGGCATGAGTCAAATATCAACCTATGAGTCCCTCACATTCTAAAGGATATAAACTTTCCTCTGGGTTTAAAGTAAAAGGGAAGCATCCTTCTACCCATGGCCTTCACAAGGGGCATGGTTGGTGAAAGAGAATAATCCAACGTACTGACAACTTTCTCCAATAAATCCTCTCTCTCAGCTTCTTCAGCCTTACCCTCTGTGATATATGCATGTGTGATGGATTATTGCTAAGAAAATCTATTTTTGACCTCCTCATTCATTTTAGGATATGAAAGTCCCCCAAAATCCTCTCAGCCTTTTGACCTCTCCTAAAACTCTGAGGCAAAAAGAGGTGGCATTGGCATCTTTTCTACATGAACACACAACCCAGAACCTCATTTTCTGAAATTCATATTCTGCTATCCCCTTTCTGAAAACCCACAGCTGTTCCAGTCAATACCATTATCTTCCCCAAAATAGCCCCCTCCAAATAAATCTTTATCCATCTGCAGAAAACCTGACTTTCCTTTCCCTTCCTTTACCTTGCCCTTAGCCTTTTTCCAAATAGTTTTAAAAAATTCTTTTTTAGAGGGAATAAATGAGGTAAAAATGAGCTGCCAATTACAAGATTTGCTTTTTACAAATTAGGGCAGTATGAATAAGCAAAGAGTCTCGAGGTAATGAACGGTCCCTTTACACATACAAGGATCATATCTAGAAAGGTAGAATGATTTGTTCAAGTTCACATAACTAGTTAGGAAGAATGGTGTCAATGTAACCCTCCTGCAACCAGGAAGTTTTCGAATCAATAGGATAAAACTATGTTCTATTTTGTCAAGGATTTAGCAAAGAATTTAAATAATTTAGGAAGCTTTAAGCACATTAATCTATTACTGGTTTGGAAACAACTGTTTTAAATAGCAACTCTGATTTCTTGAATGAGATGTTTACAAGTGAGTTATTCTATAAATTCCCAGCCTCTGAAGTGTACAGGTGGTTTGGACATGTCGATCTTTGTGGGTAGGTGGGAAAAAATATTTGTGGATAAAGATAGGTAGCACAAAGATAAATTTTAAGATACCATTTCTCAATAAGCATACTCTCTTAAGACTGAATTTCTGTGTCTTTTGATGGAAACATATCTGCCACAATAATTAGATCCCCTAGTCAAAGAAGGAGAATTTCCATAAAGGTTTACTTACTTTTTGGAAAAAAAATAAGTAACTGCCTACTCTGTGTCTACCCCTGTGTGACAGTGGGAGACATAAAGATGAATAAAAAATATATTGCCTTCCAAAAACTGACATTTTTATATTTTAAAAAAATCAACACATAACAAGCATAAAAGCAAAGTGCCAAGATAAAATGATATGGGTTCAGAAGAGGGTTCTTAATAAATATATTGTGAATGAGTAAATGACCACTTTCTGGAGGAGATGGCATTTGAAATCACATTTGAAAATGGGTAGAATGTGAACATGCAAACACTGGAGAAGAACTTTCAATCAGAGAGACTAGCATCAGTACAGACAGGTGGGAAAGCACAGAGAATAAGAATTATAGCTACTATTTGTGCCTACCACTCATTCAGCACTTTACAAATATTACCTAATTCCACCCTCATAGTGATATTGTTATCCTGATTTTACAGAAGATAATAAAAGCTAAGATGTATCAAATACTTATTGTGTACCAGGCATTGTTCTTAGGACTTGTATGCATATATGGTCCCATTTTATCTTCTTAACAAACATGTAATATAAATAATATGATTGTCCCCATTTTCTAGTAAAGATAATTTGGATCAGAGAAATGGAATATCTTGCCCAAAGTCATGCAGCAAGTAATGATGAAGTCTGGTTTCAACCCCAGGTAAGTTCAATTCCACAGCCTTTGCTCTAAATTTTTGTTATACTCCTTCTCTAGACAATAACAAGTTCAGTTCGGTCTGAACAAAGGGCACAACAAAAAGAGCAGTCAAAAATAAAGTTAAAAAAATGTAAAACAGGGCTTAAATGTTCGACTGTTTTGCTTTTATTCTGTGGACAAAAGGAAGTTACTGAAGCCTATCTGTTTGGTTCTGGTTTTCAAAAAACCATTCAAGCCAAGAATGCTCATTATTTTTTATTCTAGATGTTAAAGAGCTCAGAACTGCACTTCTTCATACTTGCTTTTTCCAGGTGCGGGAAAGGTAGACTCTCTGATAAATAACCTCCCACCAACCCCACCTAGTGATCAGGAAGGAAGGGCTGAGGAGCATGGCCAGTAACCAACTCCTTCAAAGACTGAAGGAAAAGGATCCAAAGCTCATCAGCCAAATCCCAGACACAAACGGGTCTCATTTGGTCCACCACTTATTTTATTTTTTTTTTGTTTTGTTTTTGTTTTTGTTTTTAAGTTTTTATTTATTTATTTATCACAGAGAGAGAGAGAGAGAGAGCGCACAGGCTCGGGGAGCAGCAGGCAGAGGGAGAAGCAGGCTTCCCGCTGAGCAAGGAGTGGGATGCAGGACTCGATCCCTGGATCCTTGGATCATGACCTGAGCTGAAGGCAGACACTTAACCGACTGAGCAACCCAGGCATCCCTGGTCCACACCTTATTTTAAATGTTGGAAATTTTCACATAAAAATTTGAATTTGAGGCTGCTCTTAAAAATTCAGCACATCTCACAATGCCCTACTACATGACACTGTTTAGCTGGAGTAGAGCAGAGAATGCATGCTTTATATAAGTCATGCCTCCAGCTTGCCACAGTCCCTACAACTCTCTATGCATTTTTATTTATCTCTTCTTTTATTGATTTAAATCTTTATGATGAATTATAAAATACTTCAAATAAAAAATACCACACAACATGTCTACCCAATCCACCATTTGATTTAACACACTTTGTCATACTGTCTAGAAAATATTTTTTTGTTTGTTTTAAAGAAATAAAATGTTATGGAATTTTTAAAATTTCTGGTGGGAGTAAAAACTGCTATAAGTACTTCGGAAAGAAATTTGGCCTACCTAATAAAGTACAAGATCTTCAGACATAGCCATAACTAGAGATATCCACTACAGAAAAACTCTCATATGTATGCATGAGCCACATGACTTCCTATTCTTTTATAATCAGCCCACTTCACTCATTTCTATTATCTGCCTGGCCTGTAGGTATCTGCAACATCTAGATATAGATTGTGAGGAGAGGGAATTTATTTTTTATTAAATTCACTAGAAAAATCTTATCTCTTGAAATAGACATTCCAGGAGTTGAGCCCAAGGAAATGGGATTTGGAATTATTTCCTACATGGCTAGCATGAAAGAGTCCTAATATCAACGGTCCTGAAGCAGCAGAATCTATATGCTTTTAATGAGTTTTAGGTGGTAGACTCACAAACATTTTGTTGAAAAAATTTAGCGGTCAAATAAATTTGTAAAAATAAAAAACTATTGAGTTAGACAAACCAATTAATTTTTTTTTTCCTGCAGGACTAGATCTTTATTTTGACTTCAAAAGACTTGATAAAGTGTAAGCCAACCTTTGTGTATAGAATAACCACATATTTTGGGAGAGTGATCTGTCCACATGGTTTTTACAGAATAACAATGATCTCTTCTGTTAGTTTTCTATTGCTGCCAAGACAAATGACCACTAAGAGTGTCTTAAAACACCATCCATGTATTATCTCACAGTTTCGGTGGGTTAGAAGTCAGGGTACAGTGCAGCTCAACTGGTTCTGTACTTAGAATTCCACAGGCCAAAGTCAAGGCTTTCAATTCTTTCCAGAGTCTCTAGACATAAATCCTTTTTCAAGTTTATTCAGGTTATTGGCAGAATTCAGTTCCATGGAATCCCCACTTCCTTCTTTCAAGCTGTCAGCAGGTTACATTGAATAATAAACTTCCTTAATTGCCCACTAGTGTGTGGTCCTAAGATCAGCATCATCAGGGTTACTTGGGAACTTATATAAATGAAAATTCTCAGCCCTTTTCATAGACCTACTGAATCAGAAACTCATGGGAACAGGATGGGATCTAGCAATCTGCATTTTAATGTTTGAAACCACTAATCTAAGATCACAGACTAACTTCATACATGATATAGCTTTAAAACGTATTTTTATAAGTGTTATGGGCTCAAAATACATCTGTTGAAACCCTAACCCCAGTACCTCAGAACGTGAGAGGTAGAACCTATAAAAAAGTGATTAAGTTAAAATGAGAGTTAGGCTGGGCCCTGATCCAACCTGACTGGTGTCCTTCAAAGAAAAGAAAGAGACACCAATGATGCCCACCCACAGAGGAAAAGCCATGTGAGGAAACAGCAAGAAGGTGTTTTCCTGCAAGCTGAAAAGAAAGACCACAAGAGAAACCAAATCTGCCGTCACCTTAATCTTGGATGTTCAGCCTCCAGAAACTGAGAAAATAAATTTCTGTTATAGAAGCTACCCAATCTGTTGGACTTTTGTTACAGCAGCCCTAACAGACTAATACATTAAATAAAATATATATTATTTTGAATTATCCATATCAATTCTCGAGTGCATTATTTGGATGATTTTTACCCTGATCTATCCTATTCTGGCTTCCCATCTTCATTTGGCCTGGACCCTTTTCCAACACAGGCCAAACTAACAGTTCTCTTGTTGAAACCCAACTCTACCCTACCCCTCAGTGCCTTTCCGGTCCCATCTTGCAGACAAATGTCCAGCCATAGATCCTTGAGCCTGGCACCTTCTCTGCTCCTCTGTCACTGTATTGCTCATAATGAATTAGAAATATTAGTCAGTCTCTGGATCTCTCCACTATGGGCCCCTTGAGACAGACACTCTATTTTCTGCATGACCCGCATTATCTGTGTGTTGAGTGGGAAAACACAATCTGTATTTGAAAGCAAAAATTTGATGTACCAAAAGGAAGGCTAATAAAACTTTCCAGAATATGGGAAATACTACAGATGTACCAAAAGTAAAGCTAATGAAACCTTTCAAGAATATGGGAAATAGTACAGAAAACTTTACATTAACAGAAAACATGTATATGAGTTCAGGGATTTCTCAAATCAAACTTCATTTTGAACCATGCAAATAACTGAACATTTGCATTGCTGAGGAGCAGAGCCGACAAATTTATTGACATGAACTGAACAGCTAAGCTTGTAAGGTGAGGACACGCTGTGAATTCCGTGAAAAAGTTTACACTTCAATGCTACTGAAATGTCAAGGATAACTGAACAACTTACTCTGGTTTCTCTTAAGCTCCATTTTTTTAAGTTAATATTAGTTCTAAACTCCAAAATGAAAGGACAAATATCCACAAAATTAAGAGGAAGATGAGCAAAATAAATGATTCCCTCAAAAGATGAAATTATAAAATGAGACTTACTAAAAGGTCATGAGATTATTTAACGGAACATAAGTCTGACACAGCCTTGGAGGAAGGGATTTTAACTGTTCTCTCCAAAAATGAGACACTCTTAGCTCCTGGAAACCACTTCTAGATTTCACTGCTTAAAAAGAAAAAAAAAAAATTTCAGACTCATTTAGGTATGTATGTAGGTTGGCAAGGAAGAAACTTAGTTTATTACTTACTTGAAGCTGCAGTCATCCTACTGTTGGCTTCTGGGGAGATATGAATAAAACATTTTCTATATGGAAAAGAAAACTATTTTCTGGACAGTCAGTTGCCTTGGACTCGGTATCTGACAACTGGGTATACACTGACGTGAACTTATAAAACCATCATTGACAAAAAGAATAGCAAGCTTCTACCATAGTATTTGCTATCTAGAAGGTTGCTCGTGCACCAAACCTACAAAGGCACATGGGAAGAGTGTTAGGTTCTGCACCTCCAGGACCAAGGAAGAACTAAGGCCTGTGGGGGAGGCGAGGATTTGGCATGAGCTGTCCAGGTAGAAGTCACCAGGTGCACCTCTGCTCCCAGGCTCATCCTCCTTCCTGGGGCAGCAGGCTTCTGGCAGCCTCTCGATGACCTCAGGCTCCTCGGGAAGCGTCGTCCTCCAGCCCAGAGGCCAGTGAAGGGCAGATCCACCTCACTAACAGCCATGTCCAGAGGCCTCTGGAAATCACCAAAGGGTCAGAATTCCTCAGGCTGGAGGTTCAGAATGCACCAAAGGGTCAGACTTCCTCCTGCCACCGATTCCTCCTGGGTGGCAGGTGGACTCATGGGGTGTGACTCAGGGTTCCCCAATTTGAGGGCTCAAGGGACAGGCCCCTGAGGAAGGAACACTAAAACATAACCAAGGGTTAGGTCCAGCGCCTAGGGGCATAGCAGGCCTGAACTGCCAGCGCTGGGGATGTCCCGGATTCTAATATAGATTTTCCCTGGATATAGTTATCAAGCCCAAAAATAGGGTATTTGAACAGGGTGGGGCAAGAATGGTGGTTGGCCCTGATAGCTTGGCCCTCTAGCCAAGAACTGATCTGAAGCTGATTTCAAGTGTTGAAGAACCCTCAAGCACAGAAAGGTTTCTCCTACGGATCATCCTTCTCTATCAAACTTTGATGTAATGACAGATGATCTGGAGACTGCCACCACTCATACCAATTTGAGGAACCTGGGATTAGTAGACTTCTAAAGGTTTCCTTCTAATCATGTCCTCCTCTCAATTTTATTTCCCTCAGTCCAGGAGTGTTGTGTTTTGCCATCATTATTTTCAGAATATGAAGTTTTTACTCTTTGTTTCCACTCACACATTTCTAAGGCCATGCCCCCAGATGATGTGATCTGAGATCTACTAACTTGTTGAAATGTACCCAGTATAATCTGTAGAGCCTTCAAGTTTCCAAAATTTGGAGTAACTTCTCTAGCCTTCAGACTTGCTTGAACATAGGTGTACAGCTATGTATAAAAGCTTCATTTTGGGCATCCGGGAGCTGCACGCGGGCGGGAGAGGCAGCAGTGAGCATGAGCATGAGAGGTATGGACAAGCTCCTGAAAGAAAGAAACTACAGTTGACCCTGGAACAACATGGGTTTCAACGGTACAGATCCATTTATGTGTGGATTATTTTTTATTCATATGGTACAGTACTAGCTCCTACCTTTATGGTGTGACATGCATGTGTGTGGATGTGCCAGCCTTATACCCGAGCACTGTGGATTCCCTCCCCCACTGCAATAGCAGCTTCTCCTTGGCCCTTGGAGTGAGCATCCCAGAGAGCACCAGAAAATAAGACTGATAATCAACAGACTTCAGAATGGACATACTAGCCTTCTAGAAGTGCTAACTTCTGACCTAGACCTCACTAGTTCTGTGTGCACAGCTGAGGGAGGGTGAGGAGTCAAGATGGCAGAGAAGTAGCAGGCTGAGATGACATCAGGTAGCAGATCAGGTAGATAGCTTATCAAACCATTCTGAACACCTACAAATCCAACAGGAGATCAAAGAGAAGAAGAGCAACAATTCTAGAAACAGAAAATCGACCACTTTCTGAAAGGTAGGACCAGCAGAGAAGTGAATCCAAAGCAACAGGAAGATAGACAGCAGGGGGAGGGGCCAGCTCCCAGCAAGTGGCGGAACAACGGAGCACAAAATCAGAAGTTTTAAAAGTCTACTCCAGGGGTGCCTGGGTGGCTCAGTGGGTTAAAGCCTCTGCTTTCGGCTCAGGTCATGGTCCCAGAGTCCTGTGATCAAGCCCCGCATGGGGCTCTCTGCTCAGCAGAGAGCCTGCTTCCTCCTCTCTCTCTGCCTGCCTTTCTGCCTACTTGTGATCTCTGTCAAACAAATAAATAAAATCTTTAAAAAAAATAAAATAAAATAAAATAAAATAAAAGTCTACTCCACTGAGGGACATTGCTCCAGAGGATAAACTGGGGTGAAGCCCACACAGGGCCAGCGTGGCCCCAGGTTCTGCGGGGTCACAGAAGGATAGGGGGTCTCTGAGTGTCGCAGAGCTCACAGGTATTAGAGCAGGGAAGCTGGCTACAGAGACAGAGCCGAGGAGTGAGCTCTCAACTCGGGGTTACCTTGAACCATAATCCATGGCACAGGCCACTGCTCTGTGAGTGAGGTCCCCACAAGATCTGGGGAGACACCCCCTGGGGAGCTCAGAGATCTGTGGGGTTCGGGGACTCCAGGCGGAGCTGTGTGCCAGAGACAGAGACGCTTGGTCACAGGCTGGGTGAGCTTGGAGCGCGGCCTGAGGCCAGGGATTCAGGAGTGATTGAGCGCTTTTCTCCAAGTGCAGTCAGAGGCCAGGGAGACAGGAGTAATTGAGTGCTTTTCTCTGAGGGCGCACTGAGGAGTGGGACCCCGAGCTCTCGGCTCCTCTGTCCAGAGATTGGGAGGCCACCATTTTCATTCCCATCCTCAGGAACTCTACGGAAAGTGTTCAGGGAACAAAAGCTCCCTAAAGCGAACCAGAGCGGATTACTTAGTCTGACCCCTAGTAAGGGCAGTGCAATTCCACCTGCAGCAAAGACACTTGAGAATCACTACAACAGTCCCCTCCCCCAGAAGATCAACAAGAAATCCAGGCAAGACCAAGTTCACTTACCAAAGAGAACAGCGGAATTCCAGAGGAGAAAGTGAAGCATGGAATTCATGGCTTTCTCCCCATGATTCTTTAGTCTTGCAGTTAATTAATTTTTTTTAATTTTATTTTTTTTCTTCTGCTAAATTTTTAACTTTTGCCCTTTCCTCTTTTAACATTTTTTAACTAGTTTATCTTAACAATACCTTGCATTAAAAAAATAATAATAATAATCTTTTTGGAACCTTCATTATTATAGTCATATTTTATCCTTCATTGTATCTAACTTTATTTTTTACATACACATTGGGTTTCTTCTTCTAAAAAATTTGGGGTAAAACTTCTTCTAATAGATCAAAATATACCCTAAATCTAGCTCCGGGCTTGTTCTAGTCTCCAGCCTGAGCATATTCTCTCCACTTTTTTTTCTTTATTCACCCAACCAACTTACTTTATCAACTCCTTTTTTAGAAATTAAAAAAAAAAAAACTTTTTTCATCTTTATAGGCATATTCCATCCCTTCATTGTGTTTACCTTAAATATGTTTTCATTCTTAAAAATTTTGGGAGGTAGTTTCTTCTAAGAGACCAAAATACTAACAAAATTAAGTGGGTGACCCTGTTCTAGTCACCAGTCTAATATATATATTTTTTTCTTTTTTATATTTTTTCTTTATTTGTTTTCTTTTTCTAATTTTTTTTTCTGAACATCTTTTTATCCCCTTTCTCCCCGCCATGATTTGGGGTTTCTTCTGATTTCGTTAAAGCACATTGTCCTGGGGTCTTTGCCACCCTTTTAGTATTTTATTTGCTCCTTCATATATTCTTATCTGAACAAAATGACAAGGCGGAAAAACTCACCACAAAAAAAAAAAAAGAACAAGAGGCAGTACCGAAGGTTAGGGACCTAATCAATACAGACATTGGTGATATGTCAGATCTAGAGTTCAGAATGACAATTCTCAAGGTTCTAACCAGGCTCGTAAAAGGCATGGATAATATTAGAGAAACCCTCTCCGGAGAGATAAAAGCCCTTTCTGGAGAAACAGAAGAACTAAAACCTAACCAAGTTGAAATCAAAAAAGCGATTAATGAGGTGCAATCAAAAATAGAAATAGTGATATAGAAGACCAAATGACAGAGAATAAAGAAGCTGAGCAAAAGAGAGACAAACAAATACTGGACCACGAGGGGAGAATTCGAGAGATAAGTGATACCATAAGATGAAACAACATTAGAATAAATGGGATTCCAGAAGAAGAAGAAAGAGAGAGGGGAGCAGAAGGAATATTGGAGAGAATTATTGGAGAGAATTTCCCTAATATGGCAAACGGAACAAGCTTCAAAATCCAGGAGGTGCAGAGAACCCACCTCAAAATCAATAAGAAAAGGTACACACCCTGTCATCTAATAGTAAAATTTACAAGTCTTAGCGACAAAGAGAAAATCCTGAAAGCAGCCCGGGACAAGAAGTCTGTAACATACAATGGTAAAAATATTAGATAGGCAGCAGACTTATCCACAGAGACCTTGTAGGCCAGAAAGAACTGGCATGATATATTCAGAGCACTAAACGACAAAACATGCAGCCAAGAACACTATATCCAGCTGGGCTATCACTGAAAATAGAAGGAGAGATAAAAAGCTTCCAAGACAAACAAAACTGAAAGAATTTGCAAACACCAAACCAGCTCTATAGGAAATATTGTAAGGGGTCCTCTAAGCAAAGAGAGACCCTAAAAGTAGTAGATCAGAAAGAAACAGAGACAATATACAGTAACAGTCACCTTACAGGCAATACAATGGCACTAAATTCATATCTCTCAATAGTTACCCTGAATGTTAATGGGCTAAAAGCCCCAATCAAAAGACACAGGGTATCAGAATGGATAAAAAAACAAAACCCATCAATATGCTGCCTACAAGAAACTCATTTTAGACCCGAAGACACCTCCAGATTTAAAGTGAGGGGGTGGAAAACATTTACCATGCTAATGGACATCAGAAGAGAGCTGGGGTGGCAATGCTTATATCAGATCAATTAGATTTTAAGCCAAAGATTATAATAAGAGATGAGGAAGGACACTATATCATACTCAAAGGGTCTGTCCAACAAGAAGACCTAACAATTTTAAATATCTATGACCCTAACATGGGAGCAGCCAACTATATAAACCAATTAATAACAAAATCAAACACACATCGACAATAATACAATCATAGTAGGGGACTCTAACACTCCCCTCACTGAAATGGACAGATCATCCAAGCAAAATATCAACAAAGAAATAAAGGCCTTAAATGACACACTGGACCAGATGGACATCACAGATATATTCAGAACATTCCATCCCAAAGCAGCAGAATACACATTCTTCTCTAGTGCACATGGAACAGTCTCCAGACTGTTCATAAATCAGGTCTGGGTCATAAATCAGGTCTCAACCAGTATCAAAAGATTGGGATCATTCCCTGCATATTTTCAGACCACAATGCTCTGAAGCTACAACTCAATCACAAGAGGAAATGTGGAAAGAACCCAAATACATGGAGACTAAAGAGCATCCTTCTAAAGAATGAATGGGTCAACCAGGAAATTAAAGAAGAATTGAAAAAATTCATGGAAACAAATGAGAATGAAAACACAACGGTTCAAAATCTGTGGGACTCAACAAAGGCAGTCCTGAGAGGAAAATATATAGAGGTACAAGCCTTTCTCAAGAAACAAGAAAGGTCTCAAATACACAACCTAACCCTACACCTAAAGGAGTTGGAGAAAGAACAACAAAGAAAGCCTAAACCCAGCAGGAGAAGAGAAATCATAAAGATCAGAGCAGAAATCAATGAAATAGAAACTAAAAAAACAATAGAACAAATCAACAAAACTAGGAGCTGGTTCTTTGAAAGAATTAATAATATTGACAAACCCCTGGCCAGACTTATCAAAAAGAAAAGAGAAAGGACGCAAATAAATAAAATCATGAAGGAAAGAGGAGATATCACAACTAACACCAAAGAAATACAAACAATTATAAGAACATACTATGAGCAACTCTACGCCAACAAATTCAACAATCTGGAAGAAACGGATACATTTCTAGAGACATATTAACTACCACAACTGAACCAGGAAGAAATAGAAAATCTGAACAGACCCATCACCAGTAAGGAGATTGAAACCGTCATCAAAACTCTCCAAACAAAAAAAAGCCCAGGGCCAGATGGCTTCCCAGGGGAATTCTACCAAACATTTAAAGAAGAATTAATTCCTATTCTCCTGAAACTGTTCCAAAAAATAGAAATGGAAGGAAAACTTCCAAACTCATTTTATGAGGCCAGCATCACCTTGATCTCAAAACCAGACAAGGATCCCATCAAAAAAGAGAATTACAGACCAATATCCTTGATGAACACAGATGCAAAAATTCTCACCAAAATACTGGCCAATAGGATCCAACAGTACATTAAAAGAATTATTCACCACGACCAAGTGGGATTTATTCCAGGGCTGCAAGGTTGGTTCAACATCCGCAAATCAATCAATGTGACACAAGACATTAATAAAATAAAGAACAAGAACCATATTATACTCTCAGTAGATGCTGAAAAAGCATTTGACAAAGTACAGCATCCCTTCCTCATCAAAACTCTTCAAAGTGTAGGGATAGAGGGCACATACCTCAATATTATCAAAGCCATCTATGAAAAACCCACTGCAAATATCATTCTCAATGGAGAAAAACTGAGAGCTTTTCCACTAAGGTCAGGAACACAATAGGGATGTCCATTATCACCACTGCTATTCAACATAGTACTAGAAATCCTAGCCTCAGCAATCAGACAACAAAAAGAAATTAAAGGCATCCAAATAGGCAAAGAAGAAGTCAAACTATCACTCTTTACAGATGATATGATACTATATGTGGAAAACCCAAAAGACTTCACTCCAAAACTGCTAGAACTTGTACAGGAATTCAGTAAAGTATCAGGATATAAAATCAATGCACAGAAATCAGTTGCATTTCTTTACACTAACAACAAGACAGAAGAAAGAGAAATTGAGGAGTCAATCCCATTTACAATTGCACCCAAAACCATAAGATACCTAGGAATAAACCTAACCAAAGAGGCAAAGAATCTATACTCAGAAAACTATAAAGTACTCATGAAAGAAATTGAGGAAGACACAACGAAATGGAAAAATGTTCCATGCTCCTGGATCGGAAGAACAAATATTGTGAAAATGTCTATGCTACCTAAAGCAATCTACACATTTAATGCAATCCCTATCAAAATCCCATCCATTTTTTTCAAAGAAATGGAACAAATAACCCTAAAATTTATATGGAACCGGAAAAGACCTCAAATACCCAAAGGAATTTTGAAAAAGAAAGCCAAAGTTGGTGGCATCAAAATTTCAGACTTCAAGCTCTATTACAAAGCTGTCATCATCAAGACAGTATGGTACTGGCACAAAAACAGACATATAGATCAATGGAACAGAATAGAGAGCCCAGAAATAGACCCTCAACTCTATGGTCAACTAATCTTCGACAAAGCAGGAAAGAATGTCCAATGGAAAAAAGACAGTCTCTTCAAGAAATGGTGTTGGGAAAATTGGACAGCCACATGCAGAAAAATCAAACTGGAACATTTCCTTACACCACACACAAAAATAGACTCAAAATGGATGAAGAACCTCAATGTGAGAAAGGAATCCATCAAAATCCTTGAGGAGAACACAGGCAGCAACCTCTTCGACCTCAGCTGCAGCAACTTCTTCCTAGGAACATCGCCAAAGGCAACAGAAGCAAGGGCAAAAATGAACTATTGGGACTTCAAGATCAAAAGCTTTTGCACGGCAAAGGAAACAGTTAACAAAATCAAAAGACAACTGGCAGAATGGGAGAAGATATATGCAAACGACATATCAGATAAAGGGCTAATATCCAAAATCTATAAAGAGCTTAGCAAACTCAACACCCAAAGAACAAATAATCCAATCAGGAAATGGGCAGAGGACATGAACAGACATTTCTGCAAAGAAGACATCCAGATGGCCAACAGACACATGAAAAAGGCTCCACATCACTTGGCATCAGGGAAATACAAATCAAACCACAATGAGATACCACCTCACACCAATCAGAATGGCTATAATTAACAAGTGAGGAAATGACAGATGCTGGCGAGGATGTGGAGAAAGGGGAACCCTCCTACGCTGTTGGTGGGAATGCAAGCTGGCGCAACCACTCTGGAAAACAGCATGGAGGTTCCTCAAAAAGTTGAAAATGGATCTACCCTATGACCCAGCAATCGCACTACTGGATATTTACCCTAAGGACACAAACGTAATGATCCAAAGGGGCACGTGTACCCGAATGTTTATAGCAGCAATGTCCACAATAGCCAAACTATGGAAAGAACCTAGATGTCCATCAACAGATGAATGGCTAAAGAAGAGGTGGTATATAGATACAATGGAATACTATACAGCCATCAGAAGAAATGAAATCTTGCCATTTGCGACGACGTGGATGGAACTAGAGGGTACTATGCTTCATGAAATAAGTCAATTGGAGAAAGACAACTATCATATGATCTCCCTGATATGAGGAAGTGGAGATGCAACGTGGGAGGTTTGGGGGGTAGGAAAAGAATAAATGAAATAAGATGGCATCAGGAGGGAGACTCTTAATCTCGCAGAACAAACTGAGAGCTGCTGGGGGGAGGGGGGTCGGGAGAGGGAGGTGGGGTCATGGACATTGTGGGGTATGTGTGCTGTGGTGAGTGCTGTGAAGTGTGTAAACCTGGCGATTCACAGACCTGTACCCCTGGGGCTAAAAATATATTATATGTTTATTTAAAAATTAATTTAAAAAATTACAGAGGGAAAAAAGCTTCATTTTGAAGAAAGTCCTTATTTTCTTATGTTCTGAATCAGGATCACAGATTGGTAGCTTGAACACTGGTTGCTAGGCTAGAGAGGATGAGAAAGGCAAAGGGAAGTTTCTCTTTTTCATCTTGCTCTTCCTGACTGTACTAGTTGACACTCCTCTTTTTCTTCCTTTTTTTTTTTTTTTGTCCCCACATCCTTATTTTCTATGCAGCCCATTCTCTACTTCCCATTTGTTAGGGTAGATACACTTTCCACTCTTGCTTGCCAGTCTGCTAGATTCCCCAAACCAATAGCCCATCACCCAGAAAACTTGGATCTAACCCCCACTGATAACCTGAATCATTTGAAAAATGGGCCCCGTGCTCCATACTCACACAGACATTTCAAGATTCTGTGATCATTCAGTGACTGAGTCTTTTTAGGCTATGTTGCTTCACTCACCTTATGATATAAAATGTCTTTGGTCTCATGCATAGTAGGGAGTGGTCCCTTTGTTGGTATACATAATGGTTAGTTAGGGATTTTCTTTCAGGTTGGTTTATCAGATAAAATGCAGGATTTCCAGTTAAATTTGAATTTCAAATAAGCAGCAAATAATTTTTAGTAAAAGAAAAAAGTTGTTCATGGGCACTTAATAATTAAATGGAAGATGCTATCTTTACATTTCCAGAGTTTCTTTCATTCATTCATTCATCTATTTTATTCATCAAAGCAACAAACATTACTATAAACCCACTATGCACCAGCCTCTGAGCAGCCACTGCAATCAAGAAGCCCCAGTGGGTTACCCAAACAGGTAAATAAACAGCTGACTTATGTAACCAGGACCTTGACATCAGGCATGGACCAAATGTTATGGAAGCATGAGACAATGAAGCATTCATAAAAGTAGAATTCGCAGATGGATGTAAAGAACATTTCTGACCCCCAGGGCTTCCACCTGGGGTAGAGACCACACTGGAAGCAGTTCAGAGTTAAGAACAAAAAGAAGTGCATGATTCACCTTCTAAATCCAAAGAAAAGCAAACTAACTACCTCCTCCATAAAGTTTTCAAGGTATTAACATTCCAAAGCATTATTATGGCAAAACACAGCCCCTTCTCCTACCTGTACAGAGTTTTGAGTTGTCAGTGATTGCCCACCCACCTCCATCTCCCTTCCTTTGGGGATGGATTTTCTGGTCTCCCATCCCCAAGCTTCAAAGCCACAAGCCTGCAAACAGACCTCATTCTGTCAGAACATGGGGAAATTTCATATGTGACACTAAGACCCAGAGTGCCCAGGGTAGTCTGCAAAGGTATTCTATAATCCCACTGCTTAGCCTACATGGATATCCAAGTCCTCCTGAAGGCAAGTGGGGATTCAGCCATCTGTTAGCATCCTATGAGGGTTACGCAGTGAAGTAGGGAGACTCTAGTTACAAAAAGTGGTTACAGCTGGGGAAAAAAAAAATCACCCATACTGGAGGAGATGTCAGTGCAGAATCCCCAGAAGAACTAACAAATATGCTATTGAGAGAGCCAACATTTACATTCCAGAGGCATAGAGGGAGCCAGCAGACAGGTGGTGTTAGTAGAGAAACAATAATGCCCAAAGGAAGAGGGGATCACAATTGCCGTCACCAGTCGTGGTCATTCATAAAAGCAGACATTAACAAACACACACACCTACAGCTTCAGCAGCTATGTGAACATAATGACCTGGGAAGAGAGAAGGGGCCAAGTTCAGACACCAGCATTCCTTTGGTCAATGGGACTCTGCAGCTGTGTGGGAGTCCTGCCCAAATCCTGGCAAAGTGTCTTTGAAATAGACACTCACAGTATCCTAAGTTTGTTGAAATGAAACTGCTGTAAACCAGAAATGAGTGACAAGGGGAGGAGGGGTCTGAGGTAGAAAAGCAAATATGAAAAATATTCCACACTTGAACATCACTATTGAAACTGTTAGGTCATACCTACAATAATCATAATTTTCACATTTGAGTCTTCAAAGAAATTTAACACATTTTTATTTCATCATCTAATCTATGGTGTAGGAAGAGCCATTGAGCTCATCCCTATTTGATGTGAAGACTGAAATTTGCCAATGTCGCACTGATAATATATTGCAGAAGCTAAATTAGAACCTAGTTTCACTTTAAATGGGTAACATTTTAAATGGGTGAACTGGCTTTAAATGTGTAATACCGATGTCATGGCCTGGAATTTCCAAAAAATTGAAACCAGCAGTATTTGTAAAGATACCCCACCGCTTGTCTTTAAGTAATGGACTCCACCTATAAGGTTTACCCATCCACTGCTGCCTATATGCTTATTAGTAATATTTCATGCCCTGTACAATAGTGGGAAGCTATGTTTATGTATTAGAAAATGGCACAAAACGTACTGATTAACTGTGACAGAAACTGACCAGAGGCAAATTATCTCTCAGAAGATAAGATCATTAAATCCCATCATCTCTGCAAATTAGCATGATTTTAAAATTTCAGACACTAACCAAAGAAATTACAATAATTTCCCAAGTTTGAATTTATCTCCCCTGAGAAGGAAAGTGGTTGAAACTACTTCTAAGAAGGTCCTTCAGGAACCCTGAAGCTTAGCAAGTATATCTCCTCCTTCAAGGTCATGGCTAAATACTCACTCCACTAATAAGTACTTTAACTTTACATTTTAAAAGTTATCTCAATTTCACCTGACTTAGCTTGCTAGCTATGTCCAACATGTGACTCAATGAAATGTGACTCATTCTAAGTCCTCATTAATTCCTAAAAGAGTGAATGAATGAATGAATGAATGAATGAATATTCTGAGACTTTTTATATGTTAAGAGCTTTACAATCATTTGTTAATCTGTAAAGAATAAATTTGTAATCTTATTATCTGAATCAAATATATTTGTCATAAAGTCATTAATGACCACAAACAGCTGAATTATGGCAAGACCCTTATTTGCATAGTTGGTAAGAATGACAAAAATATTCTCAGAAACACTCAGAAGACTTCACCTCATATCTCATTGGTTCAGACAATGTCACCTCCTCATACCTAAGCCAAACACTGGCAAAGACAATGGAGTTACCATTAAACTGATCAACATCAATCAAATTTCATTCCAGAGTAAGGGTTAGCCACTCCCACTCAATTTTATCACAATACTCCTAAAATTCTGAGTTACTAGCTAGAAGGCTGGACTTTGACCTGACTTAGCTCCTTAGGCAGGAATCACTACACCCTCATTAACATCTGAAGCATGAATTAATTCTAGGTGGCTATTTCAAACAGTTCAGGAAGAGATTTGGGGAGAGGGTAATATTTAAGCTAACTTCTGAATGATAAGATAGAGCTATTGCTATGTATGGATCAGGGGATCGTCATTTCAGGTACAGCACTATTTTTGCAAAGGGCCTAAAGGAGGACCAGGATTAGCATGTAAAAATGAAATGGAAAAATCCATTTAATTAAAAAGCAGTGGGAAGGTAATAAAATGGTGTGAGTTATATTTGGTGAGGGAGACCATTCCTGAATATGGAAACCAGGGTAAGGAATTAGTGTTTTATTCTAGTAGCAATGAGAAACTACAGGAGGATTTTCTTTCTTTTTTTTTTAATTTTGGTTTTTCTCAGTGTTCCAAGATTCATTGTTTATGCACCACACCCAGTGCTCCATGCAATATGTGCCCTCCTTAATACCCACCACCAGGCTCACCCAACGCCCCACCCCTCTCCCCTCCAAAACCCTCAGCTTTGTTTCTCAGATTCCACAGTCTCTCATGGTTTGTCTCCCCCTCCAATTTCCCCCAACTTACTTCTCCTCTCCATCTCCCAATGTCCTCCATGTTATTCCTTATGCTCCACAAGTAAGTGAAACCATATGATAATTGACTATCTCTGCTCGACTTATTTCACTCAGCATAATCTCTTCCAGTCCCATCCATGTTGATACAAAAATTGGGTATTCATCCTTTCTGATGGAGGCATAATACTCCATTGTATATATGGACCATATCTTCTTTATCCATTTGTCCATTGAAGGGCATCCTGGTTCTTTCCACAGTTTAGCGACTGCAGCCATTGCTGCTATGAACATTAAGTACAGATGGCTCTTCTTTTCACCACATCTGTATCTTTGGGGTAAATACCCAGTAGTGCAACTGCAGTGTCATAGGGTAGCTCTATTTTTAATTTCTTAAGAAATCTCCACACTGTTTTCTAAAGTGGCTGCACCAACTTGCATTCCCACCAACAGTGTTAAGAGGGCTCCCCATTCTCCACATCCTCTCCAAAACTTGTTGTTTCTCATCTTGTTAATTTTGGCCATTCTAACTAGTGTAAGATGGTATCTCAATATGGTTTTGATTTGAATCTCTTTGATGGCTATTGATGATGAACATTTTTTCATGTGTCTCTTAGCCATTTGTATGTCTTCTTTGGAGAAGTGTCTGTTCGTGTCTTCTGCCCATTTTTTGATGTGATTATCTGTTTTGTGTTTGTTGAGTTTGAGGAGTTCTTTATAGATCTTGGATATCAGCCCTCTGTCTGCAGTGTCATTTGCAAATATCTTCTCCCATTCTGTGGGTTGCCTTGTTGTTTTGTTGACTGTTTCCTTTGCTGTACGGAAGCTTTTGATCTTGATGAAGTCCCAAAAGTTCATTTTCAATTTTGTTTCCTTTGCCTTTGGAAACATGTCTTGAAAGAAGCTGCTGTGGCTAGTGTCGAAGAGGTTACTGCCTATGTTTTCCTGTAGGATATTCTGATAGATTCCTGCCTCATGTTGAGACACCATGGTAATGACACAAAAACAGATACACAGACCAGTGGAACAGAGTACAGAGTTCAGATATGGACCTGCAACTCTATGGTCAAATAATCTTCAACAAAGCAGGAAAAAGTATCCAGTGGAAAAAAGACAGTCTCTTCAATAAATGGTGCTGGGAAAATTGGACAGCTATGTATAGAAGAATGAAACTCAACCATTCTCTTACACCATATAGGAGAATTTTCAATGGAAAAGAATATAGTAGGTTTATGTTTTAAAAAAATATATGACTATGGACAGTAAGGGGTTCAGGGTGGAAGAGGAAAGACCAGTTAGAAGAGTATTATAGTAGTCTGGGAAGGAGATGATGGTACAGTATGCAGTAGTATGCAGTAGCACAAATGGAGAGAATGGGATTGACTCAGGATATATGCTGAGGTAAAATAGGCAAGAAAGTCTTAAGGAATGGACATGAAGGTGGGGATCAGAAAAATCTAAGGTAACTCATAGATTTTTGGCTTAAGCAAGTTGGTGGTTGCTGGTGCCATTTACTGACATAAAGAAGCTTGGGAGAAGAGCAGTATTGGTAGATGGATTGAGGGGGTGGGGAATCAAGAGGGTTTGGTTTTGTCCTGCTTAGTTCACTATCTTTCTAAATAACCAGGCTGATATGTCAAGCAGGCAGTTGAATACATGAACATAAGGATCCAGCAAAACATAAGCATCAAAAATCTAGTTGTGGTAGTCATGAGGATTCCAAACTGGCCAGGTATCATTTGTGGTCTACACATGAGATAGAAAAGAAATTGAGATTTCAGATGTTCTATATAGTAAAACCCCTGAAAGACTTACTTCTGAATGAGTACTCTCACATTTGCTTTCTGTCTAATTATTTTACTCATTATCCAGGAAACCACTATAAAGCATGATGTCATGATTGGAGTTTTTCTAAAAAAAGAACAATTCTAGCAAATAGTAAGACCACTCTAGTCTGGCTTTACAAAATCTGTGAGTAAAAAGATTTGTCTATAACAAAATCATTGGCAATAATTCCTTTGTTAAATACAAAGTGTGAGGAGTGTATCACATGAATAACAATTACATGTTTATGTAATATTTTATATGCCCTAAATTTAGAAATTTCAACTTTAGAGAAGAAATTATAATCTAGAATCTTTTTTTTTCTTTGCATATTCCAAAGGGCTGTTTACAAGATTTACTTAGTGCTTTACTCTGACATGTTCAAGATGCTTTATAGTAAATGTTAAATGGGGGGACAACTAGTAAATGATAATGTGAGAACAAGAAAACAGAAGATAAATAAAAGACACAGAAGAGTGATTTATAGAATAAGTGAAGGTAGAAAGAGTAAGTAACAGCAAAATTAAATTCCAGGCAAAAGGTAAAAGGCCTATGAAAACACTCGCACCATAGTGTATCTGGGCAGAAGGGGAATGGGCCAAGGAGTGGAGTGGGGTATTGATGGATTTTTCAAGATTTTGTGCACTATCTCAACATTTTATCACAACTCTCCCTCATTCCCCCACCCTCATACACACACATATATACACACATATCCCCCTAATATCACCTCTATGGCTAAGTTAGTGTTGATAATTAAATTCTAAGACTCAAATTATTAACTGCTCCTTGTTTTTAGCAATTTCTCAAAGTAGCTAAGCTTTAAAAAGAAAACTTGAAGTACACTTCAAGTACCTTTCCATTGCCTGAAACCTAAAAAATTCAACAGCAACCCAAAAGTGTAGGTAACTTGTACCTATGTTTAAAAAACTGTAGAGGATTGATCTTTCTGTGCTGAAGTTTCTCATTATTGGAGATCTTCTGTTATAACCACCCATGCTTACAATTGCATCAAATGCATGCCCAAAGTCAATGACTGGTTTGATGTAGCAAAGACAAACCACAATAGGGTCTAAGTCACTGTCTATCTAAATACGCCCATAGTTATTTTTCCATGTGCACATATCATATTAATCAAAAGTGATAAGAACTTCGATGGTTGATTGAAAGAAAGAAAGAAAGAAAGAGAAAGAAGAAAAAAAAACTGTTTGCCCTTGGCTTAAGACTTTCCAGCTCTAATGACTGATTTGTAGACAGAAGTGGTTTTGCTATGGATGATTACACTTTTCACAGATAGACAAGACGGTCATCTAAGAAGCTCATTCTTTGCAGATTGTTTTTCAAAGTGCTTTCCATGTAAATTATGGATATATGAGAATAAGATAAAGTGCACCTAGTAAAATGTCTTGTCTCTTAGTATAGGGTGCAGATATTTTCCATTAATTTAGTTTATTGCTTGGAACAAAAAGTTACAATATCTATTCACTCCCTAGATAAAAGAGGATTTTGTTTTTAAATTCCATCTTTCCAAACAGCTTAATAAAGTCTACATTTTTTTTCTCTAAATTTATTTCATTTGGGTTGATCTATTCTGATTACTGTATTGATATATTCTTGATATATCAAAGACCTAGTATATTTTTCCTTTAGCTATTTGGTTATAATTAATATTTTTGTTACAATTTGTTCCATATACTATAAAAAAGAATTGTATTACTTCTTTGAGAGTAAAACTGAATAGTTAATTGTTTCACTGACCTTTATTAACTGCTTATTTTCCTCCTTAATTAGATTATTATTCATAGATGGCCTTAAGTGCATTGTTTGAAGATTTTTCAATGGTATAAGAAAGGTTTAAACTGCCTAAAGAAACTAAAAATGCATTTCTATGATTGCAGAAGCTCATTAAATATGCGATTATTTCTGTGATTGCAGAAGCTCATGAAATATGATTATCTGATGTAAATGTTTGTTACACACAAAAAGCTAAACAAAATAATATATTGACTAAACTACTGTTTCCTTCCATGTTCAGTTTTTCCATTTGTTCACACTAACTTTTAAGCGGGTGTGGACAAATGATCCTGCAATTCTAACCTACAAAAGGAAAAAGACTCACCCACAATCCTATGGTGTCTTTTTACTACTGTAAGTAAGGAGAAATAACTAGATAACTGACACATCCAGTCAAATTAAGCCATTTTGTCATTGATTTTCCAATTCTAAGTGTGCAGAATTCACACATTCTTGCTTTCATTCTGACTAAATATTAGTTGTCAGTTTCAATGAAGTTTTTATGATGTTTGCTCTTTTGACAACTTAATTCTTCAGATTAGATTTTTCTCCTTAGATGGTTAGAAGCTCATTTGCTTTGTTTTACCAAGAAACCTCTGCTAATAAAGAAACAGGAAGAATGGATCAGAAAATTCAATGAAAATTTTGTCCCAAAATATAAGGAAATGCTAGCCTGAAACCACTGTGCAAAATAATGGAGTTGTTTCAGTTTTGTTGTTAGTCTTCTTCTAAGTAAGAATTACATGACAATTTTACAATATCCAATTTAATAAAATCTCATCTAAATCATATCCTGGTACAAAAAACAAACAAAAACAATCATATGGTGAGATTTAAATATAAAATGAATTTTAGTATTTTTCTTTAAGAGAAAGCACTCAGATCTGTTACTGTCTCAAACACCATAAAAAAGGGTCAAATTCCAATAAGCAATAGAAACAATTAAGAAAAATTCAAAAAATCTTTGCCAGTATTCATACTATCTTTCTGGTCTAAGATATTCTCCCTTCTTCTCTCTGCATGTTGTGGGTTCTAATGTGTCCCCCACCCCCCACCCACCCCACCCTACACACCCCCAGCAAAAAAAAAAAAAAAAAAAAGATACATTCAAATTCTTACCCCCAGTGCTTGTGAATGTGACCTTATTTGGAAATAAGTTCTTTGTGGACGTAATCAGGTTAAGATGCAGTCATATTAGATGAGGTGTACCCTAATCCAGCATACTGGTTAGGACCAGGGTACACCTGATCCAGTATGATCAGTGTACTTATAAGAAGAAAAGATGGCACACTCACAGGGAAACAGGCCATATGAAGACAGAGGCAGAGACTGGAGTTATGCAGCTACAAGCTTGGAATGCCAGGATCGCTGGGAGCCACTGAAAGCTAGGAGAGAGGGACGCAACAGATTCTCCTTCAGATTCCCTACCATATCAACCCTGCTGACATTGTGATTTAGGCCTTCTGGCCTTCCAAACTACAAGTGAATTAAGTTTCTGTTGTTTTAACCCACCCCATTTGTGGTACTCTGATATCACAGACCCGGGAGATGAATACATCCTATGTCTATATTTCAGTGAAGACACAGTTCAAATGCCAGTTCCTCCAAAGCACATTCCTGATGAGTCCAGTGTACACTCACTTTTTCTTTCTGTGAATTACCAAGGCACTACAGCATACAGTTTAAGAATATGTCTCTCCAGATAAGTTACACACTGCTTGTCACTCAAGAAGAGTGTTTTCTTCTTCTGAATTACATACATGCCCCTAGGAATAGTCTGATTCTTGCCTCATCTGAACACCTAGGAGTGGACTGCACACATAATATGAATTAGCAAATATAGTTGACCCTTACACAACATGGGTTTGAGCTATGCAGGTCCATTTATACACAGATTTTTTTACAGTACTATAAATGTTTTATCTTTACAATTTTCTTAATAACATTTTCTTTTCTCTAGCTTAATTTACTATAAGAATACACTATATAACACATTCAAAATATGTGTTAATTGTTTATGTTGTTGATAAGACTTCTCAAGAATAGATTATTAGCAGTTCAATTGGGGAGGAATCAAAAATTATACACAGATTTCTGACTGCATGGGGGATGGGGCTCCTAACCTCCACATTGTTCAAGGGACAACTGTACTGTTCTTGTTGACTGACTGAGATACATACCAACAGAGAGGTGGTTGGGATAAATAAGTATAAACTAATGAAATAAATCTGCTTTTCCCCAAATAACTAAATATGCAGAAATTATAGTTATTTACTTGCTCAGCTAACAATCAATAATTCATTAAAGACCTCTTTAACCTATGTATGTACAATGAGTTGAAATTTTGTATTAGCTTTATCTAAAGATTAACAGATTCTTTTGTTATGCATTCAAAACTACACAGGCCACAAACAAAGCAACTTACGAAGTTCTTAAGCTTTTAATAGTTTCAGAAATCAACATAAAATATTAAAGAATAAAATTATTGAATACCTGGGGTGCCTGGGTGGCTCAGTGAGTTAAAGCCTTTGCTCTCAGCTCAGGTCATGATCCCAGGGTCCTGGGATGGAGCCCCGCATCGGGCTCTCTACTTGGCAGGGAGTCTGCTTTCCTTCCTCTCTCTCTTCCTGCCTCTCTGCCTACTTGTGATCTCTGTCAAATAAATAAACAAAATTAAAAAAAAAATTATTGAATGCCTACTCTTTCCCAGTCTATGTTCTAAATGTATAATTTAGTCCTCTCAACACTCCAACGCAGAAGGTCTTATTATTACCCTCATTTCTTAAGATGAAGAAATTAAGACATGAAGCAGTTAAAACTATCTCACTTAAAATTTCAGAGGTACTGTGCAACAAAACCAATTGCAAAGGATACATCTGCACTCAAAATTGCCTGAGAGTTGCATGTTTTCCTCTGGTTTTAATGAATTTCATATATAGAAGCATGATTTATTTCATGGGAAAGTATTCAATAGAAAAGTTAGAGATTGCTCATTAAACCTAAGTTACAGATAACAAAAAATGAACAGAAACAAAAATACCAAATACAATCAGACACACAAATGAGAGGATTGAGTTTTTATGCTACTTGCTGTGCATATAATGACTGAAATACCATGTGCTAGTATTTCTTGGTGTCACATTTAAACTTCTCATAAACTTGGTGCCTTAGTTCAAAGACATGTTAGAGTAATTAGAATTAAAGGAGAAATTTTTAACCTGTTTAGAAAGCCAGATTTTGTAAAACTCTGTATTCATATGCATTTATAATCACTATGTAAGTTATCTGTTCTTTAAAGCAGACAAATAATGCATAATATTTATTTTGGTTACTGTCTATATTTAAATTAAAAATATCAATAGTAAATGTGCATATAATGTCTTGTAGTTTGAAAAGACCATCATATACATTATCTTATTTATTTATCAAAGGACTGGTAGTCCAGGAAGCTGGTTTGATCACCAATCTATACATGTAGAAACTAAGATTCAGAGGTTAAACATCCTGTTCAAAGTCAAGGGTCTATCAGATATGTTTTAAGTCTTATGATGCCTCTTTCTATTATTTAAACTCACATTTTTAATTAGTTCAAACTTGGTACTTTCTTCCTTCTCTCTTCACAATTAAACCAGATTAGTGAGACGTCACATGATATGCAGAAAAGTGCATTTGCTTATATACCCTGTAGAACCCAACCACTTCTCATTTTTAAAAGAAAAAATGGGGGGTGCCTGGGTGGCTCAGTGGGTTAAAGCCTCTGACTTCAGCTCAGGTCATGATCCCAGAGTCCTGGGATGGAGCCCTGCATCTGGCTCTCTGCTCGGCAGGGAGCCTGCTTCCCTCTCTCTCTGCCTGCCTCTCTGCCTATTTGTGATCTCTGTCTGTCAAATAAATAAATAAAATCTTTAAAGAAAAAAAGAAAAGAAAAGAAAAGGAAAAATGGGTTTAGGAAGACAACAATTGAATTGTATGATCTGAGATCAACAAAGAGCTCTATATTAGCTGTTAAAATGATCTCATTAAATAATAAATACTTAAGTTTAATTCAGATCTTTAATCACACTAAAGGGCACCATAAACTTGCACATGAGATTACTAAATCAAGATGAGGAATGAAATCCAATTTAGTCTTCATGTGTCATATCTAATAAAACTATTTACATTAGCTAAACTTTTCAGGAGTGGTTACATTTTAAAGATGTTCTAGCTCTGTATTGAGAATTACATTTTCTGGTTGGAATTTTTCAGCTGTGGTACACTTAAGCTCTGAGTCATGCCTTCTGATTTCCTACTGGCTAGTTCTCTCAACAACCCCATACCAATTTGTCACCACAAAATGAGGAAGAGGGTTGAGAATGGGAAATATTAGCATACAATATTCAGAAATAAACAAGACTAAACATTCTAAATATTTCTAAATATTTTACCTATAAATGTATAACATTTATACATTTATACATTTATACATTATTAGCCTAAAGCTAGGCTACTAAAATTGTTTAAAAGTTCAATGTCCATATATAAAAAAATTCCCAACATGTCAAGGATTTAAGTGTAAAACCTGGATTCGTATAAGTACCAGATGAAAAAATAGGTAACTATTCATTAAATCTTAGGATGGGCAAGGACTTTCCCAGGATGGCTTATAAGAAAGTAGCAGTGAGGGGCGCCTGAATGGCTCAGTGGGTTGAAGCCTCTGCCTTCGGCTCAGGCCACGGTCCCGGGGTCATGGGATCGAGCCCCGCGTCGGGCTCTCTGCTCAGTGGGGAGCCTGCTTCCCTTCTTCTCTCTCTGCCTGCCTCTCTGCCTACTTGTGATCTCTCTCTGTCAAATAAATGGATAAAATCTTTAAAAAAAAAAAAAAAAGTAGCAGTGAAGGCATCTGACTATGAGATTAACAATGTGATCCTTGCTCATTGCTATAATTCCACTAGAAATCAGAGTTACTCACACGTGGTAAAGTACTAAATCCATAAATACCTACTGTTACCAAAAAAATTAATAGAGAAATATTTTAATGCATATAACACCTGAAAGATTAGTGTCCTTCATTTACAAAACATTCTCATGAATCAATAAAAATTTATTACTTTTTTGGGGTTCACACACTTCTACTATAGTAACATTCATTTAAGAGCTAAAATGATATACTCTTATAATAAATTTTTTTCTGCTAATACTTGAAATGTTCCAGAATATTTATTTATTTATTTATTTTAGAACACTTTTTTGAAGACATCATCACAACCTTAGAATTTTATACTTGGAAAAAAAAAAGAAATTTATACTTGGGGGGACACCAGGGCAGCTCAGTAGGTTGAGCCTCCAACTCTTGGTTTTTGCTCAGGTCATGATCTCAGGGTGGTGGGATCACACCCTTCCTCCAAGATCCACATTCAGCAGGGAGTCTGCCTCCGATTCTCTTTCCCTCTCCCTCTGCCCCTCCAGCCCTAATCACACATGCATGTACTCTCTCACCCTCTCTCTCTCTTAAATAAATAAATAAGTCTTTAAAAAAAAAAGAATTTTATACTTTGGGCTCTTAATTAATATTTTAAGTATGTAGATAATATTTGAGGACATGTAGTATTTGCAACATCTGACATGGAAAAATATAGGTCTATGAAAAACACTATAAAACAATTTGTTCTTGAATTTAAAATTAAGGAGGATATTTACTGTTTGTAGTTACTTTTCTACTGATATTTAAAAAGCCTCAGATATATATGCTTCGCCATGCATTTCAAACCTAACTTTTCAATATTTTTGTAATTTACAATGCAAATAGCTTCTCTGTTGAATCTGGCTGTCTCAGTTTCTCAGAGAGCTCCACATAGTTAGTCTTTTTGATCCTATTTTTGGCCTTTATTAATATGACCTGGCACAGAGACTAACTTTTGGTCTCTTTAATTCTGTTTCCAACTACCATGAAAGATTTTCTCTTGAAATTCTTATTACCCATCATTCATTAATTCCCTGTAGAGAGTTCCCATGGTTTAAAGGTACCAATGTAATAGAGTTATCAAAGATGTCATTATTCTAAAGTATTTGCTCTTGATCTCTGTCATTTGGCTTGCAGTTTCTGGCTGATTTCTCTCATTATGGGCTCTTACTCAAAATGAACACAATGAGCTTTTGTAACTACTCTCTGAAATCAGAAAGAAGAAATAATGTCCCTAGTTAAGAAATATACAGAATTACACTATGTTAAATCTAAAAACTCAAGCATCCTCCTGTTGACTATTCATTTTACATAGCTCCAAGAATGAAGTAATCACCAAGTAGTTTACAACATCAAAAAGTGATATAATACAATAATTTGTCAACCTTAATTTAAAAATTCTTGAATTTTTCCATTTTTTTCTGTTAATTATAAAATAAACAGATCCCCAAACCCATTTCAATCACCCCCATGATATTAAAATCTATTAAGAGATGAAGAAGAGGAATATAACAGGGACAGTCTTCTATTGCCTTGTGTACTTGTCCCATATGAATCATATCTTTGGGTTTAATGGAACTTCTACAATTTGAAAACTTCAGCTACAGAAAATGGGTGATCTTTTTCTGAAATAAATTGTACATAAGTGTCATTCTTTATGGACCCTTAGGTGTCTCTGATAATATTCTATAAATACCTCTTTTTTTTTTAAAGATTTTATTTATTTATTTGACAGACAGAGATCACAAGTAGGCAGAGAGGCAGGCAAAGAGAGAGGAAGGGAAGCAGGCTCTCCGCCAAGCAGAAAGCCCAACGTGGGGCTCGATCCCAGGACCCTGGAATCATGACCAGAGCTGAAGGCAGAGGCTTTAACCCACTGAGCCACCCAGGCACCCCTAAGTACCTCCTTTTTAATTAAAAAAATAAAAACACCTTTAGTCATTAGGGCACTTTCACAGGGAATCCCAGGGTAGATTCTTACTATCTCGGGCTTTGGGTCCCCAAGATTTCCCTGGATTGGGCTTATGATGGTATTACTAATGCTCAAACAAGAATAGCCTCTAAAATAAAAGATAAAATAATTTCTATAGTGTGCATACAAAGGCTAGAGAAAACCACATAATCATAAGAATCCTTAAAAGCAAGCAGAGATATGGTAGCAGTGAAAATACATTATAGTTCAAGGTTACTTCAAGAAGAGCCCTGCTCCTCCTATAAGTATCTACCCTATTCACCAAGCTAAATGACATCTGAAATTCTAAAAAGTATATTCATTCCTTTGCTGTAACTTGATAAAATATCAATATCCCTGAGCATATTGCAAAATTTTATCAATCATTTTATCTTTAATTTGAAAGAGTTCCAGAATTATTCCCAAGAGCAAATTTTAATAAGAAAGGAGGAAGACAAAAAGAAGGGGTGGGGAGAGACAGAGTCTAAAGCAGTTTGAACAATTCCAAACTATAGATAACTAACTCTCAAAGCACAGAGTTAAATCCACTTCTATGTCAGGAACCAACAGTACAACTGAAAATTCTGAAATTAACTTCCATGTTGAATGCAATGCCTACTAAAGGAAAAGTAATAAAACATGCTAATTTGATTATATATTATTAAAGTTGAACAGTAACTGCAGCAATTATTTAGGACTTAGTTAAGCAAAATACCTTTTTTTCTAAAAGAAGATTATTTTATCAATGATATTAGAATTGCTGGAGCATGGTGACCATGAAAAGTACACTTCTAGCCAATTTCGTTATTTTTGAATTCTCTACATCCCTTTATAGCCTACATCCTGTGTGGTCTACTCCCACAGCCCTATTTTTGAAGTTCAAATTTTGTATCTTGTCATCAGTTTTATACCTCTCATAGAAAGTACAAATTGTGGAGGCACTTCCAGGAAAATGGTGTGGTAGAAGTATGCAATTTGCCTCATCCCAAAGACAGAACTAGATAACACTCATATCAGTGCAAATAACCCAGAAAACAACACAAAGACTAGCAGCAAAAACTCTGTAACTAAAAGAGGAGGACACACTGAAAGGAGTGTAAAGGGCAAAGATGCAATGGGGAGCTAAACCCAAGGGTCTGGTCACTAGAGGGAGGGAGCTGCAGGAGCAGAGAGGGGTCAGAAACAGGCTATCACACTGGGGAGCCTGCACAGGGAAAACGAACCCCCACAGCATTTGGCTTTGACAATCACAGGGGCTGAATTTCCTGAGTTCTTACAACTAACAGAAATTAAAGCCAGGAGCATTAAAAATCCACAGCTTGGTTCTGGGAGAGCCTGGAGGGCAATAGGAGACTGAATTCCTGCCTTAAAGAGAAAGCACAACAAATAGCAATTTGAAAAAATGCCTGGGATACGTGAAGGAAGAGTTAAATTTCTAATCTCAGTGTTAGCTGAGGAACTTCTCTAGAAACAAAGGAGCAGGCAAGTGCCTTTTCACTCTTCTTGCCCCCAGCACAATCACACAGCTGCCTCTGGGATCCACTGCAGAGCTGGCATTCACTACCTAATTTCTTAACACCATGCTCCAACCCTTCCAACTAGGCCTACCTCAGTCCTGGCACTGCGGGTCTTCTCTTCCAGGAGACTGGTGCAAACCTTGCCAACAATGCATCTCCTGAACTCCAGTCCCCCAACCTCTTGCAGAGGATGAAGTCACCTTGTTAAAACTGCTTCCCAGCCTGTGCACACTTCACAGAGGACGCCAAGCAACTGGGCCTCTGTGGTGGCTGCACTCCCCACTGTGGATGAGGACGAGCACCACCTTGTTAAAAGAGCCCTGCCCACTACTTCCAAGAACAAGAGATGTAGGTGACTTTCCTAACACAGAAAGAAACTCAGAAAGTTAGGCAAAATGAGGAGACAGAGGAATATGTCCCAAATGAAAGAACAGGACAAAATCACAGCAAGAGAGCTAAGCAAAAGGAGGTAAGTAATACACCCAACAGAGAATTGAAAGTACTCATCATAAACATACTCACTGGACTTGAGAAAAGACTGGAGGACATCAGTGAGACCCTTAACACAGAGATAAAAAAAGGACTAATCAGAAATGAAGAAGATAACAATTGAAATTAAAAATACAATTGATGGAATAAATAGCAGGCTTGATCAGGTCATGATCTCGGGGTCCTGGGATCGAGCCCCGCATCAGGCTCTCTGCTCAGCAGGGAGCCTGCTTCCTCCTCTCTCTTTCTGCCTGCCTCTCTGCCTACTTGTGATCTCTGTCTGTTAAATGGATAAATAAAATCTTAAAAAAAAAAAAAGCAGGCTTGAGAAAGCAGAGAATGAATTAATGGTGTGGAAGACAAAGAACTGGAAACTAATCAAGCTGAGCAAATAAGAGAAAAAAATTATGCAAACTGAGAACCGACTTAGGGAACTCAGTGACTCTATCAAACATAGTAACATTCACATTATAGAGATCCCAGAAAAAGAAGAGAGTAAAGGGGGCAGAAAATTTATTTGAAGAAATAATATATGAACACTTCCTTAATTTGGAGAAGGAAACAAATATCCAGGTCCAGGAGGCACAGAGAACCCCAACAAAATCAACCCAAGGAGGTCCACACCAAGATATAGAGTAATTAAAATGGCAAAAAGTAATAATAAAGAAAAAAAATTTAAAGCAGCAATAGAAAAGAAGACAGTTACATACAAGGGAAACCCCATAAGGCTATCAGTGGATTTTCTTCAGCAGAAACTATGCAGGCCAGAAGAGAGTGGTATGATATATTCAAAGTGTTGAAAAGGAAGCATCTACAGCTAAGAATACTCTCTCCAGCAAGGCAATCATTCAGAATAGAAAGAGAGATAAAGCATTTTACAGACAAACAAAGGAGTTCATGACCACTAAATCAGCCCTACAAGAAATATTAAAGGGGACTCTTTGAGTGGAAAGGAAAGACCATAAATGAGAATATGAAAAGTGAAAAACACAACAGCAGTGAAAATAACTATATCTTTAAAAATCTGTCAAGGGAATCAGAGAATAAAAGGTGTAAAATATGACACCATATACCTAAAACATAGGGGGAAGAGGAATAAAGAATGGGTTAAAATTGAGCAACTATCAACTTCATATAGACTGCTATATGCAGAAGATATTATATACATACCTAATGGTAACCCCAAATCAAAAGCCAGTAATAAATATGCAAAGACTAAAGAGACAAATCCAAGTATATCACTGAAAAAGCCAGAAAATCATAAAAGAGAGCAAGAGAGGAAAGGACTTAAGAAAAACTACAAAAACAACCATAAAACAACATGGGAATAAATACATATCTATCAAAACATCTTTTTTCAAACAAAAGATCTCACATAAATATGTTATTACTGAACCAACCTACTGGTGCAGAAATATAACAACAGAGAACAATCATTTCCCCAATAAAACTCGTTTGTTGTTCAGGTTGTAGTGATGTTTACATAGTGTTGGGTTCAAGCACATGACCTTCCTGCTGCATAAATTTGTGTGTCATCTCATGTGCAATCCCTTGTAACCCCAGCTTCATTCTTCTCCAATGTCTCCTCTTGGTGCTGTACCTGATTTTACCACCAGTTTTCATTCAAATTCACTAGGGAATGAGACAATTCTGTTTTTGTTTCTTGACCAGGAATATCTTGATCCTAAAAGTCTTATGAGAGATATGAGGAGGAGCAGTCAACCACATACACCACAATGGCAGAGAAAAGGAGAGAGAATAATTACTTCAAAATTAAAGGGACTAAACACTCCAATGAAAACACATTAAGGTGACAGAGTAGATTTAAAAATAAGACCCATCTCTATGTTGCCTACAAGAGACTTATTTTGATCTACATATATGTTCAGACTGAAAGTGAAGGGAGGGATGGAGAAACATTTATCATACAAACAGATATAAAAAGAAAGCCAGGGCAGCAATATTTATATCAGACAAAATAGACTTTAAAACAAAGACTGTAACGAGAGACAAAGAAGGACACTATATGATAATAAAGAGGATAATCCGATAAGAAGATATAACAATTGTAAATACTTATGTACCCCGTATAGGAACACCAAAATACATAAACAGTTAATAACAAACACAAAGGAGCTAATAAATAGTAATACAATCATACTAGGGAACTTTAACATACCACCTACAATGATGGACAGATCATCCAAAAAGAAAATCAACAAGAAAACAGTGGCTTTGAATGACACACTCACCAGATGAATTTAACAGATATATTCAGAACATTCCATCCTAAAACAGCAGGTTACACATTCTTTTCAAGTGCATGTGGAACATTCTCCAGAACAGATCACACGTTAGGCCACAAAACAAGTATCAACAATTTCAAAAGAACTGAAGTCACACTATGCATCTTTTCTGACCACAACACTATGAAAGTAGAAATCAACCACAAGAATAAAGTGTGGAAAGGGCAAAAATACATGGAGGTTAAATAACAAGCTACTGAACAATTTTTGGGTCAACCAAGAATAAAAGAAGAAATCAAAAATTACATGGAAACAAATGAAAATGAAAACACAATGGTCCAAAATCTTTGGGATACAGCTAAAGTGGTTCTAACAGGGAAGTTGATAACAATACAGACTTAACTCAAGAAGCAAGAAAAATCTCAAGTAAACAACCTAACCTTACACCTAAAGGAACTAGAAGAACAAACTAATCCCAAACTAGCAGAAGGAAGGAAATAATAAAGATTATAACAGAAATAAATGCTATAGAAACTAAAAAAAAAAACAAAAAAAAAAAAAAAAAAAAAAAAACCAGACCAATGAAACCAAGAGCTGGTTCTTTGAAAAATCAACAAAATTGGTAAAACTCTAGCCAGACTCATCAGAAAGAGAAAGAGAATTTAAAATTTAAATGAACAAAATCACAAATGAAAGAGGAGAAATAACAACCAACACCACAAAAATATAAACAAGTGTAGGAGAGTATTATGAAACATTATATGTCAACAAATTGGACAACTTGGAAGACACAGACAAATTCCTAGACACATATAACCCACCATAACTGAAGCAGGAAGAAATAGAAAATTTGAAAAGACCAATTACCAGCAATGAAATTGAATCAGTTATCCAAAAAATCAAAATCCAGGACCAGATGGCTTCACAGGTAAGTTCTACCAAATATTTAAAGAAGACAGGGCACCTGGGTGGCTCTGTCAGTTAAAGCCTCTGCCTTCGGCTCAGGTCATGATCCCAGGGTCCTGGGATCGAACCCCACATCAGGCTCTCTGCTCAGCAGGGAGCCTGCTTCCCCCCTCTCTCTCTCTGCCTGCCTCTCTGCCTACTTGTGATCTCTGTCTGTCAAATAAATAAATAAAAATCTTTTAAAAAATAATAATAATAATAAAATAAAGAAGAGTTAATACTTATTCTTCTCAAACTATCCCAAAAAATAGAGGAGGAATAAATACTTCCAAATTTATTCTACAAAGCCAGCATTACTCTAATACTACAACCAAATAAAAAAGAACACAAATAAAGAGAACTACAGGCTAGTATCTCTGATCAATACAGATGTAAATTGCTCAACAAAATACCATCAAACCAAATCCAACAATACATTTTATAAAAGTATTCGCCATGATCAAATGGGTCTTATTCCTCAGATGCAAGCATGGTTCAATAATCTCCAATCAATAAATGTAATACATCACATCAGCAAGAGAAAGAATAGAAACCATGTGATCATTTCAATAGATGCAGAAAAAGCATTTGATGAATACAACATCCATTCATGATAAAAACCCTCAACAAAGTAGGTTCAGAAGGAACACGCTACAACATAATAAAAGCCTTATATGAAAAGCCCGCAGCCAACATCATACTGGATGGTCAAGAACTTTCCCTCTAAAGTCAAGTATAAGACAAGGATGTCCACTCTCATCACTTTTATTCAATAAAGTACTGGAACTCCTAGCCTCAGCAATCAGACAACAAATAGAAATAAAAAGCATCCAAATTGGTAAGGTACAAGTAAGTCTTTCATTCTGTGCAATGACATAATACTATATATATAGAAAACCCTAAAGACTGCACCAAAAAACTACCAGAACTCATAAATGAATTCAGTAAAATCACAGGACACAAAATCAAAGTACAGAAACCTGTTGCATTTCTATACATTAGCAATAAAGCAACAGAAAGAGAAATTAAGAAAACAATCCCACTTAAAGTTGCACTAAAAATAATAAAATACCTATGAATAACCTTAAAGAGATAAAAGACCTGTACTCTGAAAACTGTAAAACACTGATAAAAGAAATTGAAGATGATACAAAGAAATGGAAAGACACGCCATGCTCATGGATTAGAAGAACAAATATTGTTAAAATGTCTATACTACCCAAAGCAAGATAGATAGATAGATAGATTGATTCAAATCAATCTCTGCTGGGGTGCCTGAGGGCTCAGCTGGCTAAGCGTCCAACTCTTGGTTTTGGCTCGGATCATAATCAGCATTGTGGGATTGAACCCCCCCATCAGACTCCATGCTCAGCGTGGAACCTGCTTGTCCCTCTCGCTCCCCCTCTGCCCTTCCCACCCCCCCACTCGCTCAAGCTCTATCTCTAAAATAAATAAATAAAATCTTAAAAAATAATAATAATAATCCCTACCAAAATACCAACAGCATTTTCCAAAGAACTAAAATAATCCTAAAACTTATATGGAAGCACAAAAGCCTCCAAATTGCCAAATCAACCTTGAAAAAGAAAAACAAAGTTGGAGCCATCACAATTTCAGACTTCAAATTATATTACAAAGCTATAATAATCAAAACAGTATGGTACAGGCACAAAAACAGACACAGAGATCAGTAGGACAGAATAGGAAACCCAGAAATAAGCCTACGATTATATGGTCACTTAATCTTCAACATAACAAGAAAGAATAACCAATGGAAAAAAGACAGTCTCTTCAACAAATGGTGTTGGAAAAACTAGTCAGCTATATGCAAAAGAATGAAAATGGATTACTTTCTTACACCAAACACAGAAATAAACTCAAAATGGATTAAAGACCCAAATGTGAGACCTAAAACCACAAAAATCCTACAAGAGAACATAAGCAGTAACTTCTTTAACATCAGCCATAGCAATTTCTTCTTAGATATGTCTCCTGAGGCAAGGGAAATAAAATCAAAAATAAACTACTGGGACCACATCAAAATAAAACACTTCCCACAGCAAAAGAAACAATCAACAAAACCTACAGGCAAACTACTGAATGGGAGATGATATCTGCAAATGACATATGTAATAAAGAGTTAACATCCAAGACATAATAAAGAACTTATACAACTCAACACCCAAAAAACAAATAATCAAATTAAAAATGGGCAGAAGACATGAACAGACAGTTCTCTAAAGAAGACATCCAGATGGCCAACAGATACATGAAAAGGTGCCCATCATCATCACTCATCATCAGGGAAATGCAAATCAAAAGTACAATGTGATACCACCTCACACATGGCAGGCTGGTGCAGCCCCTATGGAAAACAGTACAGAGGTTCCCCCAAAAAGCTATAAATAGAACTACCCTACAATCCAGTAATCACACTATCGGGTATTTACCCAAAAAATACAAAAACACTAATGCAAAGGGATACATGCACCCCTATGTTTACTGCAGCATAATACACAAATTATGGAACTAGACCAAGTGTCCATTGATAGATGAATAGATAAAAAATGGTATATATACACAATGGAATATTATTCAATCATAAAAAGAATGGAATCTTGCCATTTGCAATGACATGCATAGAGCTAGAGAGTAAAATACTAAGCAAAATAAGCCAGAGAAATACAAATACCATATGATTTCACTCATATGGAATTTAAGAAACAAAACAAACAAGCAAAAGGGGTTAAAAAAAAAAAAAAAAAGCAAGAGAGAGAAAGAGTAACCAAGAAACAGACTCCTAACTACAGAGAATAAAGTGATGGTTACCAGAAGGGAGGTGGGTGGAGGGGATGGGTGAAATAGGTGATAGAGATTAAAGAATATACTTTTCATGATGAGCACTGAGTAATGTACAGAATTGCTGAATCACTTTATTGTATACCTGAAACTAATATAACACTGTATGTTAACTATATTGGAATTAAAATTAAAAACTTACTTTTAAAAAAGTACAAATTGCAACTTAGGTAAAGAAAATAGGTGGTGGGTGTTAGGGAGGGCACAGATTGCATGGAGCACTGGGTGTGGTGAAAAAACAATGAATACTGTTACGCTGAAAAGAAAAAATTAAAAAAAAAAAGACAACTATGATAAGATCTCTTTGATATGAGGAAGTGGAGATGCAATGCGGGGGGGTTGGGGGGAGGTAGGAAAAGAAAAAATGAAAAGATGGGATTGGGAGGGAAACAAACCATAAAAGACTCAATCTCAAAAAACAGACTGAGGGTTGCTGGGGGGAGGGGGGACGGGAGAGGGTGGTGGGGAAATGGACATTGGGGAGGGTATGTGCTATGATGAGTGCTGTGAAATGTGTAAACCTGGCGATTCACAGACCTGTACCCCTGGGGATAAAAATACATTATATGTTTATTAAAATTAAAAAAAAAAAAGAAAGAAAGAAAATAGGTGGCCTTCTGTTTTACTCATTGGTTCAAAAGAGTGTCCAGGGCAAGCTAGGATAGTTGTGCTAAGATGGTTAATAAAGAAACTTCATATAAGCCAGAATTTGGGCCAAAATTCCAGGAGCATTCTATTGGCCATGTACAGCACATAATATAAATTTGTTCTAAAAAGACATGGCCACAATCGTGCTTTTGGTGATAATACTCTTGCAAATATTTCAGAGATTATACATGATATTTCCTTGATATGACCAAAGAGGAAGTATCTTGCTGAAACACACGTAAACTTAATTTTACAACCAATCTAATGGTAGTGCCATCTAATGTTAAAACAATTTAATTTAAGTAAAATGTAAAATGTACTAGCAGAATTAAGCAAAACAACAGAAGATTTTCAGAGAACAGATCGTGATCTTTGACAGAATATAAACATGATTTCAATTTGAGCTCTCTAAAATATTTTGTATGAATTTTTGCTGGCTACTAATAATTTTAGGTAAAGCTAATTAGAAAAAAACAAACAAATCTAAATTTAGCTTTTAATAAAATCTTAATTTTTTTAAGAGAAAAAAATGTCTTAATCAAAACGAATGGCACGTAAGTATGCAACAAAAGTGACATTCCACTAAAATCTGAAGAAAATAGAAGAGAAGCATTTGTATGACTAGGAAAGCAAAGATTTCTAGGTAAAAAATTCCAACAGCAATTTCTAGAGACTGTTTTTGGGGTCTTATAAATCAAAGCACAAATTTCATTCTTTATAATATTCCAGCATTGAAAAATATGAAAAGAAGATCTTAAAATGTTGTATGGCTCTAGATATCGATTTAAGAGATGATGAAATTACAATGTAAGTGGTAGTGATTTATATGATAATGTTAAAATACTTTCTGCAATAAAGATAACATCATACGTGAACACATTTTCAATGCTTGAGCATGTCATGTATAAAACATGGGTCATTTCCAAATGCTTTAAGAATCTCAATAACAATTTCAATCACAACTGCCTGAGCAAGGGATCCACTTAGTAAATTAAGTAGAACCAAAAGTGGAAAAAATAATCAGTAAAGTTTCTGTGAATTGGGATAGTAAGAGGTAAGGCTGCTCTCCAAAAGGGCTCAAAGGCACACAGCTCTCTGGCTGGGAAGGTCCTTTCCTCATGCTTGGGGATGTTTCTGCTTCCAACACACAACAGACTCCCGCATGCACATACTGAGTATTTGCTATATCCCATATAGGGTCCTAACACTTGGCATACAGACTGACCTCTAGAAGCTAGCAGAAAAGTCACAGAGACAGACACAAGGAACACACAGTTATGATCATATTATGGAAGACCCATAATAGACTAAAGCAGAGGAAATGTGGAATGCAAAGCGGGTGCTCCTAAGACAAACTGAATGGTTAAAAGAAAGTTACTTAGTCACTTGACTTCAATCTTAAATGATGAGTGAGAGTTAGCCAAGTGAAAGACAGGGAGAGGATGTTTAAATTAAAGGTGATGTACAACAGCACTAAGGTGAGAAAGACCATGGTATATGTCCTTTGATAAGGGATGAGTCTTGTTTATATAGCTGAGGAGGTCAAAACTGGACTTTCTCCTGAAGGTGAAGAGGGAATGTAAACAGGAAACACTGATTTTAAATTAAGAGTGTCAAGCTAAGATTAGCTTGGAATTTTCCCTCCAAGACAGGTTCAAGATGGCAACATAGGGGGCGCCTGGGTGGCTCAGTCATTAAGCGTCTGCCCTCAGTTCAAGTCATGATCCCAGGGTCCTGGGGTTGAGCCCCGCATCAGGCTCCCTGCTCAGGAGCAAGCCTGCTTCTCCCTCTCCCACTCCCCCGCCTGTGTTCCCTCTCTGCCTCTGTCAAACAAATAAATAAAATCTTTCAAAAAAAAAAAAGATTGCAACATAGGAAGAAACAGAACTCACCTCCTCCCATAGACACAACAAATTTAGAGCTACATATGGAAGAATTTTCCTATGAAAAGAAACGGAAAACTACATAAACAGCATCTCCACAACAAAAGATAAAAGAGAAGCATGGAGAAGAGTAAAAGAGACAGAGCCTTGCCAGGACCCACCCCGGCTGAAGAGACCGCCACAAATGAGATGGATCCCAAAAATACAAAACACTCCCTCCAGGAATGAAAGGATTGTGCCCCACACCTGGGACTCCAACCCTGAGGGCTGGCACAAAAAGACAAGCCCCAAAACATCTGGTTTTGAAAATTTATAGGGAGTAAGACCAGAAGAATCACCTAACTGTAGAGAACAAAGATCCCACTCTTAAAGGGCCTTTGAGCAAACTCGTTCACCCTGAGATCCAGCACAAAAGCAACAGATTGAACAACACCTACACCATAAGTAAGGGGAACACACTTAGTAATTTTAAAGTGGATACCAAAGGGGTAGGAACGTACACAGACTTTATCTGGGACAGAAGTGCTAGAGGATGCCAATTTTGTAATCCCATCCTAATTGTTGGTGATTTTGGGTGTCATTGTTGGTACTCACTCTCTAGCCTGCTAGCACCGGAAGACATCTTCTGCCCACTATGTGTCATACATATATACACATATATATGTACATATATTTATATATATATATATAATATAAAATATTAGTCATAATAAAGAATGAAGTCTTGTCATTTGTGACAACATGGATGGACCTAGAGGATAATAGGTTAAGTGAAGTAAGTCAGACAGAGAAAGACAAATACCACATATTTCTCTTATATATGTAACTTAAAAACTAAACACATGAACTAACAAACCAAAACAGAAATATACTCATAGATACAGAGAGCAAAATCAGATTGCCAGAAGGGAGGGGTTGGAGGATAGGCAAAACAGGTGAAGGGGATAAAGAGGTACAAACTTCCCATTATAAAATAAATAAGTCACCAGGATGTAATACACAGCACATGGGAATATAGCCAATAATATTGTAATAACTTCATATGGTGACAGATGGTAATTAGATTATATCATAGTGATCATTTTGTATTATATCGAAATATTGAATCACTATCTTATACATCTGAAACAAATATAATATTGTATATCAATTATGATTCAATTAAAAAAATAATTTTCCCCTTGAAAATACCTAAGATAAAGGATCTTCTGAAAAGAAGGCAAAAAAAATAAAATAAAATAAAATAAAAATTGCAATCAACTAGATGAGAAATGCTTCCTGAAACTGAAGTAGTGGCAATAGAGAACATGAACGAGGTATGCTAACGTTTAAGAGAAAGGAGCAATAGATTTTGATAGTTGGTAGTAAAGAAAGCAAAGAAGGTAAGGCTAGAATGACTCCTTATTTCTGACTTGAGGGACTGTGTGGGTGGTAGTTCCACTAATAAAAGCAGAGAATAAATAAAGGAAGTTGGAATTTAATTAACAATAACTTTATTTGGTGACATCTGGGTGGCTCAGTCTGTTGAACGTCCAACTCTTGATTTCAGCTCAGGTCATGATCTCAGGGTCATGAGATTGAGCTCTGCATCAGGCTCCACACTCAGCACAAATTCTGCTTGAGATCCACTTCCTCTGCCCCTGCGCTCACTCCTGCACTCTCCCTCTCTCTCTCAAATAAAAAACAAAAACAATAACTTTATTTTAATGGAATCTCGTGTTTCATTTTGCCCATCTTCTGCAACTAAATTTCCAATATCGTTCTCATCACTCACTTGATTAAACAAAGTGTCAGCCAAATCTTTATGTGGGGACTCCACAGGGAGCATCTCAAAATAGGTAGGGTGAAATATTTGTGGATTTGTGGACTCAAGTTGCTGTCAACAAGACTGTCCTAATTAAAAAGAAAAAAAAAAAAAAACCTGCTTTTACTTTTCTTTTTTCCACAACATATATATTTAGGCTCCAAACATAATCACATTCCTTACATAAAAGGATTCTAGGTAAAAAAAATCCTTCAATCACAATTACTTATTTCTCTAGCATTGTCATAAATTTGCAACTGTTTTGGCAGAATGCTGAATTTTCCAAGCAATAAAGCCAAAAGGTTACTAAACATGAAGATGCCAACTGTTTTTCTTCCTTTGTTGATTCTCCTTTTGAAACTAAACAGACACCCTAATTCCCTAAAACCTTGTTGCTATCAGTCAGCTCCTTTCATGCCATACTTCGTACCATATGCTTCTCTAGTAAGTTTATTCAATCATTTCAAAGGGCAACATCTATTCCTTTCCCTTCTGCTCAAAATCTTTGCACTCTATAAATTTACATGATAATCTAAGAACTAGAAAAAATAGCAATCAAAAATCCTCTACAAATGAACAGGATCATGGCAAGTAAATGAGAGTCTATATGCAATTGTACACTAAAAAAATCAACTAAAGGAATAAAATTTGAAAAAGAAGTGAAACAAATACCTGTTAATGATACATAAGAAAAAATTCCAGTCAATCCTGGCAATTATTTCACATGGAAGACAATTAAAATCTCTCAAAATGAAGTAAAAGATCAATAAATTTTAAATATGATATTGAACAAAACAAAAAGGCACAAAAATATTACATGCAGGGTAGTTATATTTACATAAATTTCAAAAACTATATTGTCTAGGAAAGCAGAGATACGTGGTTAAATAATAAAGAAAAGGGCAATGTGATCATAAACGTCAGTATGGTGATATCCTCTAGCTAAAACAGGGACTGTCTGGGAGGAGCAACTTCTTAAAAGCTGTGGATGTTCTCATTTTTGACCTAGGACATGTTACAGCTTTGTAACAATTCATTATATCATACTTTGATGTTTTCTGCCTTTGTCCCTGTGAGTGTTATACTTCATAATAGAAAGATTTTTTAATTAAACAGAAGAAAAGAGCATAGATATGTCCACTAAAGAACTTTTCTTTATCGGTTATCCTCAATCTATGAAAAGTTCTTACCTGGCAAGTTTGCTGAAGCAATTTCAATGGAGTCATCCAGAAAAAAATTAGATAAGGCCAAGAGGGACAATATATAACAACACATAATGTGCCAAAGAGTTTTCCATTTTTCTGAAAAATATTCCTTACATGAACATTTTTCAAAAAATAGGAGGCAAGAGCTTGAAACTTTACAAAGTTGTATGTAATTCTCCAACAGTGAACGTGTTGATCTGTTTAATTCCATTAATTCAAAATTGCTAAATTTCAATTTCCTGACCTGAAATTCCTCTGAAACAAAATATTTTTTCTTAACTTAATGTTAAAAGGTATGTAACATTTTACATATTTCCTACAAAATCCTATCATTACAGGTTTAAGCCACAATGTATGTAGTTTCAGCATTTTTACTGCGCTTTGTATCATTCTATTTACAAGTAATATAACTAACAAATCTAGAATCACTTCTATGAAAAACTGAATTAGTGGTATCAGAAAAATACCAACTGTTGCTATAATAAATAAAATTAAAATAAACTTTGAAACATAATGACTGAAAATAATTCTCAGTAAAAACAAAAGCACACATCAAAGGTTGGACTGGCACTTTAGCTCACCCTTCCACCACCCCATGATTCCTTCAGTGCTCATCAGTCTATCCTAAATAGAACAGTTATAAATAAACAAATAAATAAACAAGAAGAAATGTGATTGCTATACATCTTCAGGGCAAGACTCAGCACTCTTTCCTACTGTATTCATGTCTCACTACATCTGAAATTATTTGCTAAGAACACAGCAATCCATGAGATCATTTATCCCCAATCTTAATTAAACATGCTATATTTTAAGAATTAATATCTACCTTTTATTTTTCAGGCAAAAGATCAAGATTTATTTGTCTATTTTAGATTACCCTCCAAAATCACAATCAGCACTATCTGAGAGTTACAGTTTATAGAGATCATACCTAATAAAAAAAATTAACTAAAATTTCAATCCTACAGCTTGGCAGTCATCACACCATAGCCAATAAACCCAAGGGCTCACAGATTCTCACTGAGCAAAAGCTTCTTCAGTGTTCATGCATGTACATTGCTACCTACAGTGTTTGGTTACAATTTGCACCAGTCTACCCCTATCCTGCAACAAGATCAAATAATAAGTGAAAGAAAACAAACTTCAGAGCCTCAATATTTCCTCATAAATTCAGTCCCTTTCCATGAACTAGAACACTCCCTGGTCCAGAGCCACCAAATCCCAAGGACACTAAATAATTTTAGGTGAAATGAACGTCAAAGATAAAAGGAACATAGATTCTCTGGCTTCTTTGGAAGTCAATTTAATCATCAATTCCAGGGGCACCTGGGTGGCTCAGATGGTTAAATGTGTGCCTTCTGTTCAAGTCATGATCTCAGGTCCTGGGATTGAACCCCATGTTGGGCTCCCTGCTCAGTGGGGAGTCTGCTTCTCCCTCTCCCTCTGCCTCTCCCCCTGCTTGTGCACTCTCTCTCTCTCTCTCTCTCAAATAAATAAAATCTTTTTTAAAAAATCATCAAATCTAATCATCCATCCAACAGTATACAATATTCTAGCCTTTGCTTCAATGGCACTTACAGATTTTCCATTACTGAGTATATATAATTACATATATGCTGAGGAAATGTGTTTGCAAATGATCATTTTAGCATTGAAGAAGGGATGACTAATTGGACTTGTCAGAACTGACATTCCTTGACATTGATTGTCATTTCTGACATTCATGATTTAGTGGTGAGCAGGCCTAATGCCTAAAGGCAAGAGGTTGGCCCCTTGCTTCCTATCACGTTTTTCACTACCCATGTCCAACCCTGTGGTTTATTGCCTATTTGCCCTTGACTGAATGATAAAGTAATATTAGACCCATAATACAAAACATATCCAATTCAATGGTTAGGGAGTAGGAAGTCCCTCATAAAATTCCTGATCCAAACCTTGTTCCCCAATCCAGTTTATTTGAGTTATTGGAAGAAAGCAACAAAAGCAATACTATTCACATTTGGGTAGTAAGGCTTTTGTGTACAAAGCAAATTTAAAAAAAAAAAAGGAGAGGTGGGAGGTACCATGAACCCCTAAAATCCATGCTGTGATAGACATGGGATGATAATGCCTATGCCCCCAACTAATGTGCATGCTACATGAGGTATAAAGCAATACAGCTGATAGGAGAAGACCGTATCCTAGATACAGTAGTCAGCTTTCCCTGAAATTTTAATAAGAGAGAGAGCATTTGATCCAAATCTTGAAAGATGTGTAGATACTCCAGGTGAATAAGAGAAAGGACAATCCAGGTCAAAGAGACAGCATGAGCTAAGGAGGAGAGTCATAAACTAGGAGACGAGGGAAAATATTTCTTTTCACCTGTATGTGCTACTACACACTCTTATTTATGATGTAAAAACTAAGAACAAACTAATAGAACTCTGTTTAAAGAACAGACTATAAAGTTATACACCTTGAGAGTATTAAAAACAGCTAACAAATATTACAGAGTGGGGATAGTAGTAGGAAAAAGTTTAAATATAGTAATTTTCCCATTTTTCTTATCGGGAGTCACTTAGGGCTCCTAAGATATCAAGCCATTTCCAGGTTACTGGAGGTCTTTTTATCTATTTCTGAAAAGTTATACATGCTTGAACCTCTCCTCCCATTGCCCTTTCCCTCCATGCTTCCCACATCTTGATGTATCCTGCAGTCACAGTTTAGCGATCACCTCTCCCATGAAGTCTTCCTTGATCCAAGGTGTGTATTATAAGCCCCCCACCCACACACACACAAACACACACAGAGTCTTCATAGCTCCCTGACCTTCCTCAAGTCAATCTGTACTACTGTGCTTTTAGACATGTCATTATCCTTCTCCCCAGTGAAGTTGTAAGGTCCATGGGGTCAGCAACATTATCCTTTTTGTTGTATACCAAGAGACCAACACATAGCTTGGCCCACAGTAGGAACCAAAAAATATTTGTGGACTTCTTTTTTAAGATAGATTTATTGATTTATTTACTCATTCATTCATTTATCTGAGAGACCCCGTGCACGTAGAGGGGAGGGGCAGAGGGAGAGAGAATCTTAAGCAGACTCTGCACTGAGCATGGAGCCCAACGCAGGGCTTGATCCCACTACCCTGAAATCCCGGCCCTGAGATCATGATCTGAGCCAAAACCAAGAGTCCACCACCAACCAACTGCACCACCCAGGTGTCCCAAAATATTTGTAGACTTAATGTCATTTAGTTAGATAATGTTCCTGGAAGACAGTCTTTAGGTAGAATATTTAGTTATATTAATTAATATAAATATGAATACATGCAAATTATATATCTTATGCTTTCAATAGCCAGGAAACTATAAAATTCCCAATACAACTTTTTACTAGAAATGATTTTGATATCAATGAAATAGACTGAAATGGAGCTCAAGTATGCATTTTAACAGACAAAAATACTTATTAATAGAAATTCTGCACAGCTTTGAATATTTGATATCTAGTTGATGCATACTGCCAAAGCGTTCCAAGTACTTATAGACAGAGTCTGCTCTGACTGGTCAGTACTATATAGATGCCTATATCATCAACTATCAAATACTTTTAGTCATCCCTACATAGCACATAAATGAAAAACAAAGATGAGTCCATCTCACAGAATTACTTATGAGTAATGCTATAAAGTGCTTCAAATCCCATCACTGATCTTAATTTCATGCTTTGCAAACTGTGTGCTGTGACTCCTGAGAGTTATGGAGACACTGTAGAGATGGAAAAGTTCAGCTGCCTTTCTCCTACCCTCAGCCCCCTCTCAGAGCAGCTCAATCACTATGGGACTTCATCCTCCTGTTCCAGCCATCTCCTTCCCAGAGAACTAAGTTTCTTTTCTGTTCCTTTCCTTATTAGATAGGAGACTCTGAGCTGTATGAGTGTGAGTGGACAAGTGTAACAAGAGCCGCGTGCTCCACAAGGATGGTTACAATCTAGTAGAACTTTTCAAAGCACTCATTTAAACATTTACAAATACAAATAACTATTAACTAGCTATTAATTATCTGCCCTTATAATGTTGAGTAAGGCTGGCTATACTCATTCACTGCTGGAAATTGTTAAGACACATTTTTCTCATTTTGTATCAATCTGCTTTCTAGCCTACAGAAATCAAACAAAATTAATAATTCTGTGTTATCTAAATTTGGAAGCCTTAATCTATTACTTTTTCATACTGAAGACCACTGCCTTAGAGGGAAAAAAAAGCTCAGCAAATATAAGTTGAAGTCCTATTCATATACTCCACATCAGATAAAAGAAATGTTCTCATTTGTAGTCCTATAAAACTGTGAGCCCCCAAGAGTCTTTTCATTACAGTAGGGCAGAAAACAACTTACAGCAAGATCACCCTCATATCAGCGGCTAAGTCTGGTTTGAGTTTTTCTTCCTTCATTTTGTTCTTAATAACCTCATCCAGTTATCCCCATTTTTATCATATTTATTGAAGAAGACCTTTGTCTACCTCGTCTGCCTTTCCTTTGGGGAATCACTTTCCCCATAGTAATCTCCTTTGGCTCAGTGATTCAGGTGAGGCTGATCCAGCCCTAGGAAGAAACATATGCCCCAAGCCAGGACAATCAAAAATGTGAAACTTGTGTGAAAGATTTCTGCAAAGGCAATCTAGGTTCCTGTAAGACCATTAATTTAAGGACCATGTAACTGGAGCTACAGGGGCTATGTTAATCCCTCTACAGAGACTATGTGCCTGAGAATGCAGTTAACACAGATACACGCAAATCTGAGAGATAGTGCAGACTGTGTTCAATAGTGAGTCAGTGAGAACTACTGCCAACTGATAGAGATGTTTCTTTTCTTTTCTTTTCTTTTATTCTTTTTTTTTCAGCGTTCCAAGATTCATTGTTTATGCACCACACCCAGTGCTCCATGCAATACGTGCCCTCCTTAATACCCACCACCAGGCCCACCCAACCCCCCAACCCCCATCCCTCCAAAACCCTCAGTTTGTTTCTCAGAGTCCACAGTCTCTCATGGTTTGTCTCCCCTCCGATTTCCCCCCACTCACTTCTCCTCTCCATCTCCCAATGTCCTCCATGTTATTCCTTATGCTCCACAAGTGAAACCATATGATAATTGGCTCTCTCTGCTTGACTTATTTCACTCAGCATAATCTCCTCCAGTCCCATCCACGTTGATACAAAAGTTGGGTATTCATCCTTTCTGATGGAGGCATGATATTCCATTGTATATATGGACCATATCTTCTTTATCCATTCTTCTATTGAAGGGCATCTTGGTTCTTTCCACAATTTGGCAACTGTGGCCATTGCTGCTATGAACATCAGGGTACAGATGGCACTTCTTTTCACTGCATCTATATCTTTGGGGTAAATACCCAGAAGTGCAATTACAGGGTCATAGGGTAGCTCTATTTTTAATTTCTTAAGGAATCTCCACACTGTTTTCCAACATGGCTGCAGCAACTTGCATCACCCACCAACAGTGTAAGAGTGATAGAGACGTTTCTTATAAAATATCTTGCAAGTGCCACTTTGGTGTTTTGAAATCTGTAAAAGGAAGTTTTCTTCTCTTGTTGGGGGTACAATTTTATGTTTCAGAACTGGAAGATAACACATTAGCCATCCCTAGTGACTATGTAAACATGTAATGAGAAAGGGGAAAATAAAGGTCTTTCTTAGCACAGAGAAAAAGGGTGCTGGGATAGGTTCATCCAAGAAATAGAATACCTACTTAAAGTTTTTTTGATGCATTAGTGAAATCACGACTTATGGTCATTCCCTTTCCTTCATTACCAGTTACACTGCCATTCCACCTAGAAAATTCTTAGGCCTCCTTGGAGACAGTCTAAACTGGGATGATGCCAAATGTGCAAAACAGCAAGCAATCTAGCAAATCTGAAAGGTGAGCAACCTGGCAAAGAGCGTAACAAAGTGAAAAGACAGAGAAGTAAAGGAATTCCTTGAACAAGACTTTTACAAAAAAGCAGAGTCCAGCACAAAATAGGTATTCACTGTCCCATCTCTATTTTACTTAGTTTCTGAGGAATCACTCATTTACGGTGGAGATTTATTCTTCCCTGATTGCTAATATTTTATTGCCACTTCTGAAAGGACCTGATGAGCAGGAGGTCTTTGTCCGTAAATCCTAGAGTAAATGCCAAAGAGTCAGTGTTAAGAAACAAGGTCGCACACCTGAGACAGCAGAATTACCCAGGTGGTATATCTTCTGACTCAGATCTGGGTCTGCCCTCTGTAACACTTGCACCGTCTCCTGAATCACATTCTACTTTCATTTGGGTAAGGGGCGAGAAGACAGCCGATGAGGGCAGACAGAACATGTTGGATAGGTACAGAGGCCTTGGACTCTAGATAGGAGATCAATCAGCACACCTAAATCTGCAGCAGGGACTCAGGCAGGAAGTGTTTATGAGCCCAGCTGTAAACTCTCCTGCATCCCTCCACCACATACTAAAGGGCTTGTGGGAAGAAAAGAAGCAATAATTCAGCAGCAAGCAAAACCAAAGCAGACAGCAGGAAGAAAAAGAAAAAGAAAGAAAAAAAAAGAGTCCATAAATTCACAATCCCTATTGTGATCAAATTTAAGAAAACTCTGGGCTCCAAAAATTCTTGAACTTGTCGAATTTGAGTGTGATAGAACAGGCTATTTCTGGTCTTTGACCTTACAACCTTGTCCCTTTCTTGTTTGAACAGCAGTGTCACTGAGCCGCCTGCCACAGACATGCACAATTAAATCATTCCTTAAGAGCCATTAGCAAGGCAATAACAATTGTTACCAAGGTTAATTTCTTTAGTAACCTTTAAATTTATTTTAGACATAAGTCACCATGTGTATATCAATAATTATTTGATTTGTGGATGTTTCTGACAAAAGAGAAAATAAAGAACCATCTTCCAAGATACATAATGATAAATGAAATACGAGACCAAAGGATGATTGGAATATTCCTTCTCATCCTGAATAGCACAACTTAAAAGTCATCGATTCTCATGGTCAAGAGATTACTGCCATAATTTCCAAAAACTTTAAACTCCTCTATCATTATCACTCTTATTTGATGCAGAGAAGTGAAAAAAACACATAAAGCAAAAAAAAGTACCAGTTTCGCAGAGTAAACTAACGAACAGAGACATTTAAACAACATCACAGGTTTTCATTATGGAAAACCAAAATAATTAGCAGTTTTCACTAAAAAAGCTTCCTACTTCTTTTACAAATCATTAAACAGAGGCACTTTTGTCATGAAATTACTGTGCAATACTATTTTTCTTTCATAATGTTCTTTTTCTTTTTGCTGTTTCAAAAAAAATTGTATAACAAGTCATTAATACTTGAAACCTCATGTAACTTTTCCACAATTTAAACTCAGTACAGGTACACTCATGTTTATAAAGAGACAAAGTAAGGAGGAACAAAAGCATAATGCTGACAGAAAGTGTGGAGTGATTAGAAAAATCACCCTCCAAAGAACTTTGTTGGAGTCTTAACCCAACTCCTTTTATACCTGTCCCAACTTAAGACGCATTAACTGATTTTTAGCAAATCTCCTGAACTGAAATCACTTTATGTTGTGTGTTAGACATACTACTGACAGTCTCTATGTTTTCCTTTCTCTTTAGATGTCTATTTAAGTCTGAACAAGTTATTAAAAGTTAAATTATAACTGCAAATTTCAGTATCACCAAACCATAGTCTCCCAGAAATTACAAACGGGATAAGTGCCCATGTCATAATTTTAGAGATTAAACAAATGTACTCATTTTGTTTAGAGGGATCAAAAGCAGATCCATGATCTTACCTTAGAAATCAAAGTCCGGGGGCACCCGGGTGTCTCAGTGGGTTAAAGCCTCTGACTTCAGCTCGGGTCATGCTCCCAGGGTTCTGGGATCAAGCCCCGAATCAGGCTCTCTGCTTGGCGGGGAACCTGCTTCCCCCCTCTCTCTCTGCCTGCCTCTCTGCCAACTTGTGATCTCTGTCTGTCAAATAAATAAATCTTTAAAAAAAAAAAAGAAAGAAAGAAATGTTTACTTCTCTTAAGCAGTGCCACAAGATGAACACAATCAATATACCATACTTAATTTTGATTGATGTGTGGTAACTGTCATTGAGGTTATAGCCCAAAATATAATGCATAAATTATCAGAATGTCAGATCCGTGGTCCCCTTAGCAGCATCTACTGAACAACAACAATTATGGCCACTGAAGGGACAAAAACAAAAAACACAAAAATAACAAAATCCCAAAAGTGAAAGCAGTCTTGATTTCAATGGAATTCAAATCTGCCCTCTCACTGTACTGTTGCCACTGCCCCAGTTCAGACCTTCATTACACAAAACTGACTTAGCCCAAGGGCTCCTTAATTGGTTTTCCTGGCTTCTCTCCATCCAGCCTCGCTTCCTACCTCTACTCTCAATCCATTCTGCAGACAGTAGTCAATAATATTGTAATAACATTATACGGTGACTACACTTACTGCAGTAAGCAATGAGGAATGTATAGAATAGTCGAATAAATATGTTCTCCATGAAACTAATATAAGATTGTTAATTATACTTTAATTTAAACAAATCCTTTTTGAAAACAGATTGTCTTATCATTCCCCATTCCCTAAATCCCCTCTTTAGAAAGAAAAATACAGAGAAAGAGAAAATACTAAATAGAATGGGCACATGTGTAGGATTTTATGGCAGTAGTTTTGCATTCAAAGTCTCTCCTCTGACTCCATCTTATTATTCAAACTTATTTTCTACTCATACTAGATTTGTCTTTTTATTCTTTTCTTTGTTGCACTGTATATATTTTGCAATTTTTTTTAATCCTTTCAGGAATGTGACTGGGTATGAATTTATTAAATAATTACTCATTTAGGTCTAACTCCAAGATATCCATCCTGTGAAATTTTCCTATTCTCCTCTAGGGAACTAGTCACACCCCTTTATGCTACTGTATCATTTTATAGTTGTCTCTATTCAAGCACTTACTCACAATGTTGTAACTAATTACTGGTTCCATTTTTTAAATTTTAAAATTTGTGCTAACTTAAAAAATCAATTGTACAATAATTACATACATAATCAATTAAATACCATATTATACTATATACCAATTACATATGCCATATTATTTCAATTGTCATGACTAGGAAAGGAACAGGTCTGACTCCAAAGTTTGTATCTTAACAATTGTACAGTACTTTTTATAAGCAAAATCATCCATAATCTAATGGAAAAATTCCCCAGATTCCTAATGCCAACTAAGGCTGGATCTAAAAGAATCAGTAATTAATAATTCATGCCCAATCACTTCCCAAGAGGATTCCAAGCAGATTTCAAGATGTCCTCAATTGTCTCAATAATTTCTCTATGATCAAAAAAAAATTATCACATAAAATAATTCTTTTCAATTATAAAATACATCAAGCTGTCTAAAATGCTAAAAATAAGGGCACCTGAGTGGCTCAGTCAGTTAAGCATCTCCCTTCAGCTCAGGTCATGATCCTCACATCAGGCTCTCTGCTCAGTGGAGAGCCTGCTTCTCCCTCTCCCTCTGCCTGCCGCTCCCCCTGCTTATGGGCACACTCTCTGTCAAATAAATAAATAAAATCTCTGTTAAATAAAGAAATAAAAATTAAATAAGTGCTAAAAATATTGGGGTAGGGCAGGTCTTAAAATTAAAGAAATACAGAAATCACAAATAATTACAAGTGTTCAAGTCTACAAAGAAAAAGTACAGAGAGTTACGAAGGCACAGAAAGAGAAGGGACACGGAGGGCATTCCTGTGAGTGTAATATCTGAACTGAAACCAAGGCACCCATAAGAGAAAGAAGTATTGGTGGCACTGCCCGCATGGAAAAGTGCACCCTTAGTAGAGTAAATGACAATTACACAAAAGGCATTAACAGCAACGACTATGCCAGAGCTTCCAGACAAGGAGACCAAAGTAGAAAATTGTCAGCACACTTGTATCTCAGTACACCATCGGCAGAAGGATCCCTCAGTGCTATTTGAGCAGATGCGGAGATAAGACTCAGAGCTATGAAAACGTTGTTATTAATTCGGCTATTCAGATGAGCTCAGTTATATTCAAGTGCTGGTGAAACCTGGGACCCAGGGTTACATTAAGGTATATATGGATCCTCACCATTATATTCTAAGATTAAAAGGAGGTTACTCCAGGCTCCCGTTTTTAAGATAAGACTTGGTTCTTGGGAGGGAAAAAATCATCTCCATGTCTAATACATTGAAATTTTAATTCTGGAAAGTTCATTAAGTTAGACATGTCCATTTTAAACTGCATTATTTTATGGTGACCAGATATGAGCCAAAATTACTTTAGGCATTTTTACTGTTTGAGATCCTTTTATACAAACTTGTACCTGTTTTCCTTAAAACACGTAATAGTTTTCCCCGAACCACAGATGTTCAAGACAGAAAAATCCCTGTGGCATAATTTACAGACAATAAACTAAAACCATAGGAAAAGAACAATTTAGGGAAACAATGTCATCACTAAATCTATGAGAAGGCAAAAAAAAAAAAAAAAACCCTTATATTTGTAAAACAAAATTACAAAAGCACCATATTACATAAAGATATTAACCACACACTTTAACATCTAAATTAGCAAGGATAAGTATTGCATGCTCTCAGTTTGCAGAATCTCCCTCTTCCCATCTCTTTTCTCCAATATTAATGACATGTTTATAAATTAACTTAGCTTTGTGGCAAATAACATAAATACTTTGAAGCATTTCTTTTCTTTGTCTGTGACTACATCCAAAATGACCATGGTCCTTTCAATTCTACGACTCAGAGCTGACTCCCATATTCCCATGGTCAGCCTCCTGGTCTCTCCAGGTTCCCAAGCCCCAGGAGCTTAGCTCACTGAAGCCTCAACCAAGTAGCCTCCCTTCCTCCTAGAGGCTATTAGGGAATTTTTTCCAAGGCCCAGTATTTCTATCAACTATCTTTTAGTTTCTGTCTCAGTTGTTTATAAAAATTTGTTCTTTCTCCATCATTAGCTTTACTTCTCTTTTTAATATTCCCAACTCCCAGTTGCCTTTTGTCTAATTATCCCCAGAATTATTACTCACAATTCACATACAATGAAATCTGAAATCTTTTAGTTGCCAGAAGGAACTACAAAGTAACTTCATCTGATCTCAAATTTTTATATTGGAATCTCATGTTTGGAGAGATACTGTATTTCAATCTTGCTATCTGCTTGCTATTGCAGGTATTAAATGTATGTCAAATTAAACATTCCTGGCAAAATTCTTTCCACACATCCCTGCTTTTGGCTTTTTCCATTTTCACTTAGAAAAAGACATTAATGTTGCAGGCTCTGAGAAAGAAAATTTTTAAATTTTAGGAGATAAAATTATGGAAATAGAAAAGAAAAAAGTTATCATTAGATGTAGCGCATCCAGATTTCAAATCTAAAGTAGATCTCTTTATCTACTATGCAAACTATATTTCAAAAAGACTTAAGTACTTAATAACATTTATTCAACATCATCACACAAAATAAGAATACTGTAAAAATAACTAATATAAATCAGAAAAACAGAATCAAATATTTGATGAATGTATCTGAGCTTAAAAAACTTCTTTATATGTCCTCTCTAAAAATTTTGACAGTCTATTTTTTTTTCAGTCTTGAGCAATCCATAAAATTTAAGAAGTTATTTACAAATGTAGAAAATAAATTTCATTTCAGTTGACTTACATGATGATATCTAATATAATTTGTGTATAAAATATTCTTCTATCATTTCACAGTAAATATAAAGATGTAAAAGCAAGAGGAAGCTTAAAGGGGCACCTGGGTGGCTCAGTGGGTTAAAGCCTCTGCTTTCGGCTCAGGTCATGATCCCAGGACTCTGGGATCGAGCCCCGCATCAGGCTCTCTGCTCAGCAGGGAGCTTGCTTCCCTTCCTCTCTCTCTGGCTGCCTCTCTGCCTACCTGTGATCTCTGTCAAATAAATAAATAAAATCTTTAAAAAAAAAAAAAAGAGGAAGCTTGAAGGCAAGCAAAGTTGCATAAATTAATTCCAAGTATGTTCTAATAACAGACATTAAAAAAAGAAAATGAAAGTTATGTTAACTTGGAATGTCAAGGTTTCACAGTAACCCTACTAAACTTATTAAATTCTCCACACGTCTAAAGCTATAACATACTTCACACTTCTCTCTACTCTCACCAATTAAAAAAAAAAAACTTTTTAAATAAACTTTTTGAAGATCCTTTCTTTTTTCCAAACTGGTTTAGAAAATGAAGATACAGTACTTCCAATCATCTGAATTATAATTACTAAGTCAGTCTTCTCTGAAAATAAATCTCTTTTGTCTACTTGTCAAAATCTATTTGTTTTTAATTTGGTGTGATACTTCCCAGAGAAATTAAAGAATATTCATCCAATTCCTTTACACTCTGAATAGGAATTCTTCTTTCAAAAAAATAACAGTGAATATAGAGAACAAACAGATGATCACCCTAGCGGAGGTGGGTGATAGGATGGGTGAAATTGGTGATGGGGATTAAGAGTACACTTATCTTAATGAGCACTGAGTAATGCACAGAATTGTTGAATCACTGAAATCGATATAACACTGTCTGTTAGCGATACTGGAATTCAAATTTAATTAATTAATTAATTAACTAACTAAAGTCAACCACTTGGAAAATTTAACTCCATAAAAAAAATGAGGATGAAACAAATCAAAGAGAAATTGATACTTCTACCAATAAAAAGTTATCTTTTTTATCTCTATTCAAGGTTGTTTATTTGACTGGGTTTTATTTCTTTTCTTGGGTTTGTTTCTTTACTTTTTAGGAAATATAGAAAACCACCAGACCAAGTTCTAGAAATATTTTCTACCAACATACCCCTACAAGATTGGGAAACAAGTGTTAATAGATTTTCTGGGCCCATTCTATGAGGATTATTACATTTCTCCCTAATACTCTTTCAATTGAAAACTTTAAAAATACATTTTTACCTTCTTGTTAAAATCAGCCACCTCCTTCCTTTTGAAACTGAATTCTTGTCTTGCACTTTTCTAACTGTCCTGCTTCTAGGCTAACCCCCTTCCCTCAGGGACTGTACTGCCTACACTGACTCTTCTCCCCACTTCCTCCCCTTAGAGGCAGGTGTTGCTCAAAGTTCTCCCACTCCACTCCAGTCCTCAGTTTAAACCACGGCCATATCTCTACTCCCACTTTTCTATGCAGATATTTCCTAAATCTGTGTCTTCAGCCTGTGTTCTCTTTACTGAATAGGAGGCACCTTCCTGTCCACCTTGTAAAGTTTTCTGCCTCAATGTTACCCTCTCACCTGAAGCCCAATAAAATTGTCACTTTCCCCCTCAAAATTGGCTTCTCCTTCTAACTTCTCTTTTTCTGCTCATACTGGTTCATTTTTCATTTGTTTTCTCCATGAAGGCTCAAACTTCATTCTCCTTTGCCTACATCTTCTCTGCCACCTCCCTGATCCAAGCTGTCATCAACTTCCTTCAGTTCATCCTTCAAGAGTTCTCATATCTATAACCTTCTTCTCATTCCCACACTACCATATCAGTTGGGCACTGATCATTAATAACTCAACTGCTTCAATAACCTCCAACTTGATCTCTTCTATTTTAGTTTTTCACATACTATTATCAATCCTGCTCTCCACTATAAAATAACCTCCCTAAAGGGGCACTGGGCTGGATCAGTCAGTGGAGCATTCGACTCTTGATCTCAGGGTCATGAGTTCAAGCCCCATGTTGGGCATGGAGTCTACTTAAAAAATAAAGAAAATAAAATAAACCTCTCTAAACGTGACCATGCTTTCTCTCTTTTGATTTCCAAGCTTCCCTTGCTAATACTTTCCAACAGGAGAAAGTACCTACCTCATTCCTATTGTCTAATCCCCAATGTGCTAATCTATCCTATTTGGTCCCCCTGGAAAGACCTTCTCACCTGCCTTACCTACATCCTGTACATCTTTCAAGGGTCAGTTCAGATGTTTCCTCCTCCAAGGCTTTTTCTCAGAATGCAGTGACTTATCCTTCTCAGAACATACTGTATTAACCATCTGCCCAACTCCTGGGGCAGTTTAGAATAGTAAAACAGAAAATACTCAAATACGCTCCAAAGCACCCCAGTCTAAGCACAGCTCTGCTATTAATCCACCTTTGGACCCCCATTACAAATCACTTTACTTCTCCAAACGTTGGGTTCTCACAAAGAAGGAGGGAGGAGGAGGAAAAAGAAGGTGGGAGAGGAGGAGGAGAAGGAGAAGGAGGAGCAGGAAAGGAGGAGGAGGAGGAAGGAGGAGGAGGAGGAGGAGGACTACGAGGAGGAGGGGCAGGAGGGGGAAGGAGGGGGAGGAGGAATAAAAAAGAAGGACTAAAAGAGATCTCAGCTTTAAAGATAAAATGACTGACCTGCCTTATAATGCTCTAACATTAATGTGAATTGAACTTTTACAATAAATCTTATCTCTAGAAGATGACTCTTAAGTTCTTTAGAGCAAAAGAATTTTTCCTGGGGCACCTGGGTGGCTCAGTGGGTTAAGCCACTCCCTTTGGCTCAGGTCATGATCCCAGGGTCCTGGGATCGAGCCCCGCATTGGGTTCTCTGCTCAGCGGGGAGACTGCTTTACCCTCTCTCTCTGTCTGCTTCTCTGCCTACTTGTGATCTCTGTCTGTCAAATAAATAACTAAAATCTTAAAAAAAAAAAGAAGAAGAAGAAGAATTTTTCCTGTTTCTTGGGTGTCATAGTGCCTAATATCATACTTGGCATTCTATAGGCCCCTGAGAAATATTTTGCTGATTGCTGAGTAGGAAACCTGTAACATGCTTCGCAAATTAAGAGTCCAAACTAGAACTCAGGGCCTTTGACTCCCAGCTCTGAGTTTGATCTTCTAAGTTTGCTGAGCCATCAAGGAACAACTTTCCTCACAGATTTTTGTAAAAGCAATTATAAATAACTAAAATCAAGACTAGAATTAAGACTTAGGGGCGCCTGCGTGGTTCAGTCAGTTAAGTGGTCAACTCTTGATTTGGGCTCAGGTCATGGTCTCAGAGTCCTGAAATCGAACCTGCATCAGGATCCATGCTCAGCAGGGAGTCTGTTTGGGATTCCCCTTCTCCCTTTCCCTGCCCCTCCCTCTGCTCACATGCTCTATCTCAAATAAATAAATAAATCTTAAAAAAAAAAAAAAAGAATTAAGACTTGGACCCTAGGACCCCACTGTAGGAAAACTGAATTTTAACTTGATTTTCCGCCACTTAATAACCATAAAAATTAACTTCTGATGTGGTTCCTACCTGAAAAATAGGAACTGAAAACTACCTACCAAGCTTATTAAGAAAAAGCAATCTGTAAATGATAAAATATTGTGGAATATAAGTTTATTATTATTATCTAATAAACCCAAAATAATAAACCCAGCCCTTCTGCTACTAAAGGATATTTGGTTGTGCTCATTCATCATTGGTGAAATCACTTACAGATGCATATTTCTAAACAAAAGAATTTTGCTCTAAGGAATGGAGAATAGGTACAAGCTTTCAAACAGAGAAGCTTTGCTACAAAAACAGAATAAAAAGATCATACTTTAAGCCAGGAAAATTTGAACTTTCACACTCTTCTCAGATACAGATGATAACATTTTTGTGCTTTTTAATTTTTGCCAAGGCAACCAAATCATTGATTTTGGAAAGACAACTGTATAACATGGTTAAAAAAATCAATTTGTTCTAAGCGACTATTTATTTTTTTCCCTCAAAGGAATTACACGCATGGGTTATTTCATGACATGTAAGAAAACATCTTTCATTTTTATGATGTATATGGCACCACTTGTGACTTTGGTGCTCATGTCTTAAAGACTATAACTTGCTCATAAAAATAAATCAGATGTTTCTGCAGAGTTGTGTATTGCTGCTGCCGTCTGCTTACCCCCAGTACCTAATGAGGCATGAGACAGGTTCTGAGAACAATCAAGTTGTTTACTTTCGTCTGGCCAATAAAGAACAACAGAAACGTATTAGAGTCTGTATTCATCTATATCATAGAAGAGATGGACATGAGGGAATACAAAAGGTCTTCAATATTAAAATGCCTGAGAGTGGTTTCTAAAATAAGACAAAAGTACGTGATGATGAACAAGAAGGGATTAGGGTGATCTATCAACAGCATCAGGACAAAGAGCAGAACAGGTGCCAGTGGCAGCTAAAGATGCGATCCTCATCTCTCTGGGACCTGCTGAGTCATCAAGATGAATCTTTTTTGTGAACATAGGATGGAGGACAGTCCTAAGAAAGGAAAGAATTGACTCTTCACAGAGGGCACAAAAAAGAGCAAAATCCTGTCATGCAAATAAACTCTAGCTTTGGAAATGTCTTTAAAACACCTTGGTGTGCCTGGCTGGCTCAATTGGTAGAGCATGTGACTCTTGTTCTCGGGGTTGTAAGTTCAAGCCCCACATCAAGTGGAGAGATAACTTAAAATCTGAAAAATTAAAACACCTAAAAAGCTTTGTTTTGCAAGGAAAATGTTAACTCTGGAAGGAGTAATATTTTTATTGTGTAGTCATTTAAAATACCCTGATAATTTTAGGGTATTTAAGAGAAATGTGAAACTGCTCTGGTAAAATTTCACATACTTTTATTGAAAAACATCACTTTATGTTTATCAGGAGCAACCTTCCTGATAAAGCAGACCCCACCCCTTCCAGGTCTTCAGCCACAGCAGGGACAGAAGGGCAAAGGAGGGGCTCCCACCATAGCTGACAGTGCAAGCCAACTCACAAAAGTGCTCACTGACCATCTCACAAATTCTAGATCCTGTTTTGCAGCAAAGGAGAAAAGTCAGAGAGGTGAGGCCACATAGTTTCACAAACATTTGATTTGCTCACAAACATTTGATTTGTTATAGTTGTAAGCTAGAAGAAATAAGCTTACACAGTGTCTGAGTTTCTCTCAACTACACAGATGCAATATATCCCTTTATTTACCTCCCAAGTGCTTTTTTATACACCTCCCACCACCACTCCAGTCTTCTTAAGAGAGCGAGAGTTCACAAAATCTCTCGTAGCACTACTTCTGGTTACTTTTCTTCCTCTGGTGAATTTTGACTTACTAAAATATTAATGTGATTCAGTGTCATAGATACTGCAGAACATTTGTCCAAACTGGTTGCACCAATTTAACTCCCACCAGTAATATGAGAGTTACAGTTGCTTCGTGTCCTCCTTAAAAGCACTCTTCATAATTCTAGCCATTCTGCTACCTGTATGGTAGCATCTTACTGTGCTGTCTCATCTCCCAGGTGACCGACAATGTTCAGCACCTATCTATAGGCTTATTGACCTTCTGCATATTCACTTTTCTTTTTAACTGCTTGGTTTTACCCATAGATTTCTTAAGAGTTATTTCTATATTCTAGATACAAGTCTTATGTTGATATATGCATTACAAATATCTTCTCTCAGTCTAAGACTCACCTTTTCGCTCTCTTAATGGTGTCTTTCAGTAACCAGAAGTCCCTGATATTGATGAAGTCAGATTTATCAACTATTCGCTTTATGAATTATGTTTTTTATATCCTGTTTAAGAAGTGTTTGCCTTCCTCTAGGTCATGAATATAATCTTCTGTATTTTCTTCTAGAAGCCTTACTTTTTTCCTTTTTAGATTTAGTTCTATCATCAAATTCGAATCATAACTTGTGTACTGTGTGAGATAGGGAACAAGGTTCATATTTTTTCCATAGATATCAAACTGATTTAGCATCATTTACTGAAAAGACTTTCTTTTTCCCAATGAATTTCAATTATTTGCTCACCATAATTTAGGTAAGCCTATGTATATGTTTCTATTTCTTCGACTATCTTTTGTTCCATCGGTGCTCTTTGGAAAAAGTCCAAAATAGGTAGAGAATAAGAAGCAGAATCTGTTTGGTAATATCAACTAAAGATAAAACTATCATAAAACCTGGCCATTCCATTCCCTTCTTATTACACACCCAGGAGAAATGAGTACTTATGTCCCCCAAAAAGATATGCACAAAGATGTTCATCACATCTTTATTCATAATGGTCAAAAACCAGAACAAATCTAAGTATCTATCAATAGCAGAATAAATTGTGCTATATTCATACAATGAATAATAATTTACAAAGTTGCATACAGATGCATATTATTGTGTAGCAATAAAAGAGAACAAACTATTGCATTGGACAGCAATATAGAAAACGTTACAGACTTATAATGAATAAAACAAGCAAGACACAAGGGTACATACATGATTCCTTAAGACAGAAGTTCAAAAAAGGGCAAAAGTAACCTACGGTAATAAAGTCAAAACAGTGATTACCTCTAGGGCAAGCAAGAGGATAGTGACAGGAAAGGCGCATGAGAGAGCTTTTTAAGGATCTGGAAATATTCTGTCTTGATTTGATGGTTACATTGGACTACAGATAGAGGAAAAATTCATCAAGATGTAAATTCAAAATCTGAGCATTTTACTGTATGTTACTGCCTTAGTTTCTATCACTGCCCTAACAATCACAAATTTAAAATGCTAAAACAATACAAATGTATTATCTCACAGTTCCATAGGTAAGAAGTCCAAATTGGCTCAACTGGTTTCTCTATTCCAGGTTCACAAGACCAAAATCAAAATGTTGGCAAGCTGGGTTCGTATTAGGAAGGTCTAGGAAGAATTCCCTTCCAAGTCCATTCAGGTTGTTAGCAGAACCAGTTCCTTGCTATTTTAGGACTGAAGTCCCCATTTCTCTGCTGGCTGTCAGCTAGGGGCTATCCTTGGCTCTTGAGGCTTCCTTCCATCTTTGCCCAGGGGCCCTTGCATCGCAGAGCCAGGGACAATGTATCAGACCCTTCCTGTGCAGGGAATCTCTCTGACGTCACCTACACCATCTCCTCTGTTTTCCTCTTCAGCCACTCCCTCTGACTGACTCTTCTACCTTCATTTTTGCTTTAAAGGATTCATGTGATTACACTGGGTTTACCCGGATAATCCGATATAATCTTCTTATTTTAAGATCCATAATCTTAATTACATCTGCGAAATCCTTTATGCCATGTAATGTAACATATTAAACAGGATCTAGGGATTAAAGTGTGGATCTCTTTGGAGCAAAGAGCATTGAATAGCCACAGTTATCTCCAATAATTTTTTAATATAGTAGCATGAAAAGAAAGGTCAGTTACTAAAGAAACTGCATCTGTGTAGACCATCTTTACCTTAGACTTCTATCTCATTTGGGCTTATGCCAATTATGTCCTTGACCTACTGCATGTTTGTAGCCTCAAGAAAGTCAAATATTCATACATAACCTACTCCTCCTTATTTCATCTGTATCATCAAATATCTTACCAAGGCATATGCTTCTAAATCCACTGAGTTATTATATTCCATTGCTAACACGGCATAAAGAAATATTTGACATATAAAACCACATTTGTTTTATTTACCAAACCCTTAAACCAAACACATTTTTCCTTTTTTTTTTTTTTTCCTTTTTTTAGTAAGCTCTACCCTCAACATGGGGCTCAAACTCACAACCTGGAGATGGAGAGTCACATGCTGTACTGACTGAATCAGCCAGGTGCCCCCAAATACATTTTATATGCTTTATCATTGACTCGATTCATTACTTTTCCCTCTAGTCAGTTCTGTTGGTCAGATGGTAAAACTTTACACATTAAGAACAATATTTCATTATTGCCTAGGTACTATGTCAGATATAGATTACACAACTATGCTTTCAAAGAACAAATATGGGGGCGCCTGGGTGGCTCAGTGGGTTAAAGCCACTGCCTTCGGCTCAGGTCGTGATCCCAGCGTCCTGGGATCGAGCCCCGCGTCAGGCTCTCTGCTCAGCGGGGAGCCTGCTTCCTCCCTTCTCTCTCTGCCTGCCTGTGATCTGTCTGTCAAATAAATAAATAAAATCTTAAAAAAAAAAAAAAAGAACAAATATGATTAAGAAGTTACTTGTAATATTGGTTTACTCACTCCAGTTTAATTCAAAACTCATCCTTACAACTATTATTTTTACTTGAAGATTTATGGAGGAAAAAAAAAAATCACCCAAACTACTTGGTAATTTATGCAGATGTGCTGTCAAAACCTGATGTACTTTCAACTTCCGAAGCACGTATGTTCTTGTGCTGCTTTCCACATAATCCAGCATCAAATAAAGACGTCAGTAATTTTGACTTGATTGCACTATAATTATTCAAATATCCTTAATTTTATGCTCTGGCCTAATTTCCATATTCGTTGTTATCATTAAAAATGATTATTATAGATAATGTACCTAAAGTACTTCCATTAATTGGAAAATGCAATTCTTGAACAATAATAGTCATAACAAAAACAACTTGATATAAAGGCCACAATGGCAATGTAGCTGTACTTATTATCAACATAAATCATGATGGAGCACCATAATCTCAGCCCTTAGTGGTCTCCTTTCAACTTGGCATGATCACTCTGTAGTGGATGGAACCACAGATTGACCAGTGACCACATCAGTACACCAAGTCATCCTTCCTGACACCTCACAGGTAAAGCAAACTCTCAGGTGGAGATCAATGTCTTAAAAAAACACCCACTTCTGCTGAGGCAGGGATTTGCTTATTGCAGCTGCTCAGCAGGGCTCAGCACCTCTTATCAATCAAGGAGAAGCAGCAACATTTCCTGCCCTCTGCAGGAAACAGAATCTCTAGCTGAGACTTACCAGCAGGATTTCTAGCAGTTCCGCCAGGTAAGAAAAGAATTTGGGGTCAAGGAGAAAAGGAAAAGATGAGAAAAGGAAGGCAAGAGAGGAGACCAGAGTACAGATAAGGAATTAGAGACTACATTTATCATAGACCCCTTTGCAGCACATCACAGGAGGTTTCAGCAGGAAGCTTCTATGGGGATTGGAGAATCTTTGAATATTAGGCATTAAAAACACTTCAGAAATATAGTGTACCTTATAGGAAAAGAAGCTTTAAATAGGAGGTGGTATAAAAATTCTTTAGATGCTAAACATTTTATTAACTTTGATTTTCACTAAAAGCTCATTTATTTCTCTGAACAGAAGAGCAGCCAAAAAGTGAACCAAGAATCTGTTGTTATAAAATTGGAATACATCTAGTTAAAGTTTATCAAATTACTTTTGTTTGATTCTAACTTAAATTTTAGGGTAAACAATTGGATTAAATCATTGGCAAACTTTGAAAGCCTAGAGAATATTGTGACAGTACCCAAACTCTAAGAAAGCAGAAACTTAATAATGCCTGTCTTTCAAAATGAAAAAAAAAAAAAAAGCCAGCAGAAATGACTATATAGTCCTATTAGACGTTTAGAACTGTCAGTCCACCAGTTTATTAAACTTATTTTTTTATTCTCTCCTTCTTCTTCTATGAAAAAGGTAGGTAGATCTTTTTTCTAAAAAAATAAACATTTTACATTACTTAAAAAGAAAAAGATAAAAATCTCTCAAGAAGGTCAAATGGTAAGGTAAAACAAGAAATTGTGCCAAAGCTCTGATCCACAGCTCTGCCAGTGATTAAGGTAAAGATGACTCTACTACAAGCTCAGGATAAATGACAATAATATGCCATAAACTTTGAGCTCTGTGGAAGAAGAAAGCAATCTCAGATCCAGCCAGGAAGAATAAAATATTATTTTTTAAAAGGGAGATGTATGTGAATTACTGTAGAAGAATTAAAAAATAATCTTAACTCAAATTGGTCAAACATAATATGCAATTCTACCTGTCAGTGAAATCTGAGTCAGTGCTACTATAGTGTACCCAGTAGTCATAACACACTCTTCTACAACCCACAATAACCCCCAGGTATCGAATATAGTCAACACAGTGACTTCACAACCCATATATCACAAAGGGGAAAAAATGTCCTACAGCTATGAGACAATCCACAAAGATGTCAAAAAAATCTTAGAGAACCTAACCACCCCGTCAGGGAGATAGGATTTACAGTTAGGAACACCTGCTCCCTTCTCCCTATCACTACTAAAATGAAAAAGCAAATAAAAGAGTGACAGAAAGGTAGAAGAAAAAAAACAAAAGAACAAAAAAGCTTCCAAGGTTATAATAAAGGGAGTTTCCTTCACTTGGTTAATAAAAAAGAATACCTTGCCAAGTTTCTACTGCTCATTTTATCATTTAATTTCACACAAAGCAGAACTTTGCATAAATTCCATAATTTCTAGCTTACAGCTGCAAAAAATAGGACCCCCTGCCAAACATCAGCCCACAAAAGTCAGATTTGCCTGAGTGTCAGCATCAACAACACAGTTGAAGGTTAATATTTAATCTGTCCTCTTCTCTGATCCCTAAAATCATGTGGATAAGGTGAAGTTACTTTGAAATTGCTGAAAGCAAGATTTCATTCACCATGAAACAGAAGTTATGTTGGAAGAAGGAAATGAGGAAGCCATGAAAAATTTGTGGAAGGCTGAATAAATTTTTTGTACTAGCAACATATTAAAAGGCCAACTGACTTGAGAGCATAAAGAATCTACTTTAATCTTGCCTCTTCATAGGAACAAGCCTTTCAGAGATTTTACTTCCTGGGTGTTTATGCTGAGCTACCCAGAAAAAAAAACAAGGAAAAGGGAAGACCAAATAAAAGACAAGAAGTCAAGGAGAGGTCATGCCAATTTCAACCTCAAATGTTTGATTCGCTGTAAGACAGTGTCTGAACAGGCTTGTCGTCCTTGTAAATATTTATGTGTACTAATCCATTTCTTCACAGAATGTGTTCCCTCATCAATTCTGCAACTTTTCCTGGGTCTCCATACCGGGAAAGTTTCCCTCACTTCTTTTCAGGAGGGTTTCAATACCTGTCACCGTTTCATTTGGTCACAAAACTACACAACAGTTATATCTGTTTACAACCATTCTATGCATTGGAACGACGAGCCCCCTTAACTGAATATTATGCCCCTGTTTCTGCACAAAACATGCTCAACACAAACTAGAGCATCCAGAGAAGCGGCGTCCGGATCATGACGTCATCAACATGGCGGCATGGGTCTCTCAGACTTTGGTCCCCCTCAGGAGAAGACCAGTTTGGTACTATCCACTGAAAAGACACCACTGCGAAAATCCTAGAACCCAGGTGTGAGGCCGAAGCAAGGCCCTGAACCACAGTGACAGAGAAGGCCACGCTGGAAAGGAAAGAGAAGTGGCTACCCTCTGCCGGCCTCGCCCTCGCCCACGCGGGCACCGTGCCAAACTGAGACCACCTTCCTGGGTCTGCGGCTTCTCCAGCGGGAAAGGGAAGGCCCAAGGCAGACATCCAGCTCCCCCAGTATTGCGGGGCGTTTCCCAGGAGTTCCAGTTGGGTGTCGCCTCACAGGAATCACTGGGGAAATCTGTGGAGCTTCGCCCCAGAAATGGAGAAGAGGGGTGAGACCTACCGCATCCGGCGTTCGGATCTGGGCAGACTGCGTTGCTCCTCCCCGCGGCGACAAGCCGAGATCCCAGCGAGTCACTCAGGCCACCCGCAGAGCCGTGGCGGTGGATGAGTCTGGCCAGCCAGGGTGTTTGGTGGGCAGTTTGGCCTGGTTCAGGTCACCAGCCACTGGGCCTGCACGGAGCCCGCTCCCCTCGCTGCCTGGGCAGGCACCACGTTTGAAGCTCCACCTACCGCGGCGTCTGGCCTCCAGTCCGACCCCACCAGGAAGTCTGGCGAGAAAACCCAAGCAACTCTGCAGCGCGTGCTACAGCCGTGCTTGCAGCTAGTTAGCTCGTTACACCCCGAGGGCGCAGGCAGTGCATCTGCCCATCCGCAGAGCCCAGACAATGGGCCTGTCTGGCCAAGAAGTTGGTGGACAGTTCAGGCTGATTCAGGTCACTAGCCAGTGACCATTACTAGAGGTAGAGCTGTTTTATGACTCCCAAGAGTCAGGCAACCAAATTTGCAGCCCCACCTAACTGCTAAGTATAAGGTTCAGTCCCGTGAGACGAGACAAGGAAGCCTAACCAGAGCATCCCCGGCTGCACGGGAGCTTCGTCTATGGCCCACCCACCAGCACAGCCCCGCCTAAACCTAGCACAATTGCTGAATGCAACCTACAGCCTCTTCCAGGCCAAAGGCATGGCCAGGGACCACGTCCAATCGTAATAAGCATATCCGCAGTCCCACCTGACAAAGAAACCAGAAACCAGAAAACCCTACCTGACTTCAGTTCCCAGCCACATTCTTGATTGCAGAATCAAGCTGGAAGACCCTCCTGACCAAAGAGCCTGGCCAACGATCTTGCCCAACAAGGCAGCACAGTCAGCAGTCTACCTCATCGGGAAACCCAGCCTGCAGCCCTCCCCAACTTCAGAGAACAGCATTCATCCCTACCTGATCCCAGAGCAGAGCCTGACAACTAGAACAACCTGGGAGCAGCCCATGGCCCACCCGAACACGGAGTCCATCCAGTGGCACCATCTAGTCAAGGATCACAACCTGAGACCCCTGAGCAGGAAGGATTGCAGAGCCAAACCTTATAGCCTTGCCCAGTTGTGGAATCCCACCAGTGGCATATCCCACCAAGACCAACTAGAGGTGATTGCATAGCCCATCTAGTGGCTCAAACTGCCCACAGAGCATAGCCAGCAGCCTAATTGGATAAACTAAGGATTCCATGCAGCAACTGTACCTGAAGCTGAACCCAGCCAATGGTACCCCCTGACCTCAGAGCATGGGCTGCAGCCTTGCCCAAATAGAGACCCAGCTAGGAAGCCCCACTTGCCCAAGGGCACTACTAGCTGACCTATCCAGAACCACAAGCTAGGAGGACTGGTAAAAAACCATCCCTGCCAAAGCACATCTATAAAGTCTGAAAGAGGAGACCACTTACTCAAATGCACAGATACATACCAGTGCAAGCATTTGACAAAACTCAACATCAATTTATGATATAAAAAAAATTTAAAAATTAAAAAAAAAAAAAACCTTCTCAACAAATTGAGTATAAAAGGAATGTACCTTGGGGCACCTAGGTGGTGCAGTTGGTTAAGCAACCAGCTCTTGGTTTTGACTCAGGTCATGATCTCATGGTGAGATGGAGCCCACTGGGGCTCTAAACTCTGCCCATAGTCAGCTAGAAAGTCTCTCTCACTCAGCCCCTCCCCCTGCTTGTGTGTGTGCAGGTATGTGCTCTCTCTTTCTCATAACAAATAAATAACAAAATCTTTTTTTTTTAAAGAAATATACCTCAACATGATAAAACAATGACAAGCCCACAGCTAACATCACATTTGATGGTGAAAAGTTGAAACTTTTTCCTCTAAAACCAGGAACAAGACAAGGGGCCCACTTATGCTACTCCTATTCAACAGAGTACTGGAAGTTCTAGCAATTAGGCAAGAAAAAAGAAAGAAAAGTCATTTGAACAGAAAGAAATAAAATTGCCTCTGCAGATGGTATCATCTTACCCACAGAAATTCTAATGATACCACCAAAAAAACTGTTAGGATATTCAATGAATGCAGTACGTTGCAGGGTATAAAATCAGCATAAAAAAATCAGTGTGTTCCTATATACCAACAGCAAATTATCCTCCCAAAAGATAATAATAATAAGGAAAACAATCCCATTTACAATAGGGATCTGCAATAAAAACACAAGATACTTAAAAATAAATTTAAACAAGGATGCGAAATATCTGTCCACTGAAAACTGTTAGACTGATCAAAGAAATAGACACAAATAAATGATATGATATTCTGTTTTCATGAACTGAAGGAATTAGTATGGTTAAAATATCCATACTACTAAAAGTGATATACAGATTCAATGAAATCTTGGCCCAAACTCCAATGGCATTTTTATAAAAGTATTAAAAACAATCCTGAAATTCATATGGAACCAAAAAACTCCAAACAGCCTCAGCAATCCTGAGAAAGAACAAAGCCAGAAGCATCATACATCCTGATTTCAAACTATATTACAAAGCTATATTAATCAAAACAGTTTAAGACCGGCATAAAACAGAAACAAAGATCAGTAGAACAGAATCAAAAGCCTAGAAATAAACCTATGCATATATGGTCAACTCATATTTGACAGGGGAGCCAAGAATACCCAATGGAGAAAAGATAATCTCTTCAGTAAATGGTACTGGGAAAACGCAATATTCATATGGAAAAGAATGAAATGTAATTCACCATTCACAAACATTAACTCAAAATGGATTAAATGTAGGATCTGAAACCATAAAACTGGTAGAAAAAAAACATAGGGGAAAAGCTTTTATTGGTCTTGGCATCAATTTTATAGATAGGACACCCAAAGCACAAGCAACAAAATAAAAAATAAACAAGTGGGACTATATTAAACTAAAAAACTTCTGCATAGCAGAAAAAATGATCAACAAAATAAAAAGGTAACCTACAGAATGGGAGAAAATACTTGCAAACCATATATCTGATAAGGGGTTGATATCAAAAATGTATAATATACAACTCAGTAGCAAAGAAACAATCCAATTTAAAAATGACCAAAGCCCTTGCATGGACATTTTTCCAAAAACGATATTCAAATGGCCAACAGGTACATGAAAAGGCACTCAACATCACTAATCATTAGAGAAATGCAAACCAAAACCACAATAGATATCACCTCACACCTATTAGTATGGCTATCATCAAAAAGAAAAGAGGTAAGTGCTGGCAAGGATGTGGAGAAAAGGGATCCCTTATACACTGCTGGTGAGAATGTAAAATGGTACAGTCACTATGGAAAACAATATGGAGTTTCCTCTAAAAATTCAAAATAAAACTACCATATGGCCTAGTGATTCCACTTCTGGGCATATAGCCAAAACAGGATCTCCAAGAGATACCAATCTGATAGAAACAGAAAAAAAGATTTGTTGTTATTGGGTGTGGGAGGTGGGGGGAGACACCATTAGGGGGAGAATAGAGAACACGGGTGAAGGTGACCAAAGGGTATAAAATTCCAGTCATAAAATGATTGAGTTCTGGGGGTGTAATACATAGCATGGTGACTATAGCTAACAATACTGTGTTGTGTATTTGAGAGCTGTTAAGAGTGTAGATTTTAAAAGTACATACAATAATTTATAACTATGTGAGGTAAGGATGTTAACTAACCTTATATTGTGCTAATCATTTTGCAAAATATACAAAATATATCATAACAGTGTATGACATAAAATCATACCACATTATATGTCAATTATGTCCCAACCTGGGGAGAAAAAAGATGCTTTCATCTAATCTTATAACAAAAAATGATGAGCCATGCATGAAAAAGTACTCACTTCTTATCTATTCACTAGAGAATAAAGTAGTTTTGGGAAACCTAGTCAAATGAACCCCCAGGACAGGAAAGGAGACAGGTCAAAACATGCAATTAATAATTTTTTAAGAGTAGATTCCATTTTCAACATGATCTAACATCTATTCTAACATCCACTCTAAAAGACATTGGGCTAAATATATTTTTAAACCATTTTTTTCTAATTTCCTTCAAAACATTTAGATGTGAGGCTCAAACTGAGGAACAAACACACTCAATTACTGTTCTGATGTTGGTGCTTTGTAGTCTCTCAGCCTTTTGAAATCCCATAATATTTTACTACCTCAGCAGATTTACAAATGTCACCTCAGATTTACACTTTCTAGAATATTTTCTGCCTCTTCTTCTGAATTGTTATGAAATCTTTGCTGTTAGCCTGTTAATTTTAAGGTTAATTAGAGATCACATCTTTCTGAGGGTCTGGCAAAATGCGCATGTGTTACCAGGGCAACTAGCCCACAGATTGTTACATGTACATAGTTTCTTGAGGCTATGGGGGAAGTAGAGAATTCAACCATTCAGCTTCCACAGTTCTAAGCTCAGCTGAGTCTAATTTGATCTAAAGAGCACTAAATGGAGAAACACTGAAAGGAAAATTCTAATAACTTGAAGCTACAATTACAATAGTTTAATTACACAGTTAAATTTAAAAATATTAATCAGGGCCTTGCAGTAGTGGTTGTATAATGCCTGCACTTCCTCATTTATAAATCCATGTGCATGTGTCCTTTGAGGATAGAGACCATGTTGAACGAGTTTGTATCTCCAAATCCCTTCCAAAACCAGGCACACAATAAGTACTCAACAAATAAACAAAGGGAGCCTTCTAAGCAAGGTTCATCTCTAGCAGGGTGTACAGAGAATGAGAAGTTAGAAAAAAAAAAGATTAGCTACAAGATGGTAACAAATCACAGACTGTGGATGGATTACCCAATTCACAGTAAACTCATAGGGGCCATTTCTAGGGAATGACTACCAGTCACCTATTCCCTACTTTTGGGCAACATAGTCTTCCCACCCTGAATCATGTAATTTGAATAAGAACTAATGCCATCTCCATGGCCACTCAGTATTTGTTGAAGCCTAAGTCTGTGACAGAAATCGAAGTCCATCCCAAGGACTTTTCAAATGGAAATGAAGGGAGAAAACTTTTGGGGTTTCACCTCAAAAGAGAATGGAAGAGAATGAAATCACCAACTGTAGAGAAACAGACATAAATTGAAAGAAAATTAGTGCTAAAGCTTCTGGTTCTGACCATCATGTATACTCCTATCCTTCCAGTTTCATGAACCAACAAGTTCACTTCTTGGCCCACTTAATTCAAATTGAATTTCTATCACCTGTCCTCAAAAGACCCCTGACTCAAACAATGAGTGATCCCTCCTAACTGAGAAGACCTGGAAATGCTCACACTGGAAGAAGGGGTGTGGTGAGGGAGGAGATTGTGTTCATGTTTGGAAAGATCACCTGTGTTGCTTGATTGGTACCGTGTGTGTGTGTGTGTGTGTGTGTGTACATATATATATGTATATATATAAAATATACACACACATTATTATATATGTGTTATATATTCATATATATATATATATATATATTCTTTTTTAATAATACTCTAGTGGAAGCCAGAGAATATCCCACCCCCTCCCAAAAGCACATGGATAATTTCCTCATCGGAAATATCAGTTTCTATAGGGCACCTGGATGGCTCAGTCCCTTAAGCATCCAACTCTTGATTTCGTCTCAGATCATGATCTCGGGGTTGTGAGATTGAGCCGCACATCAGGCTCTGCTCTCAGTGAGAAGTCTGCTTGGGATTCTCCTCTCCTTATCCCTCTGCACCCCCCCCCAATTCTTTCTCTGAAAATAAATAATTAAATCTTTAAAAAAAAAAAAAAACTCTCAGCTTCTAACAAATGAGGCATCTGGGTCAGCTGAGAAAGTTATCCTCTACCACTTTCCCAAGAAAAATAAGATACCATAGAGTAGACTAAATCCCTGTAGACTTAATTGGTCTAGTTATCTTTCTAAGGCCTCAGTAATTAATTCTCACAAAGACAGTTACTCATCACCAGGGCCTACTTGAATAAGATCATGGTTCTACTGTGCCTTCAAAAAAATAGCACTGCCCAATCAGCCTCCGCAGTGTGATTCCTCCCTAACCCTCTCCAGCCTGGCTCTTTCACATTCCATCCCTCTTTCCCCAAAGTTAACAAATTAACTCTCTATCAGCACGTCCATTTTGCCCTGCCCCCTCCTCGGTAACTATACTATTTTCCAGCTAACTTTGATAATGATGATGGTGCAGCACTAATACACAATAAACAACCCTTCATATTTAGGAAAAAAAAAAGGAGGTAGCATTTTTTTCTAAAGCCTTTCTGGAGTGGAACAATATTATCTGCTACCATTTACTAAAGGCCAAGTACTATATATATACTCTGTACTATTTCTTTACTGCCATCACAACAGCCTTGGAAGATAGATAATTTAGGACTTACACATGACAAAATGAGGAACCAGAAGGTAAAGTAATTCAGTAGCTACTCTGTCCAAGTATCTGTGAGGTTCCTGGCACTCTTCTTGGCATGATACATACATGATGACCTCATATGTTTGCAACCCACCCTCAAACAAGGTATGATGACCCCCTCCTATAAATAATGGAACTGGGGCTTACAGCTGTCATATAGCCTTGCACAAAAGCATACAGCTGTTAAGGAGGGGAGGGGACATCAGGATGGAGTTGTAGGTCTCCCTCATTCTAGAGTCCTTCCCCTTTCCACTGCATGCTACTTCCCCAGGAACTAGATTTAGTTCAACTGCTACAGGTCTGAGTCATGAAGTTCTAGGAGTCATAAAACTCTACATGTCACAAACTCTTGACTCAATCTTCCCTATGGGCCATAGTAGTCTATTTTCATAGGGGAAGGGGGACTTTATTTAAAATACTAAGCTTCATGTGGACTTTGGGCTCTTTAACTTTAAAAAGAATTTTCGGTAGAAGTAAGGATTAGTAAAACATGCTAATATTAATTTCAGAGCTGTGACTCCTTAGTTATCTTAGTTATATGCATCCTTTCCACATTTCAAACTATCTAAACTTGGCATGGATTTTAACAAATTTCAAAGGAAATTTGCCTATTATCACTAAGGATAAATTAAAATAGTCCCAATACATATCCTCAGCCATGCAAAATATATATATATATATAATTAAATATATTAAATATATATATATTTAAGATTCTACTTTATTTATTTGAGAGAGAGAGAGCACACAAACATATGAACAGTGGGGGGAGGGGCAGAGGGAGAGGGTGAAGCAGACTCCCCGCTGAGCAGGGAGCCTGACACCAGGCTCAATGTCAGGATCCTAGGTTCATAATGCCAGCTAAAGACATCCGCTTAACTGACTGAGCCACCCAGGCGCCCCTGTTTTCTTTTTTTTTTAAAGATGTATTTGTCTTAGTGGCACATTTGTCTAAGTGTCTGCCTTTGGCTCAGGTCATGATCCCAGTGCTCTGGGATCAAGCCATGTGTCAAGGTCCCTGCTCAGCGGGAAGTCTGCTTCTCCCTTTCCCACTTCTCCTGCTTATGTTCCCTCTCTCACTGTGTCTCTCTCTGTCAAATAAGTAAATAAAAATTTTTTTAAAAGATTTATTTATTTTAGAGAGAGAGTGTGGGAGGGAGGGGCAGATGGAGAGGGAGAGTTCTAAGCAGACTGCAAACTCACAGAGCCCAAAGGGGGCCTCAATCTCACAACCCTGAGATCACAACCTGAGCCAAAATCAAGAGTCAGATGCTTAAGCGACGGTGCCACCCAGATGCCCCAATATATCTGTTTTCTGATCATCACCCTCAACTGAGTTTTTTGATATCAGAAGTCCCACAGCAGGCTCAGTTTTAACTTCTATGTGTATCCCTAATTGCTGTTATGCAGTCTTCAAAGAATTGCCCACAATACACCAGTAAAATCTATTTTTTAACTGTTGAAGATAGTCATACGTCAAAATTGCAATTAGAGACGGTAGACATTTCTGGAATATATCATAGAACATTCGAAGGCAAGATTTCCTGTACATGACCAGGGTACAAAAGTCCAAAATTGATTCAGGAACAATCTTTAGATGTTGACTATGAAAAGAGGTTAGTCTAGCACTTAAATGGTGATATTAAAAAACAAAATAGGTATTGTTACTATTGGTGTCTTATCAAATGTGTGGGGAAGGGAGATATCAAAATATCAAAATTTCTTCCCATTCTTTGGGATATATAAAGTTTTAATTTTTTCATTCTCTTCTCTTCCCTTTTTACTTACTCTTTTTTTTTAATATTTTATTTATTTATTTGACAGACAGAGATCACAAGTAGACAGAGAGGGAGGCAGAGAGAGAGGGGGAAGCAGGCTCCCCGCCAAGCAGAGAGCCTGATGCGGGGCTCGATCCCAGGACTCTGAGATCACAACCTGAGCCGAAGGCAGAAGCTTAACCCACTGAGCCAACCAGGCGCACCTTTTCTTACTCTTTTATCTAAGGCATATTGTTATGATTTACTTAATAATTTAGTCCGTGCTATTGAATATCAAGACAGTACCATAATGAAACTGAAGGAGAAATGCTCTAAGTTAAAGACACTGGATATGAAACTGGATGCAAAGACCAATGAGATTTTATGTTGCCTTGCTTTTAGAGAGAGGGTACATCAGGTTTTATTTGTTCAAAAGTTTGTAACATTGAGTTAGGTTGGAGCATTTGGTCATCGCTGTTGTTGATCTTGTTTGAAAGTTTGGAAAACAGAAAAGAGGGTATATTGATGTTGTACAGCCAAGGGGAAACTTCTGGACATTTTTCATGCTTTGGGTTCACTAGTACTTTCTAAAGCTTTTATTTTTGGAGAGTTTGCCATATTCTGAGTCCATGCCAGAAACTTATTTTCCTAGTTGCCCCTGCAGTCAGCGTAAAGGCATATAATTTGTCTATGACACTCAGAATTGCAAATCTTCAATTCAAATGCAGTGTGCAGAAACAGGCATCTCATATGATCTGTTCCAGTAAGGTGAGAGCAGCTCTACCCAGCTGCAGAAATAACACTGACAGAGGTTCCGTGATCTGCTTTGCAGTGTCTATCCCTGGTGGCAGCCAAGAGATCTCTAGAAGAACAGCCCTGTGGTATGTGATATGAGCACTGTTTTCATCCATGTAGCATCCAAGTCTGATTCTCTGTCTCTCCAAGATATTCTGTGAACTACCTAATAACTTTAATAAATTATTTTTCCACTCAAATTAACTCTGTGTCCTGGGGCGCCTGGGTGGCTCAGTGGGTTGAAGCCTCTGCCTTCGGCTCAGGTCATGATCTCAGAGTCCTGGGATCGAGCCCCACGTCGGACTCTCTGCTCAGCAGGGAGCCTGCTTCCCTTCCTCTCTCTCTGCCTGCCTCTCTGCCTACTTGTGATCTCTGTCTGTCAAATGAATGGATAAGATCTTTAAAAAAAAAAAAAAAAAAATTAACTCTGTGTCCTTACCTGGGATCCCAAGAATATAGAGCCTAAGGCAAAAGCTGATACACTACTAATTTATTATTTGTGCCCTTATGAAGTTAGCACAACTGTAACTTTTCAGCTTAGTAGAAAAGAGAGACTAAAAAGAAAAAAATGTTAGCAGTAGGTGTGTGCTTTTTTTTATTTGTGTTTGGGAGCTATAGTAATTTTTTTCTAGTTTCTTGATACTCTTCAAGTTATTTTTCACTTCTTTGGTCTTAAGCAGGAATTTCTTTCATAATCTTAAAGATAAATATTTCTAAATCTAAAAATGAAAGGAAAGCAAGTCCCTGAGATCTGTAAGAAGGGGAAAGCAGAACATACCCAATCTCAGATGACAACTCATTCTGGAGATTAAACAGTAGAAAAGCTACAAGCAATTTGCCAGCAATTGAAGAGTGAATGAATAAATAAATCAGACAAATAAATGGATGATATGGATGAGTGGATGAATGCATGATGGAAGTATATTTCAATAATGGACTTTTTTGTTTCAAATACCTAATTGCCAGTGTGAGACACATTTCCAAGACAGGAACTCCCTTTCCCTTGAGTCTCCTCTCTCATTCCTCTCCAAGTGAGGTAACTGGACTCCCCATTGCCTGCAGCCAATACAGGGATCATTCTCACCAAGCTTTTTCTCCACCCATATATTAAAACCACACATACACATCCATGGCCCAAGTAGTAGCTCCCAACATGCAGGTGCTGCCCAATAACCCCCAGGAGTGAAATTCCCTTTAACAGGTCAGAAGTTCATTAGCTTGCATAGCCCTGAACTTGATATTCAGCCATGTGAAGGAGAAAGTTCTCCTTACACACACTGTTGCTGAGCCAGCACTGAGATAAACATTTTCCCATACTGCCTTGTGTTCATACCAACCACATCAACATATTTTTATAAAGGAAAGTGTTGATTAAAATATCATTATACTAAAATTTTTAGTATTTGAATTTAAATCTTAAAAGAATTGTAAACTTTATCTTGAAAAGGTTTTATCCCACAGAAGTATCAAACCATACAGGTAATGAATACTATAGTTCACGGTCCTTAATACACAGGGCACAAATAAGATTCTGAAGAATATAATAAATTTCTTCCAGTTCAGAGCACTCTTCTTATTTTTTTCCAAGGGAAAGAGATTCATATGGTGTCTCACAAGCCAAGAAACTTAGGGTGAGGTGGGTTCAATGAAACGTCACTTAAAATCAAATTTACACATGGAAACTCTCTGACTTTCTGTGGATTAACATTGGTGTAAGATCAGGCAAGAGAGTTCACTGGGCTATAATTTTAAGACCCTTCATTGCCTTTGGGAGATATCAAATAACAGTCTATTTAAAGGCAATTCTACTTACTTGAATCAAGGGATAACCTCAAAAATAACATAACTGCAACCTCTGGAAAAAGATTTTTAAAATGCTTTCCTTCACTAGGACGGAAAAAACTAAAAAAAAAAAAAAAAAAAAAAAAAATGGAAGAAGAAGCAGCTAATTCTATAAAACGTGACCTAAATCAACATAAAACTCTTCTAAGTAGAAAAGTGAGAAAGAAATGGGGAGAGGGAAGGGGAGGGAAGGGAGGAAGGAAAAAAGGAAAGGGGGAGAAGGAGGGAGGGAGGGTGGGAGGAAATCCTGAAGTAATATGACCTAAAGAGCTCCTCAAATACAATAAAGAACAGTTACTCAATAAATAGGTATTTGTTAGTATACCTTAGGTTATATAGAAGTATTTGTATTACATATTAAATAAAAGCTACAGACTCTGCCTTTAAGAATTTTACAATCCAATAAAAGGGATGAACACTAGAGCATATAGTTCAATGAAAGCATGAGTGTGCGTGTGTGTGCATGTGTGTGCATATGTGTGTGAAAAGTAAAGCTTCCCACTCCGTTCTTTCACCCTAAACAGGGAATGAGCTAAGAGAATGATGTTTTTATCATCTTCATGAGTTGTCCACCCTAAAATTGGTCCTCTAAGTCTTATACCTGCTGTGACAACAGCTATACCATGAACCACTGCTCACTTTCCTGATGTCTGGAAATTCCTGAACACAGCATTCTTGGAAGCTGCATGGGTCCTCGCCCTAACTGAACGAGGGTTGACCATACTTCAAGTCAAGCACATTCATTTATTCTCCACAAATTCACCATACACAATTGTATAAATGAGTCAGAATTTACTGGAGTTTGGTTAATTGACATTAAAACCATTTAAAGTGAATACCAAGTATGACTTCTTTCATAGAACAAGGGAACAGTAAACAAAATGTCACATTCATCAATCCCCAGTTCTCCATCTTGCTCCCTTGTTGTGTAGTCTATGCTACTATCTAAGAGAGTAGCACAGCCCTCTCTACTTTCAGGAAACTTCCACCTAACGCCCACCGGAAGTGATCTATTCCATGATCTACTCTTCTCTCTCAAGACGTTCATTCTTTTCAATGAATCCATTAAACATTCCTGGTGCTCCAACAGGACAATTCATGGTGATCCTTGACTATCCACATCCCCTCAAGTAGCCAAGGATCAGAACAGGCACTCCAGGTTTGGTTTTCTAAGCAGTTCCCTTCCAGTGCAAGTTACATATAGATACACATACACACACACACCACTTATAAATGCATATTTCAAAGGGAAATAATAATTTTAAAAGATAATTCTATAAAGAGGAGGGAAAGGATTTTTTTTTTTCATTTAAAAGCTCTCCTTCACAATGGAGTTACTAATTTACATTATTTTACAAAATCATATCCTTTCACTCCTCTCTACTTTCCTTTAAAAATATTTCCACTGGACAGCCAAGGACTTTATTACTGAAAGTGATAATTTCTTTTTTTTTTTAAAGATTTTATTTATTTATTTGACAGACAGAGATCACAAGTAAGCAGAGAGGCAGGCAGAGAGAGAGAGGAGGAAGCAGGCTCCCCGCCGAGCAGAGAGCCTGATGCAGGACTCAATCCCAGGACCCTGAGATCATGACCTGAGCCGAAGGCAGAGGCTTAACCCACTGAGCCACCCAGGTGCCCTAAAAGTGATAATTTCTTAATATCTGTCTTCCCTTAATCCAAAAGACCTAAAGTAATACCTTGATATTACTTATATACCACCCAAATGGCATAGAGAACAATATGTTCATATTGAGATCCTGCTGTGATCCTGCAGGAACTTTTCCCCCAAGATCTACTTAAATGCCATGCACACAAGACAAAATGAATTAACTACCATTGGAGATTTAAATGCCCTGGGTGTTCCATATGTATATGAATATAGGTGGATAGAAATAAAAAATAAGCCCTTACTATGTATTTTTATTTTTTAGCATGTATTTTTAAATACTCATTCCTACAAACACATATGTGTGTGTGTCTACATACATACATGTATGTATATATATATAGTTGCTTATCAAGCTGGCATTTAATAAATGTTACCAACCAACCTTTGGAATACGTCACACTTGATATGGGCAGGATAGGATTTGTGAAACAATTTCTCGAAATATCTTTATGAATTGGAATTTATGCTCCTGCACCTATTCTGCTCATGGCTTTACCTCAATATCTAAATTAAGACCAAGTTTTTAGAAATATAAATCAAACTGTGCTTTCCTGTCAGGAATCAAGACAGAGAATTTTGAGAAGCAAAGTTTCAGGATTGGAGTATGTCATACACACACACACACACACATACACACACACACACACATACAGGTATTCATTCAATGTCTGTTATTGCTGCATCTCCAACAAATACCAAAATATCAAAATATTTACTCTTTTAAAAATAGAATGACTCTGGAGTTGGGCTGCCTGCACGCAACTCCTGGTTCTCCTACTCCCTAACTATATGTCATCGAGCAATCATAGAACTCCTTTGCACTCCTATTCCCTGTCTATAAAGCAGGAATAATAATAGTACCTAGTAAAACAGGAAGAACAGTGTCTGCCATGTCATAACGCTGTATAAGAGTAAGTTATTATTTATTTATTATCATTATTATTTTTGCATATGTTATTATATTATGTGTATAATAACCCTGCATAACTGGATAATCAACTCATTTATTATTATACTTTGAAAAATTCCTTCAATAAAAATATTTATGTATATGTTTGTATGAACCCACTCGCTTCTTGGGGAAAATCTGAATGTTTTATAATAGATTAGAAATATTTTGAACATCTGAATATATGGGCATCCTATTTATTAAGCATAAGCTATCAAGAACAAATCTTTCCATTGATTAGTTCATTTTTTTAAAGTTTTTCTTTAAACTCCAAACTGTTAACATACATTGTAACATTAGTTTCAGGTGTACAATATAGTGATTCATCACTTCCATACAGCACCCAGTGCTCATCACAAGTGTATTCGTTAAATCACTTCACCTATTTCACCCATCCCCAAGCCATATCCTTTCAGTAACCACCAATTTGTTCTCTGTCATTAAGAGTCTATTACTTGGTTCCTCTCTTTCCCTCTCTCTCCCTCTTCCCCCCCTTTCCTCATTTGTTTTGTTTCTTAAATTCCACATAGGAGAAAAATCATATGGTATTTTTTTTCTCTGACTGACATGTGTTGCTTATCATTATACCCTTTAGCTCCATCCATGTCATTGCAAATAGCAAGATTTCATTCTTCGTTATGGCTGAATAATATTTCAGTGTGTGTATATACCACATCTTATTTATCCATTCATCAATAAATGGACATTTGGGCTATTTCCATAATTTGGCTATTGTAGTTAATGCTGCTATAAACCTCGAGGTGCATGTATCCTTTGGATTAGTATTTTTGTATTCTTTGGGTAAATACCTTGTAGTGCAATTACTATATAGTAGGGTAGTTCTATTTTTAACTTTTTTGAGGAACATCCAGAGTATTTTCCAGAATGACTGCACCAGTTTTCATTCCCACCAACAGTGCAAGACAATTTACCTTTCTCCACATCCTTGTCAATACCTGTTGTTCCTAATGTTGTTGATTTTAGCCATTCTGACAGTCATAGAACATGCTGAATTTATCAAACCTAGTATTTTACTGCAAGTAGAAGCCCAAAGTTTTCAAAGATCCCTGGTTTAATCCAGCTAACATCAGATTTAAGGATAAAAATGCCCCATTTTGGAGTCATTCATGCACCTAGCACTCATAATTCTCCTAAATAATTTTTTTATTAACAGACATTCCCTTATTTGTATACATAATACATAATTCCTGAAAATATGCACAAAAGTCAAAAAATAGATTCCTTATTACAAGGGATTGCATTCCGAAAGAGCTAAATAAATACCTAGCTATATCTCATGTTATCCAATCTATTTGTTAATTTTGTTTGTCCCCTTAAGAGCTGAATGTAAGGAACTGGTTAAGTACAATGGGCACAAGCTGTGGTTGCAGTTTCTAGTCTTCATTCCCAATGTGTTCCACATTTGGCTCAATTGTTTTATGCTTATAATACCTGGGCTTTCGACCACTTCTATTGATGCCTTTAATTTTTCTCATTTCACTCTCCTACTCCTACTATAATTTTGTCCAAGAGTTTAAAAGGGGCTAATTATAACCATGGCTTCTTTGGAGACACCAGGTTTAAAGATCACATGAGCTCGGAGTTGTCAGGGACCACTTTTGCCTCCACATAGAGAGTAAATAAAAGTGATGACATCAGGAGGGTGGTACAGAGAGCCAAGCCAAGCCAAGCCAAGCCAAAATAAACAAACAACAACAACAACAAAATAACCCACCTTTTAATTTTATTATTTTATTTTTAACCATTTTTATTATAAAATAAAATATAGATACACAAAGCATCACTCCTGAAATCACCATGCAAGTCAAGAAATAAAAAATTGCCAGTGTTCTCAGAAGCCTCCCCATATGATATGCCCTGTCCATATCTCAAACCCCACTTCCCCAAATTCCAAAAAAAAGTAATAGCTGTCCTGACCTTCACACTATCACTTCCTCATAATTTTGTAGTTTTACCACTCAAATGTTCAACCCAAGCCGCTATAGTTCATTCTTATCCATTAAAATGTATTGTTGCCCATCTCTTTAAGCTACATGTTCTCCCCCACCCCCTTCTTTTTAGCTTTAAAAATTATCTGTGAAGAACCTAGGGTATTTGGCCTGCCTAGTTTGCCAATCTGGAGTTTGCTAACTGCACCTTCATGGAGCAGTTTGACATATTCCTCTGTCCTCCATTTTCCAGAGACTGGCAACTAGATTCAGAGACTTGATCAGACTGGAGTCTTCAGCAAGACTGTAGTTGTATGTTGTTGTTTTTTAATTAGGTGAAACATAATGTCTGGTTGCCTCTTTTTATTATGCCAGAAGCAGTTATTGAGTTCATGCCTCATCTTGGAAGCAGCCATTTCTCTTTGGTTTCTTCCAGTGGGAACTGTTGTTTCAAGACCTCTTCTTGAGCATTAGGAATATCATAGCTACTGAGCTGCTCATTGTTTTTGGACCTAACCAGGTCTCTGTCTTGCTCTCTTTACGTATGCATGAATTCACACTGACACTTTGAAATTCAAACTCAGGACAATGGAGCCTTGTTTTATATTGGTTTTTACTTAATCTTTCCTATATTATATCTCTATGTCCTCTCCTCCACAGAGTATCCTGAGTCTCGAGGGCCCTGGGCATACTTGAATTAGACTATCCCATAATTACTCATTTACTTTATCCCAAATTGCACATATGATGGTCTCCAAATACCAATACAAGTAACACCAATAATTGCAAAGATAGTTAAAAACTTCTTTGGTGGTGGGGCGCCTGGGTGGCCCAGTGGGTTAAAGCCTCTGCCTTCAGCTCCGGTCATGATCCCAGGGTCCTGGGATCAAGCCCCGCATCTGGCTTTCTGCTCAGCAGGGAGCCTGCTTCCTCCTCTCTCTCTGCCTGCTTCTTTGCCTGCTTGTGATCTCTGTCTGTCAAACAAATAAATAAAATCTTTAAAAAAAAAAACAAACAAAAAACTTCTTTGGTGGGTGCTCTCCCTGTTCATCCATTTATCTCTCCAGGTGTATTATATATTCACTGTGAGAGCACACACTCAATACATACCACACTCTCTCCTTTTAACTCTCATGTAGCTAATGCTACAAGCAAACTGCATGTTTAATCGTCACCACCAATCCTTATGTCAACGTCAATGTCTCTTTATTCTTTTTGGTCTCTGAAGTAGGTATCTGCAGTAGATTCTTCAAGAAGGGCTCAGTGGAATAAAAGAATTCAGAGTTTTCACATGTTAATGATAGTTTGTATGTTTCATATTTAAAAATCAGTTTCCTTGGATTTAATATCCTTAGCTCACTGTTTTCCCCTTTAGATATCTTAAATATGTTACTCCACTTTCTCTGGCGTATGATATCACTGTTGAAAATGTGATAATAAACTGATCATTTCCTTTATTAGTTGTTTGCTGTTTTTGCCTCAAAGCACAAAGATGCTGTTTTGTTTTTATTTGATTTAAAGTCCAGTAATTTTACTATAATATGTCTTGGCATTGGTCATTTAGGATCAGTATTTTCAGGTACATGGGCTACTCTTTCAATATGAAGTCTCAAAAAATTTTTTTAATATCAAGAGAGTTTTCTAGAATTATACTTCTTCGTAACCATTCTGTTTCTTTGCTTTGGGTTTGTTGTTGTTGTTGTTTGGTGGGGGACTCCTTTTATCTGTATGTCAGATCTTCTCTCTCCATTTTCAATATCTGTGACTTTGAATCTTTTCTTATTGCTTTCAGATTTTTTAAAATTTTCTTCCTTTATACCCCCTTACCCATGAGGTAGTGTCTCTTATGTTTATTTGCTTTTGTGTTGCTTCTAGTTTAGTCTTCATTGCTGAAAAGATTTTTTAAAGGGTTTTTTTTTTCATTTCTAATTCTTACATAAGTTCTATTACCACACCTCATTTCTGAGTTTTTCGAATTCTGACTTTCATGTTTTACTTCCTTTTCTTGATATCATGTTCTGAAATAGGTGGTTACTGTTTTACTTTATTCTGTGGGTGGATCATTCAGATGTACTTTGGTTTTTACAGAAATGTTTTTCTGCTCCTTATTCTTTTTTCTTCTAATAACTTTGTATGAAATTTGACCTTTGTACTTTTTGGTCACTCACTTTATGTGAAATTGGTTTTCCTGGACCTTTAGAAAGATGAAAGTTTGAGGATAGCTCTTCTACCTTCCCTTAGGCCCTTCTGATGTTTCCTTATGATGCTCAGAAACATTGTGGTTTGCTTTTTCACAGTTGCTGGAACTGTTCTTTCCTCCACCTTTTTCTAGATCTTCTCTCTTTTGTTAATTGTCTCTATCCAGCTTGATTTGTTTTAATTCTGTTTCAAGAAGTTTCTCCTCAGAGTGAGGCCCTATTGTGGCAGAGAATCCTTGCAGGTCAGTTTCAAGAGTGACTCTAAGTGTAGACAGGTCCAGATCCTTCCAGACTTGCCATGGCTCACCCACATTCACCCAGTACTGGTTTGAACAAAACACCTCTCAGCATCAGCTGCTGCTCTCAAATTGGCCTGCCGCACTTCGTAGTGAATTTCTGTGGGGTTCTGGTTCTACTCTTCACTGCTATGTGCTCTATCGCTTCCTTCTACTCTCTCCCACATGGATATAGACACTATGCAGGTTGTGAGTCACGTGATTTGTTCTTTCCACCTTTTGTGTTTGTGGGGATAGCATGTCATCAAGTTTTGTGGTAAATATTGTCAATAGGTTATTAATGTTGCTTTCTGCGGGTATGGAGATATTCACAGCAATGCCTTCACTTGCCATATTCCTCTGGTCTCTTAAACTATTTTAACTGGGTGTTTGCCATTTTCAGCCAAGGAAGTATTGACTTGTACATTTTCCAATAATTTATCTCATTAAAAGCTACCTTAAGTACACTAACATCAAGTCATTAAATTAAAAGAAAACAGCATAATGATAATTTTAAGTGAGTATAGTTAAGTAGCATCCTAGTTGATTGATTCTAAATGATTGGCTGGAAGTGCTTAACATAAGCTTTTTTGCTACCTAAATTCTTTTTATGGTCTTTAGTCTTTTAGTGGATGATTCTGTTTTAAAGAAAATGTCTAGCAGCTGATTTACAAGTTTCTTTAACATAAGACTTATGCCCTAGTCCTATTCATCAATAGATTTGGGAACACAAATTCAAACTGTGTTTAATTATTTCCCTTGTATAATTGTTTGCAAAAGTTTTTTTTTTCATCTATTGACTAAACAAAAGGAAATAAACTTACTCTAATGCTATTCCCAGAGTCAATACTGCAGACAAAATAACTTTACAAGAAAAAGTATTAAGTAACTGAACCCCCTCAGACAGGGTTCAAAGTTGACCAGCTTTATACTTAGCTATAGTACATGATGAGTTTTTGTACAAAGTATGAACTGATTTTGAAAATTATTAATAACCTTAATGAGGAAATGCATACCCGTCTGGTTCTATTTTATTAAATTATCAGTTATGGCAGGGCACCTGGGTGGCTCATTTGGTTAGGCATCTGACTCTTTGGTTTCAGCTCAGGTCATGATCTCAGGATCCAGAGACTGAGCCCTGCATCGAGCTCCCCACTCAGCAGGAAGTCTATTTGAAGATTCTGTCCTTCCGCCCTTCCCCCTACTCAAGTGCATACTATCTCTCTCTCTCTCTCTCTCTCTCTCTGTCTTTCAAATACATAAATAAATCTTTGAAAAAAATTATCAGTTATGGCTACTTGAAATAAGAAATTCAGTTATCCTAAAGTCAAGTGCTCCTGCCTAATTGATCTCTTCTCAATGGGCCAAAAATGGCTATCACCGCTATTTGTGAAGAAAAACTGCTTGTACAGTGAAAACTTATAAGCCTCCATCATCTGAAAATCAGAAACATCTGAGTAACATTGCTAAGACTGAGAGCAAAGCCCTTGCAGTTGACGCATAAGCTTTGCCTCTATTAGTGAAAAAGGGTTCATACTTGCAGTAATTCAACTAAATGTTCATGAGATTATTCATGCATCAAACAAAGGAGTAGTATATAGAATCAAGAGATTCTCGTAGGTTATATTTAAAAGGAATTAGGTAGGGGTATAGGGAATGACAAGATACTGCTCTGTCTCTATCACAACAGAATACTCCAAAGACCCCTCAATCTGCACATGTCCCATTACATTACATCTTGTACCCTTCTACTTTTATTTGCAGTGGTAAGACTGTACAGCTTCTTGTTAACTTTGCCCTTTTCATTCAGGGCAAAGCTCACCTTTTTTAAGAGCTTTGCTGAATCTACTGTAATAAATCGCTGCCTACTGGGCCATCAAATCAAGATGACTTGTGAAAAACAAATGTCCACAGCTCTTCATTCACATTCCGTGTTCAATGTGCCATAGATAAGATAACTTTTATTTGCAGGTCTGCCCATTTAATTAAAAGTAAAGGGACAATGATGGAGAGAAGGGATTGAAACAATAGGAACTTCATAAAATAAGGGTTTTTCCCAATATTTGGTTATAAAAAATAAAAATATAAATCCCAACTCTTTTAAGAAAAGTACAGAAGGAAATGGGGCTCAATAGCAAGAAATGATGCATTGTAACACTTGAGTTGTTTTCTCCCATTTTATTGTATTAGATGATGTCAAAAACCTGATGGAAAGCTTAAAAAAAATAATCTTCTGGTGTTATTAAATTAAAACTAGTTTCTGTCCAAGCATTTAGAACTGTGGCAAGCATACAGTAAGGGCTCAATTCTCTATATTATTGCCATTGGCAATCTTATCTGTAGGTATTTCTTCCCATTCCTCCCTCCCATCTCAAGAGAAGAAGTTCTCCAATGGATTTTGCATTCCATCTACTCTCACCAACTCAGGGTCTTGGGTCTTCTCTGTTTTTTTCTCCACTGGCTGTTCTCTCTCTCCAATAAACCTAATCAGTTCTCTTCCAGGCCCTGCTTTCTATTTGCCTTCTATCCACCGCCCTCCTTCTCTTCCTTTCAAGACCATGCTGGCTCTAGTTTCTCACCATCTATTCACTCCCAGCCCACCAAAATTAACGGTGGGGCAGAGAAAGAGAAGCCAGCAGTGCTGGGATGTGATGCTGAAGTTGGATCAGCCTCCTGCTTGATGGCAACCAGGACTCCATCTCTGGGTTAATTCTGGCACACCGCAGCATGGCAATTACCAAGGATCTCACCTGTGGTGACTTAGAATGAGTTACGTGTCAAAGTAATACAATGGCCTCTGTGCTATCTTTGGCATTTGTGAGATATGCAGGAAATAGTAATTATAGGGCTTGGGGGATTTATTTGGTTATTGTTGAGTGGTATTGATGCACTAAAGAGAGAAAATGATAGGCTCAGTTCAGCCAATTAGCCACTTAAGGCAAAAATGTGAAAGGCTCCCAGGGCAGTGTTTATGGACGTCATTCTCTTCTCTAGGCAAAGGACAGACCATGCTGAAGACCAGGCCTGAAACCCAATTGTAAGAGTAGAGAATGTCAGATAACCCTGAATTCATAGCCCTGGAAATTTTTCTATGTGATTAAGGAAGGAATGAGATCTTCCAAGGGGTCTAAAAGTAGGGATATCCAGGTGGGTACGTTCAGGAACATTACTCTTAGGCTCCCCAGAACCTGCTGGGCTTATAAAAGGAGCCCATTCCCTCTCTTCAGAAGGTGATAGACCCTAGTACACTGCCTGAAGACCATGTTGAGGCCTCAACTGAGGCAGGTGTTTCACAAGACAGTACATGTCCTCCTCAAGATCTGCCCCATTTCTCCTTCCTAATGAAGACCAATAATAGGGTCAAAGCTTAGCACAACTCTGCTAAAGGAAGAAAGAGATTATCCCCTTGAAGAGCTGTGGGATATCGTTACTAGGCACAGGAGAATCCTGGAGAGCATCCTGGGAGTGCACCTTGAACATGCTTCTGGAGGATTCAGCCTAACACAGAGATAAACATACATATGGATGATTCCAGATCAAGTGTGTGCATAATGATAAGAAGCATATTAGGAGGTCTACTGATCATCAATTGGTAGTCCTCCCTTCACTTTGGCTCTGACCACCAGGATCCCCACCTCAAGAAGGTGACAAGTGGTGCCCGAACAGGGACCTGAAATCACCAGTCACGCAGTGATCTGGAGACCTTCACAGAAGGAGATTCCAGTGATGGACCCTCCGAAAGACTATGGCTTCCTCTTTGGGTCATCAGACCCCAGAAAACCAATGACCCTGCTGATAATCACTGTACCCCTGATCTCCAAAAAAGATCCGGAAATACAAGATACACAGGAGATCACTCACAAGATGCATGTACTGTCCGTTCATAAAAAGAGACCCCTACCATATCAGCATAGGGCTGATCCACCCACATGGGGTCAGATTAAGGCCCTGTCAGCTAAAAGAGAAGCAGTTTTATGATCTCCCTGAAGCCCACAGATCCCTGAGAACTTGTTTTGGCTATGGTTGCTCTTCTGACCTGTACATCAGCAGGTACTGTCTCCTCAAAGGACAAGTGAAAAAACAACAGGTGTCTAGCTTGGAATTGGCTAAGATGTTGCAATTAAAAAACAAAAAAGAGGGAATTGTTGGAACACAATCCCGATCCTCACCAATGTGACTGGGGTCCTGACGAATCCTATGAGAAAACTCCAGGAGATGGAGGCCAAGAGTCTTCCTGGGCCGATACCTGGAATAAACATGGGAGGATCCCTGGAGTTTTCCTGTCCTCCTTTAGATAGATCTGATCAGTGTGGAGAATCCTTAACTTGATCTTGTCATTTAAAGCTAAGAGATAATTGTTGTTGTTCACTTGTCTCCCTTGATTGCCTGCTCGTAAATCATATCTCACACGTAGCCCATGCCCTGCACATAAATCTATATCCTGTTTGTAATCAGATCTTGTGGAAGGTATAAAAGAAGTGATCGTAAGAAATAAAGATGTCTACTGATCATCAAAAAAAAAAAAAAAAAGCATATTAGGAGAACAATTGAACTTAGAAATGGAATGACTCAGACTTAATCTTGATTCCCACTCTCTATTCTGATCTGTAACAAAACAATCCAGCAAACCGGAAATATTTAATGCATGCTTGTTGAAAAGATTAAAGACCAAAAAATAATACACTGCCTATAATTTTATAATCATAAAATATTTCTAAAACCTATCATAATGGCAATGCCTACTTTTTAGCTAATACTTTTATGTTTAAATATGTTACAAATCTAATACACCCTAATGAAAACTGAGAAGGACAATATGTCGGGCTCTTCTGACTACAAGCTTGGTTGGCAAAAACTCACTCAGACTACCTCAAGGAAAACGGATTTGTTGTAAAGAAACACATGGAAGTGGAGGAAACAGGAACCACACAGAAATTCTGCACAGAGTTGAACTGAGCCTCACAGAGGATGAAATGCATCTCGTTTCCCAGGCCTAAACCACCCCACCACCCCTTCAACAGCAAGAGGCAATAGAACGTGTGTATTTTGACTCAGCCCTCTTTCTCCCTGCTTCTGCTATTCTCCCAACTGACCAACTTCCTCTACACTTCTAGTATCTGCTTATTTATAACTCTGTCTCCTACCTCAGGTCTCCTTTTGCATCTGTCCCCACAGCCAAATGTTAACTCTGTATATTTTTCACATTCAAACTCTCAGTAAGGTAGAATTTTATCAGTCAGCCTCATCTCTATTTGAGCAGAGTGTTTCATACTAAGCACTTTATCTGTGATTGGGTAGTTCTTTTGACAAAGGACCACCTCTTGCCTGATTGGCCATGGCGTTAAGGCGAGTTGCTTGATTGGTGGTTGGTGAATAGTTAGTTCACCGATGAGGGTATTAACTAGAGTAATCCTAGACACAACAAATACCCCCAGAATATTAGTGGTTAAACATAGTAGAGCATGGTTTCACCTGAAGTAACAGCTGTGGTTTTGTTTATTTGTTTGTTTTTGTTAGCTGGCTTTCCTTTGTGAGGTAATGCAAAGATCTAGTACCCTTGTCTCTGAGCTCGACCATCATCTAGGCATAAGGACTTAAGGTTCTCTGAATATAACTGGGGAAGGTGAATTAAAAAATGAGAAAGAACCCATTTCAACTTTAAAGTGATATATATCACGTCCACTTAACTTATATAGGTTGCAACTAGCTATGTGGCCACAGCAAGATGCAAAAGGGTCTGAGAGATATAATATGTCCCTGGGAAGTTGAAAACCAGAAATAAGCCCAGGCAATGAAAGGGGAAATGAATTTTTAGTGAACAATTGGTCATCTCTGCCTAAATTTTTTTGTTTGTGTGGTTGTTTGTTCATTAATTTGTTTGTTTGTTTTTAAGCAAAATAGAAGAAAGCAAGGGAGCATAGTTTAAGTAAATCGAGGAAGAATCTAGCTTCTATTTAGACATAATAAGTATCATGAAAACTCCATTAAAATGAACTGTCAGGGCAAAGAAAAATAACTTGGTGTAATTAGGAAACTATTGGACTAATACTAGTGGGAGTTTTTGCATAAAATGCTGGTTTTATCTTCAACTAGTCATGTGTTTGGGAAGTGACAGGGGTTACCTACTAGAATCATGTGGGAAAGTAGTTTGTCAGAAGACTCAGGTGCTTATTCACCCCAACTCTTGGCTCTTATTGCTGTTATAACATGGCTGCCATGCCAGAAGACAAGGACGGTATAATTTGAAAGAGTTTCCTAGGTGGTTTAGATAAAACCACAACCACCCCACCATGCCCATATTAGTTTAGAATCATTGGAGTAGGTAGTATTTCAGATGCTCTAATTCCTTTCTATCTTAGAAACCTCAAAAATAATAAAATTGTGTATGTATTAAAAATTCTTTGGAAGATCATTGTGAAACTATAGATCGAACTCCTATAAATCAATTTAAAAAGATACAAAGTGGGCAAAACTTATGACCAGAGAAAGCATCAATGATTAGTAAATATATGAGAAGAAGATGGACACCACACATAACTAGAAATTAAAACAATATTGAGATTCAGCTATTTATGTATCACACCAAAATTTAAGTTTTACAATTAATCATGTCGGGGATAAGGAAAGCAATATAGTACAGTCTATCAAAATAGTAAATGTGGATAGCCAATGACTCAGTCATTGCCACTTCTCAGTACACAACAGTGCATTTATAAAGGAACACACATGCATGTACACACATATCTGTATCACAACATAATTCATAATAGCAAGAAGTTTAGAAATTGTCTAAATACTTATTATAACAATATAGTTAGATCTTTAAGACACATTACTGAGGAAAGAAAATATTAAATACTATAAAACTTATGTAAATATTACTAATATCTCAAAACAATACTTTATATTTCCAATATATCCTATGTATGTATGTAAATGTATCAGTAAAATCTGAACATTCTGTGGGGAGTAGAAATGAAGCACAAGGATCGGGAGGTGGTCAGAAAGAACTTTATCATACCCCGTAAAGCTTTACTTTTTTAAAAAGGACAATGTGTATGCCTGGGTGGCTCAGTCAGTTAAGTGTCTACCTTCAGCTCAGATCATGATCCCAAGGTCCTGGGATTAAGTCCCACATCAGGCTCTCTGCTCAGCAGGGAGTCTGCTTCTCCCTCTACTCCTCCCCTTTGCACATGATCTCTCTCTTGCTCTCTCTCCCAAATAAATAAATAAAATATTTTTTAAAATTTTTAAAAAATTAAAAAAGACAGTGTGCTTATGTAGTTTTATGTGTCACTTAATTAATTTAAAAAATAAGGAGATGAAAATAAGTTATTTGGAGATAACTTTTATGCACACACACACTTCTCAGGGTGTATGTTGTAAGGGCCTATTTAGCCAGAGCGTTTCCATCTTGGATTAAACAGCCATTTTATTGTTGATGCAGTAAAATATGGTCAACCAGTCCCTGAATACAGAGCCCAAATACAAGGGCGGGTCAGGTCAGGTGGAGATAACAGAGCCCGAATGCAAGGATGAGTCAGGCCAGATGGAGACATCCAATCACTATCTCCCTAAAGAATGTGGGCCCTGCCCTTTGGGTGCCTTTTGGGCACCAATTCTGACCAAGGTGATAGGCTAGTTCAAATAGCTACTATAGGGTGAATTGTAATTCAATTGGCCACCCGTGTGTGACCTAGCATGACTATGCAACTTTCTCTGTGTGTTACAATCTCATTGGCCACCTGTGTGTGGCCAGGCTCAACCACATGGCCTTTGCTCTATAAACATTAGTCTGTGAGGCTGGGAGGGGTCGCTTTCTCTGTAAGAGGCAGCCCCAGTCGGTGGGTTTGATTCTCAAAGCTTGGCGTGAAATAAAGCTTTGCTTGACCTTCGCTTTGTATCAGTCTCGCTCCTTTGATCACGGACCCTAACATATGTCACACCTACAGACCCTGCTGAAAACATTCATTTGCTATTCAGCACATACTTAGAGCATATCTGCTATATCTGCTATAGGCCTTGTTCAGTCTAGGCAGTGGGGATACCGCCATGAACAGCTGCGCCATGTTTTTCTCCACATCCTTGCTCTTTCAGCTCACTCATTATTTCTAGGTTCCCTGACCCCTCTAACTTCGACTCACATATAGTTTTGGCTTACCACAGAACCCACTCTTTGGTTGGCACTAACCAAAGGCCCTTGGAAGGCCGAGTCATGCATTGGTTAGGAGTATAGGTTCTGGAGTCAGATTGTCTGGGTTACTTCACTACATCCTTTATCATCCAGCTTTACTACAGCCTTTACTACAGCTTTACTACATATTTATCAACTTGTGCAAGTTCTTTTACTTTTCGGTACCTCAGGTGCTTCATCTGTAAATGGGGATGACACTGATCCCCATCACATCATGTAGTTGTGGGGATGAGTGACTTAGAACCAAAGAAAAGCTTAAGTCAAGAGCTGGTATATGCTAAGCTCCTGGCAAGTATTACATATTATCATCAGTATTTCCAGAGCCATCACAAACTCACTGGTGTCTTAGGTCAAATTTTTGAGAGAGAATTCAATCAGCTCAGTTCAGTTGAGGGTTTTGTCATGTCTGATCACAGGATTATCCTTTAACCATGTCCTCAAGGCCTTACCTTGAGGCTGACCTCACCTGACCTCTTCAAGTTCTCCTCGGGCCACTTATTAAAAGTAATTGATATAAGAAATGGGGAAAGAAAATAGCACTCTGCCTCTGGCTATAAGACCTGGTTATTGTTTCTGTATTTTATATCCATGAGATTCTTCTCTTTTCATATAACTTTTTTTTCCCTCAAACCATTTGACTGGGTTCCTCTTCCTTGCAACCAAAGAACCTAGAATAGAACATTTCCTCCAAGTAAATGGGTCAAATCCAAAATATCCTCACGCTCACTGCTAATGAACAAGTGTTACATGGATGACATATTATGCAGTGATGATGCTAAAGAGAAGTGAGGAGCAAAAGGCCAAGGTCCTTTTTCATGGTTCAAGAAGAAAAAAGGTGCTCTGGGGGATAGCAGCAGAGTGTTAATTCAGATGCAAAATCTGAGCACCTTTTGTGTGAGAATCTGTTTTATTACCTTTTCAAATTCTATTCTCTATCCATTAAATTGAACCCCGGAGGGACTTCGATTTTGCAATATTTTGTTAGTTACAATGTTAACCTGAAAGTCAAAACTGTACTTTGTTCTTAAGTATTCTATAATTCTAATTGCTCAGAAAATGGAAACTCTGCTTCCTTGCTGTCAGATAAAGTGAAATTTTGGTCTGTTCTCTAGAATGACAGGGATGATTTGGCCATCCTCTACCTGTTCAGACATACACACAACATCCTCCACAGCAACTTTGCCCATATTGAAGAAATAAAAATACTTCTCCCTGGAGTCAGTGACTGGCAGCTTCTCTGCCTCAAGGACATTGTCTATGTCTTTTTTAACTCAATCAGCTCAGCACCACACCAGCGCCCTGCACAGACAGATGCTTCCTAAATGCTTTTGAATCGACTGAAATCGCCAGAAAATGCAATGTCTCTCCCCCCGACTTCGCCTGCTGCCTAAAGCGGGGCAAATCAGTAGGAACATGTTGGAAAAGGGAAGGATCAAGGCAGAACTTCGAAGCAGGGCCTGGCATTTAAAATAATAATGACATTTTCTGAGAAGACTCTTACTAAAATCCACACATTTTCAGATAATCCCACTATGAAATAGTCCAGGTGATAAGTTTCCACAATTGCATTTTCCCCAGGTTCCCAGAAACACTGTGTCCGTCTCACTGTGCTAGCCAGACATCACAAAGCAGGCAGAGAGATGAATAACTGCACATTTTTAAGGATTTAATGAAACATTTATAGACTGTTTCATGCTTGTAATAAAAGTTATTACCCTTTGGTTGGTAAATGTGACCTCCAGGGGACAATATCATTCTATTACATCCCTGAATTCTATAAAGTTATTAGTTATCTCCTACAGGAAATCAACCACTATTGACAAGCTATAAGATGGATAGTCTAATACCTGCAATGATTCCATAAATTTCAACTTGAAAGCTCTGTTGAAGTCTGTTACCCAAATCAGAATTTTCCAGTTTGTTATTACAAGACTGCCAAAATTACAGCTCAGTATTGCTGAATTCCATGGGCACATCAAAACCAGCCTCACTCTCATCTTGCAGGATGTGTGATGATGAATTGCAGAAGGAAACTGATGAAAAAGAAGTGGTGTACTTCTTGCCCCAACTAAAGGTCTCCTCTCATGTCTTCCTTTTACAAATGTCTACAAACATGTGTAAATACAAGTCTGGATTAAAACCCTAGCAAATAAATGTTGTTATTCTACAATGAAACAAATTATGTTTAATATGTTGTTTCCAAATATATGAAAAGTTTTGAAACATACAGTTAAATGTGAACATACAGTTAAATTTGCATATGTGTGTATATGTATATATACACATATATATTTGTAAAGGAGTCTAACGACTTTTTGTAACCCATGAAGAGTATAAATAAAGTAAATTGCTCCATCTGCTGGCTGTATCTGGAAACAGACTTAAATTCTAAGCTCCAAGGAAAGTAGCTAAGATTACAGAGCTAACTCCCAATGTCAGAAAAAACCTACATCCAACACTGATGAAAAATGTTAGAGCACCCCCATTCAAAGCCTTGAGGGTCCACTAAAAAGCACTTGATATTGTAGAACTAATAGAGTTCGATTGCGTCTCGTCTTACCAAGTGTTTCTCTGTTTTGCTACCGGTATATTGAGATAAAACAGTAAAACTCCCACCAGTGTCTATTCCAGGTCCCACAACAAATACTGAACTTTAACATTAGAAAATCCAAAGGTCGTTCCCACAAACAGACTCACTGGTCTCACAACATCCTCAGCTCATACTTTAGTAAAAGAAGTTCATGGGTTGACAAATCTATAAATCCTTTTGGCAACTGATGCTGACTAACACAAAATTATGCTGAAGACACCTTAACATGAAAGAAGGGTCTTGGGATTGGAGACTTACTTGTTTAGTTCTCTTACCTATGAGCTGGGCTTAACCATTATTTTTTCCAAAGCTTTCATTTAGCACTCTTAAAAAAAAAATCCTTACCTATAGCTTTCAGCAATATCAATCATTTTATTTATTTAAAATATAAGAAGTTATCCCATGTCCTCCTTGCTGACTAGCCCTCTGTCCAAGGATGGTATTTTACATTTCTCTCTCACTGTTAAATTATGCAAGTGAAGAATTCTGCTATCTTGAGATTCTTGAAAACTAGCCAGGACTAATATTCCCTCTACCAATGTTTCCAACTTGTTCAATAGCTGTTATATTTGAAACACTTTACCCTTGTTCTCTTTCCTACATTACATCACTGTCTTGGAAAATTCAATTACAAATTCATGTCAATAATAGGAACTTGCGTTTTGTTGTTTATGATGCCACTGGAACTCATCAACTCTACTATATCCAATACAGAGACAGCATGTTACCCTTCACCCAGTCATAGCACTTGGGAGGCTTGGGCTTAGTGTAGGATTATGGTTTATCTATAAAATCTTCTTTCCTAGCATATTTTCATGTTGTGAACATGAATCATTTTTCTATTCCAGCACAAAGTACTAAAGTACTTGTTTCTTTTTGCAAAGGAGAAAATGAACTTATCTTTCAAAGGAGTCTGAGTTTTGTACTGAATGTAAACTATCATGCAATTTTCCAACTGCTGGTGACAATGGAGCACAAATATTCTTGCCATTGGCTCTTTTCAAGATGATATAATCTTCCCTCTCCCCCCCAAACCAAGTGATATTTAGCAATTACTTGGGGATAAAGGTCATTTTTTTCCACACTTAGCCTTTCCTTCAACCCTGACATATTCTTACTTTTTTGTGTTTATTATTTGGAATCTCCCCATTATTTCACCAGCTTGCTGAACACACAGCTCAACCCAGCAATTTAATAAATGTTACTAAATTTCTGCCTTCCAGGAGCTTATAATCTACTAGAGAAGAAAAATGGGAAAACAGTGATTACAACACAATGAGGTAAGAATAATAGTGAAGACATCCTAAGTGCAAAGGCCATTTAATGTGGGCGGAAGACATCAGAAAGCAGGTGACTTGAGAGGAGCCAGCCCTTGAAGGATGGACAGGAATTCAACCCCTGGCAAAGAAGAGATGAAAACAGGGTTTCAGACAAAGAGAAAGCAAGTGAAAAACCCAAGATGTGAAAGAATATGGAAAGTTTCCTTTTCATAATTCTCTGTCCCTGTGACATTTTAGATGAAGAGTTCTACTTGGAAAATTGATTTTCTAATAATGTTCAATGTAAAACAAGCTTCCTGATCAACTAAATAAAGTTTAAACTTTGTAAATGAAATACATTTTAGTAAACATGTCTTCAAATACAATATTTTTATCACTCAAAAATATGTTTACATATTTAACTGCATTTTACAAATACTTGTGGTTTTCTATACCTGGTCAGTCTAAAGCGGTCTCTGAAAGAAAAAATTAGGTGCCAGGGATTAAAACTTAGTGTGCTAAAAAACAACATCAAAAAGAGCAGTATAGCTCATTCCCTTAATAAGGAAACCATACTATCCAATGGCATATTACTTGGAGCTTCAGCTGGGCACAGACCTCAAGATGAAAAACTGGCTTGACTTGGGCACCTGGGTGTCTCAGTCGGTTAAAGCCTCTGCCTTCAGCTCAGGTCATGGTCCCAGGGTCCTGGGATTGAGCCCCACATCGGGCTCTCTGCTCAGCAGGGAGCCTGCTTCTCTTCCTCTCTCTCTCTGCCTGCCTCCCTGCCTACTTGTGATCTCTGTCTGTCAAATAAATAAATAAAATCTTAAAAAAAAAAAAAAGAAAGAAAAGAAAAAGAAAAAGAAAAACTGGCTTGACTTAGCGTGTGGTAATGTTTGTGTTTTCTAACATCCCTAAAATCTGGTAATTGGAATAAACCTGAGTTTCTCATTTAAAAAAAAAAAAAAAAAGAGCAGTATAGGCAAATGTCTTGTGGAGAGCAAAAGAGCCATCTGTGCTTTGTACCCAAAGTAACCGGTAGGCAGTTCGGATAGCAGGCTATAGCCCTGTTGATGACTTTATTTCCTAAAAGAAAATAGGTAATTAGGTGTTCCGTTTGCTTTTATTAAGATAGACACGATCGGGAATTTCTGCATTTATTTTCATAGGATGTTTCACCTGATTCTCAATTTGTGGTACCCTGTGCTATTGCAATTGCGATTTAATGATGAAGAAATAAATAGAAGAAATAAATAGAAACATGGGCTAAACACTCCTGGAAATAAATGCATGCACTTTAGTGCCACTGAGTGATTGGAAGGTTTGACAACCTAGGGCACAAGGGCCCCCACGTTTACACAGCCTGACATATATTGGCAGCGTTCCATGACCATGTAACTTGCATCTCATTTCCACCAATTTTCCCTATGAGTGCAGGATGAAAGGTAGAAGTATGTGTTTCTCAAATACATATGTATTATACTTTTTACTAGGAAATTTTCAAACACATATGGAAAAAAGAGATTATTAGCAACATGGACAAGTTGGTTTCATCAATAATCCCATTCATTACCTCCCTACTCCAGAACATTTTTGAAGCAAATTCTATACAACAGATCATTTTCTCTATAAACATTTTAGTATAAATCTCTAAAATATAGCTGTTTTTAAAATAAACTGTAATATTACCAAAATATTGTCTCCATGTATTAGAGATTAACTTTTACATGATTCATATACCTATGCTTTATATAATCAACAAATGATTCCCAGAAGCATATAGCTTGGGTCTTTTTCATGAATTAAAAAGAATTCATTAGCTAAACAGTCCTTCAGTGACAAAGTATTTGTAGACTATTTGTAGAGTATTCACAAGGAGAGAAAGAGTGCATGTATGTATTTATGTGTGTAGATACAGTCATTACCTCTTTACTTAGAATATATTCTGAATAACAAATAATATATATTTTTTTCCAATGGGCTTAAGATATGTTGGCAGTTTTGTGTACTACCCAAGGAACAGAAACCAGAACTTCAAGCCCACAGAGTGCCAGGAGAATTGGTAGGACCTTAGATGAAGGTTGCTTCATGGTGCTTCTGGGGCTATTGAAGCCAAGAATTCCAAGAGCAGCAAAAAGAAGCACTCTTGGCTAGCACCCAATGTGTAGAGCCCCTCTCTGTAAGGAACTAAATGGGACTGAACTGAAGAGCAAAGAACTGTTCCTCAAAAGTCTTGAACTGCATTCATTCCAAGTACTGTGGACAAAATTCACATCAGCTGCATGTGTTTACATGCTCATTTGATTCAAGCTGGAATGGGTGTATATGGCAAAAGGAAACTTCCTCCTCCCTCTACTATACTCTGCAAATTCATACAGCATACTAAAAAGCATTGAGAAACACTGAGCTAAGATATAAATTCTCCCTCTCAAGAATTGTAAATACATATGGATGATAAATGTATACTCAGATAATATGTGTAATGAATTAAATTGTATATTGTAATTTTAACTCAATATTAAATGGACTTTTGAAAAGCATAATATTCTCACCTTGTAAATTAATATTTTGAAGCATATGGAACTGGCTGAGTGTTACAATAACAGTCCTCTCAGCCCTGTTTTATGGATATCAGAGAGCTGTGATGAAAAGCTTATCAGTCTACGAATTGCTTTTTACATAAATACAGCTTTTACCCCCAGATCATTCAGTAGGTCTATAGATGAAGCCACTGTAATTGTTTATTAAATTATCCTGGAGAAGTGAGTTGGGGGAAATTGGAGAGGGAGACAAACCATGAGAGACTGTGGACTCTGAGAAACAAACTGAGGGTTTTGGAGGGGAAGGGAGTGGGGGGTTGGGTGAGCCTGGTGGTGGGTATTAAGGAGGGCACGTATTGCATGGAGCACTGGCTGTTGCATAAACAATGAATGCTGGAACACTGAAAAGAAATAAAATAAAATAAAATGGAAAAGAAACTTTTAAAAAATAAAACGCAATCCTTCTTTAAATTTAAAAAAAAAAAATGTCCTGTAGATTCAGAATCTTGGCAAACAGAAAAAGAAAGCACAGGATGCCATTAAAAATAGCCATTTATAAGAAGTAGCTTTTGAAACAACTGGTAGAGAGCAGTAGGAGCCATAAATTGCAGAAGTGAGTTAAATGAATCTTGATGTGATGGGAGTCCGTGATTTGCCAGGAGGAGGCTAGCAAGAAGAGAGGGAGTGGAGCTCTGTGTGTTATTAATCTCCCAACCAGATGTCTTTGTCTCGCTGGAAAGCAGGTATCATGGTATCTTATGTGAAGATATTGTGTGGTTCTTTCTTTCTCTATGATGAGCTGTAAAGACAAAAATAAAATACCAAAAATGAAATTTTGTACATGTAACCAACAAGGCGTTAATGGTGGAATAAATGTTAGATGAGAACCAAGAGATCCGAGCTCAGACCTGACACTGGCTCCTCCTCTATCACAGGAGATTTTCCCTGGTGGAAGAATTTCAGGCAGCTGCTGGGGACTATATGGAAACTTGCTCTTTGGCCTGCCCTTCTTGCTCCACTGAGTGTCCTGCTGGGCCTTTCCATCTGCTTTTTCCATCAGCAGAGCCATGCCAGATTAGCCGGTTTTATATGTATCTGAATGTACTTCTTGCAAAGAACCAGGTGAGCCCATTAAGGGTGCCATCTGTTTGGGTCTTCATTTATTCATTCATCAATATTTACTCAATTGAGCATCTACTATGTGCCAGGAGCTCTGTTAGGTGCTGGGAATGCAGTAGTAAACAAGACAGACACAGTCTCTGCTTTAACATGGATTACAGTTTAACAAGGGAAGCAATTTAATTGTGATATCTCCTACAAAGGAAACTGCAAAATTTAACAGGGGAGCCAATTATAATTATAATAAGTGCTACAAAGGAAAACAATATAAAGAAAAGTATAGACCAGTGCTTTTGAAACTAAAGTTGCAACTCATTAGAGGAGCATGAAATCAATTTAGTGAGACAAGAGCAGCATGCCTTTATGTAGTGGAATGAATCGGGATAGGAAGAAATAGAAAAGGGAAGACTAGAGTGTATCAGGTATAATAAGAAGAAGTACTGCTTCAAGAATTAATACGTATCTGTGCATGTGCGCACGTGTGCGTGCCTGGGTACTGCCTACAGGCAAGCGAGGGTCCCAGGCTAGCCCGGGTGGCCCCTGCTGGGTGTCCACCCCTGTTGCAGCCCATTTGCCCATGGTCTGCTTCTGATTAAGGTGAATCACAGTGACGTTCCAAGCTCCAATAAAGACTGTCCCAAACTTTGAGGAAAAAGAAAAAAAAAGGAATTAACATGGAGATGAAAAAAAAGTTATTTCTGCCTCAGGATCATGGTGGAAAAAGTTTTAAGGCCATTGATTTAAACACACCGTGAAGACTGTAACAGACATGCATATCACTGCCTGCTCCTAACACAGCTACTTCATTAGAGGCCTACCACCACACCCAACGCCGCACGGCCTTGCTCCGCAATTCTTGAACAGTCAGTGTATTACTGACAATCCGTCAGCTTTACCTGTAAGGATTTTGAAACTGAGACGCTGGAAATCTGAGTCCATCGGATGTAGAAATTAGAGCTAAAAGATCAGGTAAAGTCAACGTGAGGTGGTCAGATAGGTCCATGTGCAAGATGGATGAGCTCGGGAAACTGACTCAGAGATAGAAGAATGGAGAAAACACCCACAGAGAGCGAGAGAAATAGAACAGGGAAGCGCGGTTCCTGATGGCAGGTTTAGAATCTTGACTTGACGTACTTACTCTTCTCAGATGCCATAAGGTCTTCATATTTTTCGGTGAACACTATTTCCCTTTTCACATGAGCTATTTGAACATATTAATTTCCTTACAACTAAGAGTCTTTTCTGGAAAAAACTGGTATAAAGTTCATGTTTACTTTTGGTTCCTGTTAATATCAGTGATAATGTATCCACCAAAAAATGAGCAGAATATCATTTGTTTAAAAAGACCAGGGAAAGAAAACTAGTCCTTTAGCCATAGAGGCTTTGCAAACAAGTCCTCAATCATTTTCTAATATCTAGATTGAGAATTTTCAGCCTTTTATGCTGTATCCTTTCAAAATAAATTATTTTCTACATTGGCTTCACAGTATTCTCAGCAGTACAGTGATCCATTTTTAGATACAAAACAGAGAAACTGGCTCCCTTCCAGGTCACTCCTATGTTAATGATACATCCACAATAATCTGAATGAACTAAACTGAGATATTCAGTGTTTGCTTACAACAGAGTCTGTCTGTTTCTTTTATTGTGAATGGCATAATAGCTCAAAAATGAAGATGCCACTGATAGAAAACACCCTGTGTTCATTCACTTTGAGCTTTGTTTGCTGCTTGAACTTGATTACAACTGACATCCATTGAGGAATATAAAAACATCCATTCTCCCTTTAGTCATTCAGGCACATAATGAGTTTCAACAAAACACAGAGGAATCCAAGAATCTGCATCACCCAGAGAGTGCCCTTGAAATGAAGCCTTACCTTTTATTAGAACACAATGTTACCCACATTAAGGGGAAAAAGTTGTAAATTTGTACTCTGCAATTGAGGCTTTACTTAGACATCCTATTTTTCCTATGCTTAGGAAATGTAAATTCAAAGACATCAAAACCGTTGAATAAAACACAGAAAATATTTTCTCTTAAGGGGAGGAGAGGGGAGGGAATGGCTGTGAATTAGTCCCAAGTTAGAAAAGACAAATTTTTCAAGTCGATTTCTAAAAATGACATCTTATCAACTAAAAAAACTTTAAAAATCAAAGATGGCAAGAGCATAAAATAAAGAATAGAAAACTGTAAGAAAGAACAATAAATCTAGACAAAGAGTTGTGTTCTGATGGACTAGATAGTTGTATTACAGAGTCTGGGGTGTACTGATGCTAATACAACCCGGCAGGATGTCTCTACTCGGGTCAGCTGTTCCCTCCACATCCTCAGACTGAATCCAACCCCTACTAACCATCTTTCAAACACATGTAGGCTGGTAAAATAGGAAAACCCAATGCCATCACCAAATAATAATTAACAGCTAAAAAGGGGTGCATTGGTGGCTCAGGTCAGTTAAGCATCCAGTTCTTGCTTTTGACTCAGGTCATGATCTTATGTGTCTTGAGATTATGCCTGGAGTTGGGCTCCATGCTCATCCGGGGGTCAGTGTCAGAGTCTCTCCCTCTGCTCCTTCCCTCACTCTCAGGCATGTTCTCTCTCTCTAAAATAAATAAATCCTCAAAAAAAAAAATTAAACTAGCCCCCATCAATACCCAAAGGCAACATCTTAGTGTGAAAAATCAGCTAATTATTATTAGAGCAAAATACAGCTTTACAATCTTATTTGTCATTTACTAAGTTCCAAGAGGAGTCTGGGAAATAGACAACATTCTCTACTATTTTGACATTCTTATATTTTTTCTAATTAGTTTATTCTAAAGAAACGATGGGGAAAGTGAGTGTCGTATTGCCCTGGTATAAGACCAATAAATAAATCAGCTAGACAATGTGCTTCTACGTAGCCTCAATTTAAAGAGGAGAGATAGAGAGTTGCTGGTGGAGGGGCAGGAGGGATAGAATGGCTGGGTTATGGATATTGGGGAAGGTATGTGCTATGGTGAGTGCTGTGAATTGTGTAAGACTAATGATTCACAGACCTGTACCCCTGAAGCAAATAATACATTATGTGTCAATAAAAATTAATTAATCAATTAATTAATTGAGTAAAATAAATAAATAAGTAAAGATGAGAAGTATTATTAGCCTGGAGTCTTTCCCAGCCAATCATATTTTTTCCTCACTTGCAGGATTCATCCTAAGCCTGATCTGAATTCTATACTACATGGAGAAGTAAAGGTCTCTGGATTCCTAAGTGATTAGCATGAACCCAATATCCAGTGTTAATCATGTCTGACCCTAAGTAGGAGCATACTCAAGACCATTTAACTAAGCTGGGGAGGGTCCACAAAACTCAGGCTGGAGATTTCCTTTCTAGTCATAGATCTTTTATTTTATTTTATTTTATTTTTAAAGATTTTATTTATTTATTTGACAGAGAGAGAGGGAGGGAAGAGAGAGCACAAGCGGGAGAGGCAGCAAGCAGAAGGAGAGGGAGAAGCAGGCTTTCCCCTGAGCAGAGAGCTGGATGTGGGTCTCAATCCCAGGACCCTGACATCATGACCTGAGCCAAAGGCAGCTGCTTAACTGACTGAGCCACTCAGGTGCCCCTTTCTAGTCATAGGTCTTTTAAGTTGGGACTTCAAGTCCAACAAAAACATGAGAAATATCCAGTGTCAACTAGATATCATTTTAAAATTTGTGAGCAGCTAAAATTAGGACAACTAAAGGTTCTAAGCTATTATCAAATTTAAAAATCGTTAAATTTGTTTCAGAGAGAGATTTTATACTTTAAAATCTCATTAAGATCAAAAGTGAGTTAGAAGGGAAAGCCCTGCTCATATCTTAGAAAACAAAGCAATGTAAAATCAATCAAATCATTATCCTAATTAGAGCTTGCAGACTTCTCTGAACACATTAAAGAATGAAGCAATCTGTGAAACTCAAATCCAGGGTCATGGGCTATAGGCTCATCCTGCCTGAGTCCCTGAGTCATTGGTTTAGCCACTACACATGTGGCTCATTGTGTCGCATCAACGTCTTCCACAGAATCTGAACAGCGAGCCAGATGCAAATATCTAATCATAGGTAACCTCAGGTAACTGGGATGGCCACCATCTGACCTAGGGAGCTCATGTCTTTCAACTCCAAGGACTTAAAACTAAGTATGGTAATGTTTAAGAAAATCAAAACCATGATATTAATATTTTGTATTAGAAAGAAGTCTGCCCATATTTGGTATTTTCTGTACTTTTAGTGTTTAAAAGAATTAGGTCTATTAGAGTGCCAGTCTTATGATTCCAATTGAAAGTATATAATTTAGGTTTAGACTTGTGATTTTAAGTTGATGTATTACTAAGATTATACAAAGCATTGAGAATCTAGGCTCAACATATTTCTGAGTTTCACTTACAGTTATTAAAAAACAGTGTTTGGGAAGTATTATTAAGTCAAAGGAACAGGTATACAGAAAATAAAATACATAAATATAAAAGTACTTTATAATATTTGAATATGTTTAAATTAGACCAAATATTCAAGAATCTTTAAATGTGATTAACATTTTCTAAACATATAAACCAATTGATAGTATATGTAAGCTAAACTTAAAAGCCTAAAAAAGAATTAGGTATTGTGAATTTTTTAAACCAAAAACAAACTCGTGAGTAATCGTCTATGCACACAACAATTACACTGTATAATACCAAACATTTCACATCGGCACTTTGGATTTGGGAGTGTGAAAACTGGAAGGTTTCCCCCCAGGGAATTAAAATCTTTAGGGTTAATTATAACCCTGATTGCTATGTGTATCAGAATTTAAGAATGTACCTTCCATAGTACTGAATGGGCTGGGTGATTGTGCATTCTTACACAATGTCTCACATCTAAAACCAGTGTTCTACATAAAAATTATGGGGGAAAAAGAAAGAAAAAGAAGAAGAAGAAAAGAAATTATGGGATTTCAATCTAATATCCACAGATAGGGGAAATTGAGCAAACTGAAATCACACAGATCATAGTGACTTCTGGGAACTCTGTAGCTCTGGTGTGGCTGACCATAGAGAACAAACAAGGACAACTCTAACCTCATAACATACATAAACACAGAAATCAGACATTCAGGAACATAGAATTTTTGTAGAACTATATGTAACCTTAGAGAGATTATCTATTTCACTTCATCAACAGCAGAGCTCTCCATCTCAAATCTAATAGGTTGCATTTTTTTAAAGATTTATTTATTGATTTGAGAGAGAGAAAGTGCACATGGGGGTGCATGAAGAAGGAGAGAATCTTTTCAAGCAGACTCCTCACTGAGCACAGACCCCAGTGTGGGGCTTGATCCCACAACCCATGAGATCGCGACCTGAGCGGAAACCAAGAGTCAGACATTTAACCAACCAAGCCACCAGGTGCCCCTATAAGAGCTTGTTAAGTGCAGAGCACAAATTAGAACTCTGTATTATGTGGCTAAATATTTTAAACTACTAGAATCATCACAGCTTTCCCATAGAACACTTGGCACTTCTTGATGAAAAGGGAAATGCAATTACAGTATCATAATTAACAAATAAAAACAAGGGAACAACAAATGGTGTTTGAAAAGATGTTGACAAGAACTGGTTGAGTCCTCAGAGGAGGTTGAAATTGAGTCCCTCAGATCTGCTGAATGGTAATATAAGAGTAACCTGGAATGCAAAGAATATTTCCAATCTGGAATAATCCGCATACGGATACTAAGTACTTCCTCCTACATAAAGGAAGAAAGAAAGTAGGAAAAGCACTCATACTCTTTGCTTGGTTCAGGAAATCTGGTAGAGTTGTATTTCTAAATATTTGTCATTCAGGTTCAACCTTCACAATTTTGCCATATCCTCATCACTCTTGTGTCCTATTAGTTACTTAACGTTTTTCTTTAAGTCAAACTTAGCTTTTTCCTATATATATTTTTACAGTGTAGATATAGATATAGATATAGATATAGATACTAGGTATTTTATATATGTATGTGTGTGTGTGTATGTATGTGTATATATATATACATATATATGTGTGTGTGTGTGTGTGTGTATATATATATATATATGATTAAATATAGGAAAATACCAGGCCAGTAAAGCAATAGTGTTTTTGATCAGGAATTGCCAAATGCACAAAAGTTTTCTCTAGCTGCCAGCAGGAAAGACATTGGGCATTTGTCCTTCCTCTAAAAGGACATATTTGCTGTTCAGCAAATATGAGCACTTACTCCATGTCAAGTCCAATCCTGTGTGGGACCGGAGGTTCATCCTTGTCCTCCAGGAAGCTAGAATGTAACAGCAAGTGAATTGATTATTTGGAGAAAAAAATACCAGTCTTATCTTAGTAAATATTCCTGTTATGACCAATCTTAACATGCGCTTTCTCCTGAAACTGATTAGAGTATCATTAAGGACCAGGCTGATTCCTGACAAAGCAGACTGAGAAGCCCAGAATTAAATTTTCCCAAAAAGGAACCAGGTGGGAAGAATCCTGTATAATATATTAAGATCTAAAATAGGTACTGAAATAATGTGTACAATGGGAGCATAATTATACAAATATATGTATATTTATGCATAAAATAAAGATTAGAAGGAAGATCAAAATATTAACAGTAATTATCTCTGCATGTTGGATTTACACATGAGTTTTATTCCCATACCTATAATTTTTATGTTGTACAAGTTTTATTCAATGAGATTATATTTTTTTGGATATCAGAAACAGAATTTCTTTTTCACTTTAACCTTTGATTCCCATTTACCTAAGACTTTTTATTAGAGAGTTTCTTTGTGTGTTATGTGTGTGTTTTTTAGTAAAGGCTGCCTCTCTTTAAAAGAAAAAGCAACGGGCTCTTAAGAAGTTTAATTCCTTGTTCTCTGTTACAGCCTTACCCTTTTCTTCTCCATATGTTTGCACTTTCTTCTGACTTGAAGGTATGTTCCTTCATCTCCACATGTGAAACTGGTATCTACAAGGTCTTCCATTAAGCTCAAAATTGTAAGAAATTTCTTCTTCTGACATTCCATAGTATCTTATTTGTAACTTATTTATGACACTTTCTAACATTTTCAACATGAATTACAGAATCAGAGAATCTTAGAACTCAAAAAGATCATGAAGAACACCTCATTCAACTTACTTTGCAAATGGAGAAACTGAGACCCAATTAAAATTATGTGACATACTTCAATTTGCACAGTGAGTTAGATGCAGCATCAAGACCAGATGCCAGGCTCCATCTAGGATCCCAGGTCCCTGTTCTTCCTATTTACACAGATTTATGCCTACTTGGAGTGAGTGGTTAAATATTTTTGCTAAGTTGAATGGCAAACTTTGTCAACTAAGAGTCTTACCTTGTGATTTTGTCTGGCATAGCCTAAGGTAGCCACGTATTGACTGGGTTTCTCTTTTTCTTTCTTCTTGCTCCAGCATGCCCTCTGTTTTGGCCCATAGAGAGGAGAAATATAGTCCATAAAGATGATGACAAAAATTTGAGTATCAAATTTGGGCACTCCATCTAGAGCAATAAAAAAAAACATTTTTATGAATCTGATATTTTCAGCACTGACCTTCTCTACACTCTCCTAGTCAGATACCTAAATCTCCTCTCTACCTACCCTCTTCCAATTATTTTATTTGTTAGTATAATAGAAAATCTCACTTTATGGGCAGCCGAACAATGCTGATTTCCAAATCCAGCAAGCAATTCACTCAATTATTTCATAGGAAAAGGGCTTTATAGTACATTCATAACCCACTCAAAGGGATTCTTCAACTTTCATTCAACCTACACTTCTCCACATTATACGCTGACCCCTCCAAAACAACTTCCACACATAGAATCCAGACTTATAACAGATAAGCACTCGTTTCAAGTTAGCTAATAGCAGTGCAGCTTTTTAAGCAACAGTTCTGTTTATTTATTATTACACAATCATTCAAAGACTTTATTACATTTCCTGTCACACAGTATAGGAAATGGAAAATAAAAGTGCACACCCAGCTCTACTATAATTAAAGCAATTGAGGGGAAAAATGGCAATCTCTAGGTATACCGAAAACAACACAGTCAGACACTCATTAGATTTAGAAAGACCCCTGCATTTATAATTGTGAAGGAAATTAAACAATATATTCAAAAGTCTGAAAATATATTATCAAATATTTTCTTAAACGCAATATTTTTTAACATTGTTTCAATTATCTGGGAAAGGAAACCTCTTTATAACATGTAGGTTGTTCTCAGATGCCAGACAGGCTCCAGTAAATCATCTATTAATTCTCTTTGACTTTTTGTTCTTGAATAAAGAAACTTACTTCTGCACCAGCTCCCAGGGCTTTCTACCCTTTCTAAAATATCGGTTCTTCCCCCTTTTGTTCAGAAGCCAAATGATTAGCTTCAGGCTCATGACTGATTTCCCATTGTTCCATTCACTCTAACCTCTCCTCATTGCGCCAACAATCTGGACCCCAGGGGGATTTGTCACAGTTCTCCAATTCTCTTTCTCCCTTGGCAGCAATTTTTTATTTGATTTTTCTTTTTCTTTACTTTTATAAGAAAAGAAAAATTCTCACTTTTAACACTTCCTTTTAAATTGTCCTTTGGTTATGAGAGGAGGAAAGGGCCTTAACTTCTTGGAACTCACGCAACGTTGACAGGGAACGCTGGTGCTCATCTCTTTCTGCTACAACCCAGAGATATGGAAATGATACTCTTAAAAATGGTATTTTTAGGGTGCCTGGGTGGCTCAGTCATTAAGCATCTGTCTTCGGCTCGGGTCATGATCCCACTAGGATCGAGCCCCACATCCAGCCCCACATCGGGCTCCCTGATCAGCGGGAAGCCTGCTTCTCTCTCTCCCACTCCCCCTGCTTGTGTTCCTGGTCTCTCTTTCTCCTTCAAATAAATAAATAAAATCTTTTTTTTTTTTAATGGTACTGCCTTTTGATTTGTATTTGAATCTATTCATCATGATGATAAATTCAGTTTGATTCTGCCATAGAAGCTATTTTTTAAAAATCACCAACAAAGTAAAAACAACAGTTACAAAAAAAAAAAAAAATCTCTGGAAAGGAATGTGAAAATGATACTTTGTTCTCAAATAAATGGTATGACTTTCAGATAACAAAGTACATGCAGCAATAGAACAAATATAACTATTGAAATCATTCCAGGGTGAAGGGCAGTGGGAGATGCAGGTTTCCAGTTATGGAATGAATAAATCACGGGAATAAAAGGCACAGCCTAGGGAATACAGTCAATGGTATTATAATAGCATTGTGTGGTAACAGACGGTAGCTACACTTGTGAGCATAGTATAACATATAAAGAAGTTGAATCACTATGCTGTACACTTGAAACTAATGTAACACTGTATGTCAACTATACTCAAATAAAAAAATTTTTTTAAGGAAATTATTCTGAATGGGGAAATTTGTTGCCATCATTACTAGTAATAGCGTCAGTGGCCCCAGCAGTATATACTGGAAATCGTATTTAATCTTCACAACACTCTGTGAGGCATATAGTTCTTACCCTTCTTTTTTTAATATATTAGGAAACAGGCTCAGAGAGGTTGCTTAATGCCTGATGTCACATAGCAGAGCCAAAATGAAAATTCATGCACAGCTGGGAAGGCCTGAATGCAAGAAGAAAGTGAGACAAATGAATTCTGTATTGGACTATCATTCAAAATCTAAGAATTTACCAAAAACAACACACTAAAAAAAAAAAAAAAAAATCTCACTTAAGTTGAAATCACATCTTTTCTGGTATAGTTTTTGAGCATGTAGTTTGTAGGATAATACAGTAAATGAAAACATTAACCCATAACAGCCATTTTAATAAACTATAAATATGATCATACACAGGAACTATTCCAGAGGATAAAACAACAAAATTAAAAAGTTTTCCAAAAGTCACCTGATAAAGTTATCAACACTACTGAGAATTTTATTTTTATATTAAATTAACAAATATGGTAAAATCAGTAAGAATTTGCCTATGTTATAATTCAAAACTGATTTGTAATAATTTGAATATCCACATCCTCTTTATGTTCTCTGATGTTGATGAAAGATATCCTGTAGTTATTTGGTTTGCTTCCAAAGGATTCTTTGTTTAGAAATAAAATTATTTTCTACAGTCTTCTTTCCCCTTAAGATTTCTAAGTCCACACAGTAGTGAGAGTCTTTTTAAAGATTTTATTTATTCGAGAAACAGAGCAAGAGATAGCACAAGAGCAGGGGCAGAGGGAGAGGGGGAAGCAGACTCCCCTGATGAGCAGGGAGTCTGACACGGGGCTTGATTCCAGGACCCTGGAGCCATGACCCCACGACCCTGGGATCATGATTGGAGCCAAAGGCAGATGCTTAACTGACGAAGCCACCCAGGTGCCCTCTCTATTTTTTCTTATTTATATACCTATAATAGCATTAGCTCATTTTTAATAATTTAAAATAAATCTGTGTCTTAAATCTCCTGATTTGGGGATGATAAAGACAACTAAATTTTGAGAGATAGAGAATTTAGAAGGGACAGAGCCTCTTTTCCTTGCCAAAACATGACATCCTATTACACAATTAAATGAGAAATCTTCAAAAAGCTTAACTGACATCCTGGGCACCTCTGAGCTCAACAGCATAATATTTTGATAAGGAAAGTTGTAAACAGATGAGATACATATGGATTATGTTTCCCTTGAAATGCTCAGGGTTTTAAAAACTAAGAGATAATGTGCTTTGAGCTTTCATCCAATTCTCCATTCTTGTGAAATGCAACAACCCTGAACACAGATCTCTCCCTCACTTAGGATTATGAACTGGTCTGGAAACACGAGTCACATAGCACAGCAGATCTGTGACTAGGGCACATAAAAATCCCTCGTACACCAAATCCACTCTGTATATTCAGGTGTGTAATTCAAGCCCAAGAGACACATCAGAAAGTAAAGGGTAATAGAGAAAAAAGCAAAAGAGGCAAATGAAACAAATATGACACAAGAGCATTGTAAGGGTTTTACTGTACTGTGAGTCCACAGTGCTCAATTTTGCAAAATTCCTGAACATTGAAACAAGGTGAATTAAATGTGATTAGCTTAAGAAACAATACTAAAAGAGGGCATTTTTTCCTTATGTCCAATGACCACAAACACTACATTTAATCAACTCAAAGGGATATAGTTGTAGAAGGAAAAAACATTTGAACAATATTCTATTTGACAGTGTCTTGCAGGACCCAGTTTTGGAACTTTTATTATTTTTTTAAATACTTTATGTATTTATTTGACAGACAGTGAGAGTGAGAGAGATCACAGAGGGAAAAGAAGAGGAAAAGGCAGACTCCCCACGAAGCAGGGACCCCAACATGGGACTCAATCTCAGGACCCTGAGATCATGACCTGAGCCAAAGGCAGACACTTACCTGACTGAGCCACCCAGGCACCCCAGAACTTTTATTATTTTTAATACATATTATAAATATATGATAATATAATTAATATTCTTAATATAAGCTAATCCTTAGGAGAGGAATTTTACATACTAAATAAGCCAGTAGCAGAGGGAGCTATACACAAAAGCCCTTCAGGAAAGAGAATGAAAGGACATTGCAGTTTGCTGTAATGCCATAAATGTACTGTGGGCATAGTTGCCTGGAGCTTAAAAATACTATAGGACTTAGTCCTGGACAAATAAGCTAATATTTTCAGAGCATCTGCTATAAGCCAGGCACTGTATCTAAATTACATACCTGATCTCTTTGTATCCTAAAAGCTCTGTGATATATAGAGTATCTTTACAATCATCACCTTTAAAGTGTCAATGAAGACACTAAGATTCCAGGAGATCAGGCCAGTCATAGCTAACTCTCAAAACTGTCTTGAGGATTAAGAAACAACATACAGGGGCACCTGGGTGGCTCAGTGGGTTAAAGCCTCTGCCTTCAGCTCAGGTCATGATCCCAGGGTCCTGGGATTGAGCCCCACATCGGGCTCTCTGCTCAGCAGGGGGCCTGCCTCTCTGCCTAGTTGTGATCTCTGTCTGTCAAATAAACAAATAAAATCTTAAAAAAAAAAAAAAAAGAAACAACCTAAAATGTTTGTATATAAGCCACAAATAGAAAATACAAATATAATAAAGTTTTACAGTTAACTTCGAGTTCAATGTGCCATACAAAGCACACATCTTCCTCTCCTCCCTCCCAAATGCCCTTTGAAATTACAAATGTAAACTGGAAAGAAGGGAGTTGGGGGAAACTGGAGGAGGAGATGAACCATTAGAGACTGTGGACTCTGAGAAACAAACTGAGGGTTTTGGAGGGGCGGGGGGTGGGAGGTTGGGGGAGCCTGGTGGTGGGTATTATGGAGGGCACGTATTGCATGGAGCACTGGGTGTGGTGCATAAACAATGAATTCTGGAACACCAAAAATAAATTTAAAAAATAAATAAAAATTTTTAAAAAAAGAAATTACAAATGTAAACAAACAAAAGAAGAGGAAAACAAAACCCAGGGCACTATGGAGTCAAGAAAGGATGCCTGCTACAGATTTAGTATTCTGGTATTTTCACAAATTTCTGGAAGATGGAAAAAGAAGGATTTATATTTATAAACCCAGTCTTACAAAACCAAAACAGTTCAGCTTCCGTACGTGAGGAGGCTATAAAAGGGGATGCTGGCTTTCTCTGGAAACAAATACCCATTCAGGAAGGCTGCAGCTTCATCTCCAGCTGGAGCTGCAAGGACTTTCCACTAAAAACAGTGGAAGATTTGTTTGGGAAGGATTATTAGTTCGAGTGTTTGTGCTGGGGACATAGGCAGGGTAAGCCTGCAAGAATCCCAAAATAACTTAATGTACCCAGAGAGTGAAACGAGGATGACAGGTGCTCCCAGGAGTAAAACTCAGTGAAGATCACCGTCATAGGCTGAACTGTGTCCTTCCCAAATCCATATGATGAAATCCTAACCCTAGTACCTCCAAATGTGACCGTACTTAGAGATCAGGCCTTTAAAGATGTAATTAGGTTAAGATTACAGGTGGGCCCTAATCCAGTAGGACTGATAAGAAGAAGTCCTTATAAGAAGAGGAGATAGGACACAGACATAGAGGGGAAACCATGTGAAGGAAAAGAAGGCCATCTGCAAGCCAAGGAGAGAGGGCTCTGAAGAAACCAACCCTGCCGACAACCCTGCCAATCTCAGACTTCTAACCTCCAGGACAGTGAAAACAAATGTTTCTGTTAAATCAGCTAGTCTGTGGTGCTTTGTTATGGGATTTGTGTTACAATTACGGCCAGATTACCCCCCGTGAAACCTCCACTGCTTTGAAAATTGTGAGGGTTCCAAGCTAGCCACCCATGGAGCCAAAATTCTGCAGTCAGTCTTGTGTCCCATTCAAGATAGACATTTTGCAAAGGAGATTCCATACCAGGTGTTTTTATGAATCAATATATTCCTTGTTTCAAAACATGATTGCTCATCCAAAACTCACCAGATATCTAATGCAAACTGAGTAAAGGGGAGAAACTTACCCTGGATGGATAAAAAATAATAGAAGGCAGAAATGCAATCTAAAAAAAAAAAAAAATTCTAACTAGTATCCTCAGAGTGTTAGGTCAAGCTAATATGGGAATGAAGAGCCAGTTTAAGAATGGAGAACTATCTCATTTGAAATTTCCTCCTCATACCCAGGACACCAGCACTGCCAGACACCTATTTCTTTAGGCTCTAGACAGCTAGGGACAATAATCAGTCAATAAAAGCGGAAAATACAGGGCATCTGGGTGGCTCAGTGGTTAAGCATCTGCCTTCACCTCAGGTCAGGATCCCAGAGTCCTGGGATCCCTGATCCTGACCTTGATCCCAGGTCCCAGGGATCAAGCCACACATCGGGCTCCCTGCTCAGTGGGGAGCCTGCTTCTCCCTCTCCAACCTGCTTCTCCCCCTGTCTGTGCTCTCTCTCTGTCAAATAAATAAATAAAATCTTAAAAAAAAAAAAGAAAAAGAAGGAAAGAAAGAGGCAAGTACAATGACAGTACACGGAGGACAGGTTTTCCTTGGCTACATCCCCACAAAGTTTCAAAATACCTTGTGAGGAAAATTCGGTAAGTACCAGAACTATGATAAATTCTAATAAGAAATAATAGTTGTATATATGTAGATGAGTCACAAACTTTAAATATCACTATAAATCTGATATGCAGAGAAAATGTCGTTTCTTTATCTCATAGGTGATGACTCTGGTCTAAGTTTCTACCTGTTGGAGAGCAAAAATATGCACATAGATAATAATGTTAGATGAGAGATAGATATTGGGGTAAATGTCCAATCTTGTATAAAGTTTAGGCCCTTTCACTACTTTAAAACAGTTCCTTGACAGCCAACTCATATGACTAGATCAAAGTGCTCTGACCCAGCATATGTGACTGGCAATCTTCGGTCCAGATCCCCTTTACTGGTTTTGTGTTCATTCGACTCTGGCTGGCTACAGGCCCCAGATCTTCTGCCTCCTCTTCCGTCAGGCTCCTAGCCCATGGATCCACCCCACCATGGAGGACCTTTTGGCAAGCTGGCTAGAATTCCAGAGCTCACACCACATGAGAAATCTTAACTTCAAATCCCTACATGATCTTATCCCATTTTGTTGTCAAGTTTACATTCCTGTGGCTGTGCCCCAAGTTTAATGTGGGAGAACCAAGAGAGAGCCTATTGATAGAACCCTAATAAAGAGAGAGGAGAGTAGTACAGCTGGAGGAGCCCTTCTGCCCTTGATGTTACCGCACATACCTACAATTCCTCCTCCCGAGGACCTCCACATCCAGCCCCAACATGAACATCTTTGTGCTTTTCTTCTTCTTCCTACCTAGATGTCTTGCACACTGTCTGGAGCAGCAAAGCAAGCCTAAGTTAAAAAGAAAGATAAGTCAAAGAGAAGATAAAGGAATTTAGAGAATCCTTTCTGAAGATAATAGCTCAGTTTTTAAATCTGCAAAATCTTGTTTTTGAACACAGACAGTTAAATATTATCTCTGTTCTCCTTGGATTTAGCCATACTCTTTCTAAACCAAACTCAGGCCTGTGGATGCTCAAAGCCGAGCAAGATCATCTACTCAAAAAAAAAAAAAAGAAAGAAAAGAAAAGAAAAAAGCATGATTTTTAAAAATGAGCCATTTGGGGGGCGCCTGGGTGGCTCAATGGGTTAAAGCTTCTGCCTTTGGCTCAGGTCATGATCCCAGGGTCCTGGGATGGAGACTCGCATCGGGCTCTCTGCTCATCAGGAAGCCTGCTTCCTCCTCTTTCTGCCTGCTGCTCTGCCTACTTGTGATCTCTGTTTGTCAAATAAATAAATAAAATCTTTAAAAAAAGAAAAAAGAAAATGAGCCATTTTTAATAAACGTGTTTTTAAAACTTCAGGCACATTTCATAGTAGAGATTCACTACCTGTGGTCCTTGCATGCCAGCTCAGGTTTCCCTGCATCTAAAGATGGGGATAAATACCACTAGAACTCTTGTCCATGGCTTTTGCGGGTTTCCAGTGGCCTCCCTAAGAGTTCTGTGAAGGCTGAGAGGCTTAGTTTTCTTCAGGGTGCCTCTGAATCATTTCCTGCATCTGAATTCCTACTCTCTTCTCTGCTTTCCATGATTCCCGTAAGTCTCTTCAATACTGTCAACCCAAACAACGGACACAGCCTATCTCTTTGATTTCTTCCACCTGCTCTCAACACATGTGAGTCAGCTGTCAGTGACTGACTTTCAACAGACATTTGAAACAGTGAAGGGGAGAACATACCAACATTGCAGAAGATTTAAAATTCAGTATTAGACATTTGCTTTTGTAAAAAAAAAAAAAAAAGCTATTGACTTTTTACAACTCAGATTCCAATTTTCCACTCCTTTGCTCAACCATTTCACCTTCTGTACAAGCTGCAGCTCAACTGAAAGAATTTGCTTTCATTTATTACAAAAAGGAAGCATCTCTGTTCAGCATTGACATCCAAGTTCATCAAGTAGTGAACAGATAAGTAAAATGTGATATAGCCATACAATAGAATATTATTTGGCAATAAAAAGGAATAAACTGCTAATTTATGCTACGTGATGACCCTTTGTCAGGCATGAGAGAGAGGGTGTCCACACTGTGCGAATGGAGGTCTCTGTGTCTGGATTTCCCATGGTAAGATTTAGGTGGGGAGCCAGCCAGAAGGAAAGCAAGCACAGAGCAGCTTATTCAAGTGGAAGTACACACTCAAGGTGGGAGAAATAGAACACGAACCTAGGTTATTTTGGAATTGGATATAGTTAGCTCTCTCTGGGAGGAGCTGTGACTGACAGTGGGGTGGTCTCTAATGAAGCCTGATTCTAATCATTTGGGAAACTCCTCACACAGGTTGGGAGGGAGAACCATCATGGCAGCCTTTCAAAATGCCGGCCGGGGCGGGGGGGGGGGGGGGTTGGAAGGTTGTGCAGGCTGTGCCTGCAAAGCAAAAACATTATAAGGAATCTAGGGGCTACCCTGGGGCAGAGCTGGGAAAAGAGCGCGCTTGCTCTACACCTGTGGCTCTCCGTCTGTCAGCCTCAAGGTCTTGGAAGCCACAAGGTCAGGATGTTGTATCTCCAGGCTTTTAATGGGTGGCTTACTTTGTTGCAGTCCTTTCCTCCAGCTCCTGTCTCTATCAATCCCCTTCAAGACCTTAGGCCTCTGCCTCAGGACGTTCCTTCCCGTTCACTTCTAGCTTCTACCTAAGGCCTTGAAAACCTGATGTTAAGTTAAAGAAGCCAGGTCCAGAAGACCATATATTGTCCGGTTCTGTAATAAGGCATCTCCAGAATAGGCACATCTATAGAGAAGGGAAGTAGATCAGTGATTGTCTAGGGCTGGGAAATTGGGAGGAAATGGGGAATGACTGCTAAATTGGTAGAGAGTTTCTATATGGCGTAATGATAATTTTCTAAAATTGTGCACAACTCTGTGACTATAATAAAGATGGTTGGGGCGCCTGGGTGGCTCAGTGGGTTAAGCCTCTGCCTTCGGCTCAGGTCATGATCTCAGGGTCCTGGGATCGAGTCCTGCATCCGGCTCTCTGCTCAGCAGGGAGCCTGCTTCCCCCGCACCCCCCCCCCCGCCTGCCTCTCTGCCTACTTGTGATCTCTCTCTGTCAAATAAATAAATAAAATCTTAAAAAAAAAGACGGTTGAACTGTAAACCTTAAGTGGGTAAAATTTATGGCAGGTAAATTACGTCTGAATAAAGGTAGAATAAAAAAAGTAAAATAAATACGTACTTCCCAACTGACAATTGCAGTCAATACTCTGTGGCCAAAGGATATGAAGCAAGTAAGCTACACCCCTTTCAGAAGGATGTATTAATAGGCTTCTCCCTCTCCGGGAGTGTGATATATTATAATCGCTCCACACTGATTGATATTTGTGATTTAGTAACATCATCGACCTTCACTTGGTGTAGTGATCACACAGTTCAGTGCCACCTACTTATCTCCTGCTGAGACTCCTATTGTTCTGTTTATCTTATTATTAAATAAATCTGTTTCATTTTAAAATGCTATGTTTTGGCTCCAAGGGCACAACAGCTTGCCCTTGGGAACTTGGCTCTTCGTGTTTATTCCTGATATCATTTCAATGGACTTTGGCACACATAAGCAAACAACAGGTAGGCCATTTTCTAAAAGATTCTCTTTTCAGAATTGATGTAGAGATATTAAAATCTTAGATAAGATTTTTTTAACAGATTAAATTTTCTCTGTAAACTCTCCAGAACTATAAGATAAATGAGTACCAAAAAATCTGGTAAAGCCAAAATACCTCACCAGAACATTGATGTCAATTATTGAAGTAATATTTGGAACTCATCAATGTAATAAATACATTTTCAAATTTATGTTCAGCAATGTAAGCTTATTTTGGGGCTCATGTGGACCCACAAGGACAAGGAGGAAGCCCAGTTCTTTGTCTCAGATCAAGGTTGCCAGAAAAATAGAAATCTGAGCTCAGGTAAGAAAGTGTTATTCTGGGTTGTAGAAAGGGACAACTGCATCTGAAGTAAAAGGTCTGCAAAGGACCCCAAAAGATGATTAGGTCCCTTTGGCAGAGCCTAGAGGCATTCTCTAAGATAATAAGCTGCAGGAGTTAAGATGTGGTGGGATCAAGCTCTGTAGTAGCTGCTACAAACAGCCCATAAACAAGAAAAAGATTGTAAAGGATGTTAGCATTCTGATTATTTTTCATCTTTATTTTTTCTTGAGGGCTTAAAATGCACTAGATTCTATGCCCATGCATATTTCTTGAAATGTTAAATAAGACTTGAAATGCAACTCCAAAGTTTCAAGCCTGCAAAAGTATTTGATCTCAAAACTCATGTTCCTACCATATACAATAAATTTATCTATTCCTTCCTGTGACTTTCCTATCAGCTGGAATTAAGGGAGAAAAGACTAAAGCATCGGCCTCAGGCACAATTTACCACAAGTTCCCCCAAAAACAAAAATTCATGAATTCATGAATTCATAATGAGAAAGCCTAGCTGAGTGCCAGTTCAGTGAGTCCATAGGTAAGTGTAGGTGCTCAATAAGTGTTTGTTGATTGAATAAATGCGATTCACTGTGTGCCTAAACTGAGTCCTTACAACAACCACTCCTAAACCTCACTATAAAATATAGTTTTTGGAATCACTGACCAAATATTGCTGAATTCTAAGTGTGTAGAGAAACTACTACAAAAGTCATATTAATCCCCACAATCCTTCACACCAAAGGCCATGACTGTAAGTCAGACACACTGTAATTATGTTGATCATAACTGTCAAAAAACTCCAAAGCCCTGGAAGTGAGCCACTTTAGTCATTTATTCCATATATTACTCTGAAGCTTCCAGAGTGAATGGGTAGCCAGTAATCATAATTCCATGAATGCTTTATGATATTCCATGAAAGATAAAATTTGGAACTCATTTTACAGACATCAAAGAACATTTGTGTCCTTCCCATTTTCTAGACAGAAATGTTAATTGTGTCAGTAATTATGCATGAGACCCCAGAATACTTTATTTAGGAAAAAGAGTTTCAGGTACATTAAAAGAAAAAAAAATTATTAAATTAATATGAGATGAAAATTGCCTAAAGAAATAAAGTCTTAATCCTATTGAAAGTATCAGCTACTAATGCATAATTAATTATTCTCACACAATATTCATTTGTGACATTGTTCCCTATTTGAAGGAAATACAAGGAATTTTTATGGAAATCACTTTTCATTGCGACATCATCAATAAAACCTACTACTTTTCTAATAGGTAATTAATCAGAGGCATTTGAGCCATCACATATTCTAATAAACAATCATGGATTTGATAAGCTTAATGAATGGGGAACAAGTGAGAAACAAGATGGGCAAACCTTTAAGCAGAGCAGGAAATAGAAATGGTAATTGTGAAGTGATTATCTCAAAATCTGGTTAGTACTTAAGGGTAATGCTAACCAAATAAAATATAGTGGGTTAATCTTTGTAATCACAGAAAAATAGATCGAGTTCAAAGTTTATAATAACGAAAGAAAGACAACTAAAACTCTTAAAGATGCCAATTTTTAAACTTTAGACAATACAATTGACCTATAAGAGCTATTTGAACAGTTTCTGAAACTTAAAAAAAAATCCATCTGATTTTATTAGCTGCTGCTGCCAAGGAATGCATCATGTTAAAATAAAAATGTCATACAATGTGTCCTTCAGCATAAAATCACCAAAGTGTTCCATGTTATTAACACAAGCACCTTTATTATTCACAGAGAACTTCATTTCAATGCCTTTGAGTTAAAGGGGTTTAACTTAGTGAACAGTGTCCTCCATTTATTGCATACTTTCTCTAAAGCCCTGGACATTTCCAGCTGACAAATACAGACACAGTTTTCATTTTTAGAAACAACATTAGTGTGCTGCATCACTGGGTGAAATCCAAGCATTTAGTCAGGCTTGTTTCCCTTGCTGCCTGGCTTAGCACATGTAATGAGAATTATGTCTTTCATTTCTATGCCAACTCGAATACATTAGATGCAAGAATAACAGAGTCAGCACTATATCAAGATAGACAGGCCTGCAGAAAATAATCTAATGCGTCCTTACCCAGGTGGCATTCAACTTCTAAGCACTGTAACTAATGAACCACAAAAATCTAATGACAGACTACAGTTTTATATTAGTCTCATAAAATTTCATAATTTAAACTATTCAAGCCATTTGTTCTTTTAAGCAGAATTACCTTAAGAGACTGTCCAATAATCTACTTGAATATTTTTTGCCATTTTGAAAGTAAGCATACAAGGAACATGGAGATATGATCAGACTTTATTTGGGAGGTTAAAAAGGCTAAGTACCACTATTTTCTCAAGAATAGTTAGGATCATGAAAAGTAAATCTGAGTAATTATACTTATTTTTTACTTAGTTTTAAATCTAAATTTTGGACTTTTTCCAGTAAAGTGCTAAGTGTTAAGCTATACTATTTTGCATATATTTTCTAATAGAACACTAACCGTTATGAATGAAATTGGTATCCATTATCTTCATTTTAATGATGGAAAAACGAGGTTTGGAAGAATTAAGCAACACCCAGATGAGCTAAAATCCAAACTTAGGATTGCTGATTCATTGAATCACTAGGTTGTGTGACCTCCATAGGAAGTTTTGTCCTCAGTAAACAATAACTACTTGGGGCATCTGGGTGGCTCAGTCAGTTAAGCATCCGACTCTTGATCTTGGCTCAGGTCATGATCTTGCGGTCCTGGGATGGAGCCCTGATGTCGGGCACTGTGCTCAGAGGGGAGTCTACTTAAGATTCTTTCTCCCTCTCCCCTCTCCACCCACAATGTGCTTCCCCCTTCCTCAAATAAATAAACAAATAAAATCTTTTTTTAAAAATGGTGACTACGTGTTTTATCATTTTTATCATTTTAATTCATTTGTTATTTTTCATTGTATTTAATTTTAGATACTTATACTCTCCTTAGGCTTAGTTAAATGTCAAAAATCTAAGTTCCTTAAAGACATTAATATCGACAAACAGGAATTTAGACATTTACTGCACTCCTGAGCTAAAAGCAACTCTTGTCATTTTGATTAACATCCATTCAATGAATTTTTGTTGACTGCCAAGGTAGATGTTATTAGCTAGCTTTCCCAAAGGCCATTCCCAAGACTCTCTTCCCCCTTGCTTACCTCTGCTAACGCGTGAGGACATCTCGCATCTTCACCTTCCAGGCTCCTTTTCAGCTAGGAGCTATAGGACACAATTCTATTCAATGATGTGTAAGCAAAAGTCAGCTGGCAGTTTGTGGAAATATCTCTGCTGTCTGATGAAAGTAACAAAGGTTCCTAGGTTCCTAGTGTCACCTCTTTCCTTCTCATTCTGCCTGGAACTGAGGACATCTTGTGCCTGACTGTCAAAAAACATAAGGACCAAAGAACAAACACCAAACATGGCAGTGCGGATATAGAGAAAAATTCTTAGAAGTCCACTCCAACCCATGACAGTCAGCTCTTAGGGGTCTTGTAAAGTGTAGATAAATGTCCTTATAGTTAAGGACTGCACTGTCTGTAACTCGGAACCAAAAAACAATTCTAACCGATGTATGTGCTAGCCAGGTTCCAGGCACTTTCCTAAGTCCTGTGAATACAACAAACATTCTCATGGAATGCTATGAAAAAAGACATTCAAAAGATAAACAAGTAAAGAATTTTGATTGCTATAAAGAACAATAAAGGGGACAGAGTGACAGGATACACCCACAGAAAGTTTCTCTAAGGAGGTGACATTTGACCTAAATAAAATGTGGGACAAACTGTGCTTTGGAGAAAATCATTTTAAAGAAACAGTAAGCACAAAGCCAAGAGACAAGAAGAAAATGCCTGATGTATTTGAGGAGCCATAAATGGCTAGTATGACTAAAGCCCAAGTGAATTTGGAAGAGCAGACATTGCCGCATAAATAAGAAATACAGCTAATACCCATAAGCTTTCATTTTAAAGCCTTGTATTTATCTGGAAGCATTTAATTTCTTTTTTAAAAAAGACTTTATTTATTTATTTGACAGAGAGAGACACAGCCAGAGAGGGAACACAAGCAAGGGGAGTGTGAGAGGGAGAAGCAAGCTTCCCGCTGAACAGGGAGCCCAATGTGGGGCTCGATCCCAGGACCCTGGGATCATGACTTGAACTGAGGGCAGACGCTTAACGACTGAGCCACCCAGGTGCCCCTGGAGGCATTTAAATTTCTTTAAAAAGCCATTCACTTGACTTTTGGTAATTCACAGCCATGCACTAAAAAGTTTTTATAGAACATTATCCTATCTCAAATATCACTTATCCATGACATCATGGGGACAATTTCAAACACCCATCCACTCACCTATGTTTAAAGACATTGGTGATCCCAAAAAACAGTGGAGTTTCTTCAAAGTCTATCTTCAGACATCCAAGGGATGAATCACTGCACTTAGTGGGACCAGAAAATCAGGTCTCTGAACAGAGGTCTGGCATATTTTTAATTCTTCTTTCCCTAAGATGCTCCCAACACTAACCTACAGCCCTTTTTTTTCAAGTGAGTTAGCACCTTAGAATGGAAAAAATTAAACAATTTCCTCACCACATGTTCAGAAATTTTGACATCCACGTTTAATGATGAACTGTAGGATTCCTTCAAGTCACCATCTGTTAGCAGAGCTGTTTTAGAGCCAGTCATGCAAAGATGCTGGTTATTTCCCTCTAAGAGTAGACAGCTGGTTGGCAAAAGAGAAAAATGATAGATGTTAATCTAACCAATTAATCTGGTTTCCATATCCCTTTGTATAAGTGTTATGGCAATAAGCTAAGGATGATTGCTTTTCACCTTGCAATTTAGCAGGAAAAGTGATGGATTTACAAAAAATTAGAATAATTCTAAAAATGGAATCAGAGGAAAACACTACACCAATTGGCAAGACTAGGTTCTGTTTTAATGTGTATTTGAAATTCTAGTATTAATGTGTAGTTGTATTCATGATAAGTCTCCAAAACTCCATCATAAATCTAAATATTGAATCTGAAGATAAACAGAGAGATACATTCATAGGAATAAAATATATCAGTTTATATTTCAGTTAAATTGAAATATTTATGAAAATTCTACTCAACATACAAGGAAGTGTTTCTTTATAGAAGTATTCCAGCTAATCAATGCCAAAGGAGTGAAACCATTAAAATATCACCATTTTGCAACACAAATGAAATCATTGATTCAAGCACATTGATTCAAGTTTGATGGTGAACTTTTCAATGGGAGGCATCAGGCTGTCACCACCAGAAATCACTGATGAAGCTCAGTTTTTTAAAAAAGTTTTTAATTACTTATTTGAGAGAGAGAGAGAGAGCATTAGTCGGGGAGGAGGGGCAGAGGGAGAGAGAGAAGCAGACTCCCCACTGAGCAGGGAGCCCGAAGCAGGGCTGGATCCCAGGACCCTAAGATCATGACATGAGCCAAAGGCAGAGGCTTAACCAACTGAACCACCCAGGCGCCCCCATCTCAGTTTTTATAACAAGTGGTGGGGGCAACCTGATGTTATGCGTCCACAGGTGATGCAATAGGAAACAAAAAGGACCATCCAGGGAATAACCTGGCCAAAAAAGTTGAATGTGAATCAAATCAAACCACTAGCACTAACTTTCATTCACAGGCAGTATGTGGAAAAGAGGAACAATTATAAAATTGAAAGAAAGCAAATAGATGAATCCAGAACATGGGCAACCTGCAGGGCACTTGCCTCCAGTCAATGGCATGGGGAGAAAGCTAATGAGGAGATGACTTTATATGAAAAGGCACTTAAGGAGACAACCACCAAATGTATAAACTTGTTTGAATCTTTATTCTTAAAAAAAAAAAAAGTGTAAAGAGATTTTTTTTAAATGGAGAAATATAATTATGAACTGTTTATTAGATGATACCAAAGAATTATTTATAATGTTTATTGTGAGAATGGCACTGTGAGAATATAGCTTTTTTTTTCTTTTAGAAGCAAATTGATGTTATGTGTAGAACATACCTTAAACTAAATCTGCAAAGTAGGGAGGGAGGAGAGTAGTTGAAGCACATATGTCAAAATCCCAATAATCTGAGTGAAGGGTATGGTGAGTTTCTCAAAGTATTTTTCCTATTTTTTTCCTTACTTAAAAGTTTCCTTTCGAGAGAGAGTGTGCATGACAGAGAAGAGGTAGTAGGGGTGAAAGGGCAGAGGGAGAGAGAGAATCCCAAGCAGACTCCACATCCCGCACAGAGCCCCACACTGGGCTTAATCTCACAACCCTGAGATCATGATTTGAGCCTAAATCAAGAGTCACCCAGGAACCCCTTATATTTGAAAGTTTTTATAATAAATTTTTTTTAAAGATTTTATTTATTTATTTGACAGAGGGAGATCACAAGTAGGTGGAGAGGCCGGCAGAGACAGAGAGAGGAGGAAGCAGGCTCCCTGCCGAGCAGAGAGCCCAATGCGGGACTCAATCCCAGGACCCTGAGATCATGACCTGCGCGGAAGGCAGAGACTTAATCCACTGAGCCACCCAGGTGCCCTATAATAATTTTTAATACTCATTAATCAGAGCTTCATTAAGTAATTTGTTTGAAAATGTTTTTCTTAGGACAAATAATATTGCCAAAGCAATTTTAAAAATATGTGGCTATTGAAAATGTAGTAATAGATACAAACTGTCCTACATCCATGCATTTATATATGGCACATTTCATTAATGGTAACTCTACCTTTTTTTACTGGTTTAACATAATTTCATTTTTGGTATTCCAGCATTTCATTTTTACTTTTTCTATTTGAAACTAATTGTGCTTCTTAAAAACAAAACTTTGTGTCTTTCATTAATTCTGCTAAATTCTCAGTCATCATACCTTCAAATATTTTCTCTAACTCATCACTTTTGTTCTCCTTCTAGATATGCTGTTAAACGTATGTTGAACATTATCTTCAATGTCTGCCACTTTCACCATCTTATTTTCCATTTTCTAGTTCTTTTGTGATTATTTGGTTTATTTACTCAAATCTGTCTTCCAATTTGCTAACTTTCTCTCCAGCTATTGTTTAATTTACTCTCCAAAGTGTAAATTTAGCAACTATATATTTTCATCTCTAAAAATTCTATTTTTAAGTTATACCTCTTCCTTCATAAATATCTTATTTTCCAATAGCTTCCATTTTCATATCTTTTGAATTATTATAAACATATTTGTTTTATAACTTTTTACAAATTTTTGCACTATCATCTCAAGTTTTTAGATAAATCTTGTTTGTTGAGTCTGTCTGACTTCCTCATTTTGTTGTGTGCATGTGTGTGTGTGCCTGTGTGTTCAGTCATTTAGTAATATAGATTGGGCACCTCTGTGCCAGGCACAGTTCTACCTGCTGGGCAGTAGAATTGAAAAAGAGATAATAATAGTGAACAATAGATAATAATTTCTGCCCTATATACCTTTCTTTCTAATCTTGTTCTTAAGCAAGACTCTCCCTCCTTATCTCAACCCCAAGAAAATATGGTGCACAATGGGTCATTGAAATATTTCTCCTGAGCAGTGTTATTTTCCTTCAGTCAGGTGCCCAGCATGTCATAGCTTTGGACACATTTTTATATAATTTCTTTTTTTAGAAATTCTTAAGCCATCAGGATACTATAACTTAATTCTAAATCCATTTGAAGGATAGACCAAAGTTTAAATGTCTCACAAGAACTTTTTCTCCCACCCCCAAAAAAGAGGTAATTTTCCTTTTTATCTCATCAGCCTCTACCCTAATGGATGGATGTTTTCAGTCCTTTCTGTTAAAGTATAGTCAGGGCTCTATGCGTGGGTCCAAGGTCCAAATCTCCATCTCAAGACCCCAAGGCCTATTCTCAATAGGTGATCAATTCCAAGTCTCTCTAGCTCTTCTAGGCTGTCACATAGTCCCTGTTTTTACCTATCTGATGCTCATGTACCTATTTGCTTAAGCACCTAAGGATTTCCCTTACACTTTTTTTTAAAAGATTTTATTTATTTATTTGTTAGAGAAAGAGAGAGAGCAGGGGGAGCTGCAGGCAGAGGGAGTAGCAGGCTCCCCACTGAGCAAGGAACCCAAGGTGGGACTCAATCCCAGGACTCTGAGATCATGACCTGAGCCGAAGGCCGATGTTTAACCAATTGAGCACCCAGGTGTCCCCCCTTATACTCTTTTAAGTTCATCCATGCAGATAATAAAAAAACATTTTGTGATACTTTTTCCAGCATTTCTAGCAGGAAGATTTCTACCAACTTTCTGGAAGCAGAAATAGCAATACCAACATTTAATGAATTGCTAAGCTGGTCTGACTGTCATAAAGTTGGTATGTCTTCATATGAAACCAAGAACAATTCTTTTGCTTTTAACTCTGTACGCATGTTGAATTGTTTTACTGGTTATAAAGTCAAATTTTCATCTTATAATGATAATTCACAAGTGAAAGAATTTCACAGAGTAAGCACAAAAAGTTACTCTTTCCAGATTTGTTTGCCCACACATAGGAGAGTAATACAGCAAACTATGGGCAAGTCTCTTGAGGCTCCAGTTTTGGGTTAGTTCTTAGAAAGTAAGCTTTTTACTATACGAAACTAAAATGACATTATGTTTTGTCAAAAGATAACTTAAAGATACCTTTTCAACAATTAAGGAATGAAGGTAACATCTTAAGGTGTAAAAAAACATGGTGTCAGACAACACTATGTTCAAATGCTGACTCCACCATTTACTAATAGTATGACCTTGGGCAAACTAAGTAACCGTATTGAACTTCAGTTTTCTCCTGTGTAAAATGGAGTTAATAATCACTTCAAAAGGCTGTTGAAAAAATTAGATGAGATTTACTCTAGAAAGCACGTAACAAACACCCAGTTGGTCTTAACTCAAAGTCAAATCCCTCCTCGCATTTTTCCCTTATCTTGTAGAAGACAGGCAATAGAGTCCTGATTTTTTTTTTTAAGCCCTAAAGAAGATGTTCGTATTCTATAAAACTCTTTTTTAAAAAAGGATTTTATTTATTTATTTGACAGAGAGAGTACACAAGCAGTGGGAGCAGCTGGCAGAAGGAGAGGGAGAAGCAGGCTCCCCACTGAGAGGAGAGTCCGCCACGGGGCTGGATCCCAGGACCCTGGGATCATGACCTGAGCTGAGAGCAGAGGAGACACTTGACCGACTGAGCCACCCAGGCACCCCTCTATAAACCTCTTAATGTTACACAATGACAGTTCAAGTGTCTTTAAGGAAATAGCAATGAAAATAATTTTATTTTTAAAATGTAAGCCTGTATCATGTCAAGTGTTCAATAAACATATGTGGCTTTTTTTAAAAAGATTTTATTTACTTATTTGACAGAGATCACAAGTAGGCAGAGAGACAGGCAGGGAGAGAGGGCGGGGAAGCAAGCTCCCTGCTAGCAGGGAGCCTGATGCAGGGCTCAGTCCCAGGACCTTGGGATAATGACCTGAGCCGAAGGTAGAGGCTTTAACCCACTGAACCGCCCAGGCACCCCATCTGTGGCTTTTTCACTTGTTTGGATAACAGTCTCTTATACTTTATTATAAATAATTTATCATGTATAGGTGTAAGTATTTTAGTCAAATAAAATCCTTTCTTTAGTATACAATGTACTAGAATTAATGATATAATAATTTTTAACAGTTATTGAATAAGCTTGAATTTTTAAAAGAGCTAATTCTGGAAAATTATAACCACAAATACAGGAAATATCAGAGACTTTACAAAGGATTAATCAGCCAGTTAATATTGTTTTCTGAGCATAACAATATAATGACAATTAAGGAAAGAACGTAGAAACGAAACAGATAATTCAGCCAACATAAATCACCAAAGCCTAGGTTGAAAATATTTTTTCCTAGTAATAGGTATGTTTTGGTCTAAAGCTACTCATTAAAGCCAAAGTATTTTGTACCCTTATTTAGTTAGTTAGCTCATGTAGGCACAGCCCAAATACTTAAAATCCAAGCTCTTACATTTTAAAATGCCCCCAAATAAAACGTAATGTCAGAAGTAAATCAGCCGTAATTATTTAAAGACATATTTTAGATTCTTAACTACAGAGAACAAACGGAGGGTTACCAGAGGGGAGGTGGGTGGTGGGATGGGTTAAATGGGTGATGGGGATTAAAGAATGCACTTGTGATGAGCATGGGATGTTGTATGGAAGTGCTGAATTACTACTTTATACACCTGAAACGAATATTACACTGTATGTCAACTAACTGGAATTTAAATAAAAACTTAAAAAAGAGAGAGAGATGGAAAAAAAACCTGAAGATACATTTTTGAAACCTAAACCTAAAAAATGTATTTGTGGTACTATGATACAGGGTGTTCACAATTTAATTGTAATACTCACTAATGTCCTTCATAGCACTATGTAAAATAAATTCAATAAACAAAATGCCTGTTAAAGTAGATAACATAAGTTTCTATAAATCAATAAATCAATATTTATCAAAGTCTTATTTTGTACAAGGCAATGGGATACAATCATTGATTAAAATCATTTTTTATAAAATTAAGATGTCCTACATTTGAGACAAAAAAAATTGCTATTCAACAATCTATTACCGGGAAGCCATTGTATATCTTATTAGTTGTTAACTTTAACTTTCTTCCTCAGTTAAGTAAGTAACTGAGTGAGATTTTCTCTTTGTCTTCCTCTCCTTAAATGCTATATTAGAGAGTGCAAATAAACGACCACAACAAAAAGACCACTACTCCTGACTAATAAAACATTCTTCCTGTGCATATAAGAAGAGTTACATACGGAGAAGCAAGTACATTTCATATTCACCCACAATAAAAAGCTCATCAAAGTTATGTAGCACCCCAAAATCCAGCTCAGTAAACAAAATTTACAGAGATGTATTTGCATATATTAGAAGCACTAAACAGGATTCTTTAAATGCAATATTAAAAATATGGCTGAGGGGTGCTAGGCTGTCTCAGTCAGTAGAGGGTGCAACTCGATCTTAGAGTTATTAAGTTTGAGACCCACGTTGGATGTAGAAATTACTTTAAAAAAAAAAATCTTTAGGGACGCCTGGGTGGCTCAGTCGGTTAAGCGGCTGCCTTCGGCTCAGGTCATGATCCCAGCGTCCTGGGATCGAGTCCCACATTGGGCTCCTTGCTCGGCGGGGAGCCTGCTTCTCCCTCTGCCTCTGCCTGCCACTCTGTCTGCCTGTGCTCGCTCTCTCACTCTCTCTCTCTGACAAATAAATAAATAAAATCTTTAAAAAAAAAATCTTAAAAAAAAAATTAAAAAAAGGATGGCCTAAAAATTTTAGAAAGGAAAACTACATACATTAACACATATCATCGTAGCTATATTTATAAATAGTTACATATACAAATATAGTTATATGTAGTTGTATCTAAGTTGTCCTGGTATCTAAGTTGTCCTGGTGTCATTTTTAGAAATAGATGTTGAGAAATAGCAAAAGTTTCTTCAAAAGCATTTTGGTCTTGTATCAAAGAGTTCTTGAGAGAGAAAATAGCTTCCAGACAAAACTCATTCCTGATTAAACCCATAGAAAATAAGGACTTAGGATGAATCATTTAAAATGTGGAGAATAACATGAGAATCTCAGCCATCTGAATTGCTTCATAAATGCTAGGGGATTGGAGTAAGAACAATGTAAATTTAGCAAAGGTGGGGATGTTACTAACTTGTTTCTCTTGTCTGAGTCCATAAAAAGTAGCAGATAGAAAAATGAAATAGGAAGTTTGAAAGCTTTATGGTGAAAGAATTCAACTCAGCTAAAAATGTTAGGCAGAAACAACAACAAAATTGTCAAGACTTCTCATTTACAGTGATGACTTCTCAAACTGCGGGGTCTTCCAGTCATTATGTGTCCCAATCAAAGTGTTATTTTTCAAGTACACGGATCCCTTGCTTAATGATTTTCATTAGTGCTTGAAAACCCTGCGGTTAAGTAAAGAGCTTTTAAATGAAAAAAAAAAAAAAAAGTTGTTTCCATTAAGTTTAATAAGAAAATTGTGATGTGTTTGATCTCAACACAAAATACTCAAATCATTTTCACAGCTAGGAAAATATATCAATTGAACGAAAACATGTTTATGTAAGTAATAAACAGCAATTTGAAAGTAAACAAATACAGCTTGTTTATAAAATCCACTGTTATTATACTTGACTTTTTCCTTATTTCTGAAACAGTTTTCTTCACCAATCTTTCAGATTTGGGGGCTCATAACTATTTTGCACTTAAAAATAAAATCATATCCTTGAAAAATACCCTTGGGGCAAAATATAGGCTAAGTAAAGGAGGACACAACAGACTGAAGATTCACAGGGCGAAGCTAAAACTTCATCTCTCTCTCTTTGGAGTACGTGCAAAAGGAAGTTTAGAACACATTACCTAAAATACAGGACATTGGCATGTTGAATATTTTAAACTGAAGGAATTTGAGAAAGAGCACATGTAGGAAGTACTTTCTGACCTTCCTTTTTCCTGTGAAGCAGGTCATGAAACTCTCATGGGAGAGATGCCCTTGATATTTCCCAGAGAAAAGCATCATCCTTATTTCCAAAGATGGAGGATATGGAGGCGAATCCAAACAGAATTATGTTTCCCCCAGTTTACTAGTCTTTGCTCATACCCTTTGTCCTATCATATTTCTCCACAGTTTTCCACTCTTCATCGAGCCTAATAAAAACACTCAGATTCAACCATTTCTTCTTGTCTTCATTTCCTTATGAAGATGCCTGTGTCACATAAAACTCATATTAAATAAACTGCTATGTTTTTCTCTTGTTAATTTGTCTTTTATCAATCTAATTTATAGGGTCCCTGCCAGAGAACCTGGAAGGGGAAAGAGAAAAAATATTTTTCCTTTCCCTACACACACAAAACAAAATGATTTGGATTCATTTGTACATGGCAGGCAATTCAAATGCGTTCCATATGAAAACCTCTGAGTAGAAATTGTTATGTCAAGTAAATTGTCAAATATGTCTTTGCCTGAAATCATAATGTTGTACTGTCATTTTTATAGTGTATTTATTTAGTGTATCTTTTAGTGAACAAGTTACATAAGGGAAAAAAAAATAAGAAGAATCATTGTTCCAAAATGGTATCACTTTTCCAGAGTCATCACGATGAAAATTTCCTTCACTGAACAGTCATTAGGGGGATAAGTCTGAATAAAGTTACAAATGGAAAACAGATCAGTCATTCAACAAGAATTTTGTAAATGTTTACGCAAAGCAAACTGGACCACTCATATAACCTAACCCTTAGAATGATGTAACAACCTTGTTTACTCTTGCTGAGATTTTGCTGGAGGAAATCACCCAGGTTAAACTCATTTAACCCCATTGTAGCTTTCCTTTAGCAAAATTCTGCCAAACAAAAGATACAGCATTTCGTCACCACTTAGCCTCATTTCTTAAGCCAGAGTAAGTGCGGCTAGCATTGTCAACCACACAATACATAGATCAATCTTGTAGAATGAAAAACTATTACTGCTTCTAGATCTTAGTCAAAACAGATGTCTTCTTCTTTGCCAATTTGAATACCTTTTATTTCTTTTTGTTGTCTGATTGCTGTTGCTAGGACTTTCAGAACTGTTTTGAGTAACCGTGGCAAGAGTGGACATTCTTGTCTTGTTCCTGATCTCAAAGGGAAGGCTGTCAGTTTTTCCCCATTGAAGATGATACTCATGGGTTTTTCATAGATAGATTTTACAAAGTTGAGGAATGTTCCCCCTATCCCTATACTTTGAATCATTTTAATCAGGAAAAAGAAAAACAAAACTGCGGGCATCACATTGCCTGATTTCAAGCTTTACTACAAAGCTGTGATCACCAAGACAGCATGGTACTGGCACAAAAACAGGCACATAGACCAGTGGAACAGAGTAGAGAGCCCAGATATGGACCCTCAATTCTATGATCAAATAATTTTTGACAAAGCAAGAAAAAATATACACTGGAAAAAAGACAGTCTCTTCAATAATTGGTGCTGGGAAAATTGGACAGCTATGTGTAGAAGAATGAAACTTGACCATTCTCTTACACCATACACAAATATAAACTCGAAATGGATAAAAGAACTCAATGTAAGACAGCAATCTGTCAAAATCCTAGAGGAGAACATAGGCAGTAACCTCTTCAACACTGGCCACAGCAACTTCTTTCAAGAGATATCTCCAAAGGCAAAGCAAACAAAAGCGAAAATGAACTTTTGGGACTTCATCAAGATCCTCTGCACAGCAAAGGAAACAGTCAACAAAACAAAGAGGCAACCCACAGAATGGGAGAAGATACTCACAAATGACACTACAGACAAAGGGCTGATATCCAAGGTCTATAAAGAACTCCTCAAACTTAACACACACAAAACAAATAATCACGTCAAAAAATGGGCAGAAGACATGAACAGACACTTCTCCAAAGAAGACATACAAATGGCTAAGAGACACATGAAAAAATGTTCATCATCATTAGCCATCAGGGAGATTCAAACCAAAACCACATTGCGATACCACCTTACACCAGTTAGAATGGCCAAAATCAACAAGACGAGAAACAACAAGTGTTGGAGAGGATGTGGAGAAAGGGGAGCCCTCTTACACTGTTGGTGGGAATGCAAGTTGGTGCTGCCCCTTTAGAAAACAATGTGGAGATTCCTTAAGAAATTAAAATAGAGCCCTGCAATGTTAAAATATTGCCCTGCAATTGCACTACTGGGTATTTACCCCAAAGATACAGATGTAGTGAAAAGAAGAGCCATCTGTACTTCAATGTTCATAGCAGCAATGGCTGCAGTTGCTAAACTGTGGAAAGAACCAAGATGCTCTTCAACGGATGAATGGATAAAGAAGATATGGTCCATATATACAATGGAGTATTATGCCTCCATCAGAAAGGATGAATACCCAACTTTTGTATCAACTTGGAAGGGACTGGAAAAGATTATGCTAAGTGAAATAAGTCAAGCAAAGAGAGTCAATTATCATATGGTTTCACTTACTTGTGGAGCATAAGGAATAACATGGAGGACATTGGGAGATGGAGAGAAGAAGTAAGTTGGGGGAAATTGGAGGGGGAGACAAACCATGAGAGACTGTGGAATCTGAGAAACAAAGCTGAGGGTTTTGGAGGGGAGAGGGGTGGGGGGTTCGGTAAGTCTGGTGGTGGGTATTAAAGAGGGCATTATTGCATGGAGCACTGGGTGTGGTGCATAAACAATGAATCTTGGAATACTGAAAAAATAAAATAAAATAATAAAATGAAATAAAATAAAATAAAAAGCAAGCAAACAAACAAACAAAAAAACCAGCTGTCTTCTAAGAGCCCTCTTTTACTCAGGAGGTCAGGATTGGCATGGGAGGAAATGAACACCAGCCCGACCAGCCTGGATCAGCAAACAACCCTGGCTTGACAGATCTGCCCCTGATTTCCCATTCCTCTGAACACTACATTCATATCATCTCCTCTGTCTTAAACTCCACCCAAAACAATTCCTATTCCTTAGTGCTTTGCACAGAGTTAATACTTTAACATTTTCATTATCTTTCAAAAGTATATGACAATTAAATATGGATTATTCCTCCATTGGCTGATCATGTGTGACTATGTCATTTGTTAATTTTTTAAAGATTTTATTTTTAAGTAATCTCTATACCCAGCATAGGGCTCAAACCTACAACCCTGAGATCAAAAGTCACTCGCTCTACCACTTGAGTTAGCCAAGTGCCCCAGACTGTCATTTAAATGTCAAAAAAGCAATATAGCCATCTAAGCTGTCCTATTTACTACTTGAATCTTTTAGAACAACGTAAAGGTAGTGCTATCTAACAGAAATTTCTGCAATAATGATTGTGTTCAATATCTGTACTGTGCAATAGGATAGCCACTAGCCAATTTCTATTAATCTAAATTTGAATAGCTGCAAATGCCTGTTAGGGAAAAGAAAGAGGCAAAAAGCACAAGTTCAGAAGGTCCTGGCAAAGCAGCCTATGTAACATAGTAAGGAAATGCAGCTGGGATGTTCTTAGCACAATGCAAAATAGAAGTCTCAAAGTTATGGTTCTCAGGCAAGTGGCCTTCATCTCCACATCAAGAAAGCAAGAGCCATAACTCTGTTTAGGCAGTGGGAGCTTATCTAAGACTTACTATTGTAGGAGAGGAAATAACTTTTTCTCTACCCTCTTAAGTTTAGTACCTGAGACCTGTGAACTAAACTGACAAAAGACAGATTACAGAAGAAAAGGCATACCAATTTTATTTTATATTAATATTTTAATTTTTGTATGTGCATTTTAGAGATCTTCATAAAAAAGAAATGAAGAAAATGAAAGGGGTATTTATACCCAGGGGCTTATATACCGTTTTAATAAAGAGTCATAAACTTATAGAGAATTGGCAAAAGAAAAGGGACTCCTAGGGTTGGTAAATTGTGTGAAGATAAATACATGGGGGAAACTAATGGAAGATAAAGGTTATTGTAGTAAGGGTTGTTTGTGTGGACCCAACTCAGTGCTGACTTTCCGTCTCCAGTAATAATGTTTGTTTTCCCCTATCCTGGTATAAAGGAAGGGACAGGGAATGTCTTCACAAAGGGAAATGTACATCCTGCTATGAGGCAGAAGGAAGGCAGAGACCTCTTTCTGCCTTTATTGCTTCGTAATCGCCTTCAACTCAAAACAATTCTCCTGCAAAAGCGGCATATTTTGATGTGGCACATTCTGACCCCCTTCCCTATCATGACTGATTTTTGCCTAAGCAGAGGTTGTTTGTTTTCTAAGATGATCTTCTTTTCCATTTCTTCCCTGTTTAAAGCATGTGTGTAGAAATATCACAGGACAGCAGTACAAAGTTCAGCCCTCTCAAAGATATGGTCCCACCTCCCACCATTTTTGAGACTTTGCCTCCCTGTCTCTAACTCACCTCAAATTTGGACTCTAGAAATCTTTATTAAGCCTTATATTTCTGCTGACATCATAGTAATACGTTGAAATACATAAGATTATAACGATCTCCCACACATATTTATTCAGCACCCACTATGTTCATGAGATTGCACTAAGTACTGAAAACGCACTGGCAAACAAAGCACACTGACTCCATACTTGTCCTGGGTGAGATTACAGTTTGATGCGTAAGACATAAAAAAAGTAAAGAACTTTTTTTGAACTGGAGTGAGGCTCTTCAGGAAAAGAACTGAATGCAGAGAGAATAGCAGGGGGGCGCTGCTTGAGCGGGGGCGGCGTGGGGTGAGTTAAGGAATGCCTCCCTGGAAAGGTGAGACAGGAAGTGTACAAAGGAGCTAAGGAGGTCAACATTAGAAAGAATGCAAAGGAAGGACTGTGGGAAGGAGCACCTGAGGGAACAAAAGGACAGAGGTACTCAAGAGAAGATGAAAGAAATAGGCAGGAATGCGTTTTTCCAAGTCTTGTAGTCCTGAGTTAGGTGTTGGGATTTTATGCTAAGTGCAGTAGAAAGCTTGGAAGCATTTTGGAAAGAAAATGACACGATCTAATTTACAGTCTGAAAGAGTAGTTCTGGCTGCTATATAATAGACAACAAAATAGAGGGAACAAGAACGGATGCAGGGAGAACATTCTGGAGATTACAAAGTGCCCTTGTAAGTGCTATTTGAATGACTGTAACTATTCCCACAGCATTATATAAATAATTGCTGTCCCACATGAACCATTTTTTGAAACCCAGAACTGTATCAGTAGGTTAAGAGAGTGGGTGCTGAAATTTCCTCACAAATCAGCTTAAATCCCTAGACTGATGCCTGGGATTCACAAAACTGAGAGACTACAATAGCGTGGTCAGGCATAAGTGATGAGAACTCCAAAAATGAGAAGAAAGAACAATCCAGAGACACATGAAATAACAGCACTTGCTTGTGACAGGAGACAAGAAGTTATTATGAAATCTAATTTTTTTTAAGATTTTATTTGACAGAGAGAGACACAGCAAGAGAGGGAACCCAGGCAAAGGGAGTGGGAGAGGGATAAGCAGGCTTCCCACTGAGAAGGGACCCCGGAGCAGGGAGCATTGAGCAGGGAGCCCAATGTGGGGCTCAATCCCAGGACCCTGGGATCATGACCTGAATCGAGGCAGACACCTAAAGACTGAGCCACCCAACCGCCCCATGAAATCCAATTCTCGAAGGGGGATGTGTCTCAGACCCAAGACCACAGAGCTGCTCAACAGCATGTGTCCGTTTGGAGTTCTGTATCATACTTTCCTCATCTAAAAGATGGGCATGGGGTGCCTGGGTAGCTCAGTGGGTTAAAGCCTCTGCCTTCGGCTCAGGTCATGATCCCAGGATCCTGGGACCTAGCCGCATCGGGCTCTCTGCTGAGCAGGGAGCCTGCTCCCCCACTGCCTCTGCCAACTTGTGATCTCTGTCTAATAAATAAATAAAATCTTTAAAAAAAAATGGGCATAAACTAGGGTTTCCAGATCATGGTGGAGAGGTGAGGATTCAACAGCTAGCAAATATGAGTACTTGGAACAGTGTCTCAAAAACTGTAACTAGTTCATAACCCATACAAATTTTAAGTACATTTAAATAAAGTCTCAGATATCCCCCGTGTTTTGTTTTGACTTCAAATAATAGCAATTCCATATGGCCATCTGGGAAAATTTAAGATTTGCAAGGTCATTTTAATATAAATTTTGTTGACTTACATGATTTAACTGCCTCATTTTATTAACTTTTATTTTTTTATTAGTTATTTTATATACACCCAGTACCTCCTTTAGAAATCTTGCTTATCCATTTTGTGGCTCCCTCTTGAGTTTAATAAGATATTTACTCTTAATAATGTAATAATTCTAGGTAAAACAGTATTGCATAGTTTGAAATTTATTTTCTGACTTAATAAAATATTTAAGTCTCTAGATAGATCAAGGCTCTATCTTGCAAGGCTAGGATCAACCTAGAAAATAATCACCTTCAAGATGATGAGTAAAGGTCTTGAGACATTAGACAAAACAGAGAGGCATGCTTTTACTTTGAAACATTTTTGGGAAAGGTTAAAAAAGGAAGTATTTTTATTTGAAGGATGATTCATATTGCTCTTTCAGTGATTACAGATCAGTAGAAAGTGTTTCATTACATTTCAATACCTAACTTGTAAATCAAATAGCTGTTGGGGTCATAAGTATTTACAATGTATAATAAATTTTTCAGTTACAAGTACAATGAATCAACATTAACATTTTATTCTTTTCCTTCACAAAGGGATTAGGGATTGAAATCCCTTTAATTGTGACTAAATCCTATTCCGAACTTGAATGTGCTCTTATGGAAATTTTAAAGCCCTAGAAGTTTGAACCCAGTCTCCTTTTAAAATAAATGTCACTCATTTCTTGCAACTTTCTTTTAATAATTGCTTAAGTTATTTAAATGCATGCAGACTTCTTACTGAGTGCTGAAAGTAGGTACCAGCACTAAGGGTAAAATTAAATGACTCATTTCCTTTACGATCAAGGCAGCAAACCTTTTCTTGCTATTATGTTGTGAATTGCAGCAAGTAACTCCACAGCCATTTATTGAATTTTTTCTTCTTTCAGACATTCACATTCCAAGCTCTTGTATAGTAAGTGAACTGGTAACATTTTTCAATAAACCTCAAAATTTCATTTGGAATGCCCTGCAGCAAAGACAATACTAGCTATTTCCTAGCAGAGGGGTGAGCCAGTTTAGCCTTTCTAAAGTTTGACATTTAAAAGAAGTCCAGAAACATAAATTAAGAACATCTTAAATTAATGCTGTAGGTTAAGATTTGGCCAAGAACACATTTGCCATTAACTATTTTTGAAGAACTCTCCTGCTTGAAAGGATTCACCTTCTTTCCCAAACAAGATACCCTCTTGTGAGTAAGCTGGAAATGTAATTTCCAAAATCCCAAAGCACATTTGCTCTTTTTCTGCAAATACAACAACTCTGATACCTCTACTTATATCATGACCCATCATTCTATTGAAAAAGGAAAAGATGGGGCACCTGCATGGTTCAGTCCGTTAAAGCATCTGCCTTCGGCTCAGGTAGTGGTCCTGAGATTGAGCCCCAAATCAGGCTTCCTGCTTGGGAAGCCTGCTTCTCTTCCCTCTCTCCGTCCTCTGCTGGTGCTCTCTCTGACTCTCTCTCTCTCTCTCAAATAAATAAATAAAATCTTAAAAACAAACAAACAAACAAAAACTCTACAATGGTAAAACCTGGCAGCTAAATGGTGATTTTCAGAGTCAGGAACTGAACATCACTAATGAGCTCTAAGAAACCTGGTAATCATTTAAGAATTTTTTGAAAGCTTAATAGGATGACATGATGGTCATTCATTACAGTGAACTTTTGCACCTCCTTTAAAATCAACTTCCTTGCTCCTCTAAAATCCTACCCAAGATCAGTTTGGTTTTAGATGGAAAAATATTTTAACCCATTGATCACTAATAAAAACATGATCTTTATATGTTTGGTACATTGCATTTCTGGTTTCTGGTGCAGATAAAGAAGACAGCAAGACATCAATCTGTTGATAGGACATCCCAAAGGATGTCATATTTAAGTGTCATATTTATGAGATGAATTAAGGCAACGCTATGTGTAATACCAACTATTAAAAATGATACCCGGTCGCAGTATAATTTTTGAAGGTATCTTTCACTCCCTCCCTCTATCTTCTACATTCAACCTGTCACCAGGCACCACCATTCTTCCATCATCATCTACCTGCCTTCACTGTTCTTTCTTCTCCTTCCCCAGATTCTCATCACCTTTCCCCTGAATAATGATAATATTCTCTTAGCTCAGTGTATCTCAGACATCAGTCTGAGGAGACAGGCAGGCCAGGGACAAAGTTTTAGAGGTACAAGAGAAAATGAGAAAATAAGAACAATGCAGTAAGTCTTTAATAATACCAAGTGAATTCATTTTAATGTTCTGTCCTTGGCCCTGGGAGAGTGTCCTTTCTACTAATTTGATGTTAAAATTTGATTCCTTTATGAAATAGTGGAGATAGCATGTGGCCATTTACTTTTTATTCTTTTAGTTTAGTTTTGTTTTGTTTTCCTTAACATCGCTCCTTAGCAAAACAAATATTTGACAACTACATGTTAGTTCTCAAGAATAATTTTTGGAAAAAAAAAGAATTTTTTTTTTAGGAACTTTACTAAAGGATGAAATTCAAAATTCTGTAAAACAGTAGTAGCTGATCACCCTGAGTCAGGTTACCTCCTTCAACATCCACACCCCAGGATCAGGCCAAACAGATGTAATGAATAGCATGATGACGATAGTTAACGATACTGTACTGTTTATTTGAAAGTTGCTAAGAGAGTAGATCTTAAAAGTTCTCCTCACAAGGAAAAAGTATGTAACTATGTGAGGTGATGGATATTAACTTATCTTATTGTAGTGATCATTTTATAATATTTACATATATAAATGCATCAACATATATCAAATATCAGTATATCCATCATACCTTAATACCATTATGTGGTAGGATGACCTTACACTTACACAATGTTGTATGTCAATTACACCTAAATAAAATTGGGGGAAAAAAGAAACTTCAACAGCAATTTGCTGCATTCAACATGCATTTCCACGCCCACAGCAGCCTCTGCAACTGGCCTTATTGTACCTACCCACACACTAGTGAGCCAGGCAGCCTCACCGTCTCACATACACACTAGCTTTCCAGCTCCAGATTTGATTATGCTCTTAATTTCTGGGAAAACAAACAGAACAAAACAAACCACCTCATTCTTTCCCCAGTTTGGATATGCCTGAAACTAAAAAATTCTCTTTATTCCTATAAGTGGTTGCTCATCCTGTTTACCTGTTCTAGTTCTCTTCTAGAACCAAATTCTCTGAATTCCTATTCTTCCTATTCTACCAATTAATCTTAATCTTATTGTCTCGACCATTTCCGGGAGTCTGTGCCTATTCTCAAGGAGGCTGACTTTGAGAAGGATTTTACTAATATATATTTGAATAGGGGAAGGCAAAGCCAGACTTCTGAATCCAAGTGTGCACATCTCTGGTACTTTAATGCTTACAAGTATCCAGAAAGCCTACATTTTCATTTATCGGCCATATATCAGCCTTACAGATGGTGTCCTATAGATTCACAGACACAGATAAATGAGCCAGGGTGCCCCCAAATTTCGTTATGAATATTTCAGGATGCACTGAAACTTAAATCAACAGCCTGGGACTTAAGATAACAATCGTATCCAATTGCTCTTCTCACCATTTCTACGCAAACTTCTTTAACCTCCTCTCATTGCCAAAGACAATTAAATGGTCATCTCTATGTTAGGGATAATGTAAACGTATCTGCTCAGAACAGAGAGGTGAAAGGATATCTATTAGATTGTAAGATGGTTCCTAATTGCCAGCCTAACCCCATTTAACATCTAAACGCATTCAATGTGTAACATTTTGATAAGGCATCCACATAACTTTAAGTTATGGAAAATGTGTGGTCCTGTAATGTTTTAACAAAAATGTCAGTTTAAGAAATAGATTTACTTCAAAGAGTCACTGTACCTCTGTTGTTCCATGTGTACATGTGCTGCACTCAGGTAGCTGGGTCATTGTAGAAACACCTCTAAATCATGATCGGAAAGGCTAGAGTTGAGCAAACACATACTCACAACCTGTGGCAATGTGGATGTGGCCATTTATCTTTCTCTCTGAGTTTCAGTTTCTTCATTTGTAAATAGGGGGGAAATTAAATACCTTTCAAAAAGTTGTTTGAGGATTAAATGAGGAGATGTCTGTGAAAAATCTCTGTCATATTATTGTATTAACATAGGGAAGTCTCAAATTGAACAAGCCTTCATTATATTTGTGTTCAAGTATTGTGACTGTAAGCCAAAGGGGGGAAAAAAAAAGGTACATTGCCTGCCCATCAAAGTCCCCACCAAAATAAACAAGGACAGGAAAACACTTTGCCCACCTTCCTAACTCGCAACCAATGGTAATACTTCAAGTGACACAAAACATTTTTATTGTACAACTTTCTGTTTACTGCTAACAAAAATATATTATTTCTTATTCCGTGCAGTTTGACTGACAGGTTCAATTTTCTCTTCGGTTAATACAAAATGAACTACTCAGCAAATAATTGTGCACTGTGTCATAATATAAAATTAAAGAGATTCATGCAGGAAGTAAAACAGAAAAAACTAATTATATGTGGTTTTCATGAAAAATCTCCTTGGCATGAGCCATTTCAGTAGACTTATGAGGTCAAACATCAGTTCGCTGTGGGCTGAAGAGGTAAAGAAGTGCAAACTGAAATTATGTGCCTCTCTTTTAAGACGTTCCACTGAGAAAGGATGGAGAAAGCTGTGATCAAATCTCAAGGAGGCCTTACGGAGGCCGGAAGGAGGGGACGAAGGAAAGAGTACGGAGGTACAGAAGTTCAAAATGAGCAGGGAAAAGGGAAGGGACAAAAACTGATGGGATCAATGCCAGTTGCTGATGTTTGTGAATTAAACGAGAAGCAAGGAAATGTGAGAGCAAGAGCCTCCCTCACTTCTGCTACAGCCCAGACCTGTCATTTTTCTTCATCTGTTAACCATTTGAAAGGGACTGTTTTTTTCATAATGTGTAACTTACTAAAATTACAACTGACCTCCTAAATGCCAACCAAATGAACACTTTTCAATCTCTGTTTTGCAATGAATCCTCGCTGTCTTTGTCCTCTTGAAACCTCCCGCCATTCTCTTTTCATCTCCTTGAAAGTCTCCTTTCCTTCAAGCCCTTGCGGTATCAGGAGGATCGAGGAGGTTATTGTGCAGTAACAAGGAGTTCAGTGGCATATCCCCAAAAGAGCGTATTCCTCACTTACACGGCAAGTCCCAGGCAGGTCGTGAGAGCCTTAGATATTGATAATCACTCAGGGAGACAGGGGGACAGAGGCTGCATCTCAACACATTTCATAATCATCACGGCAAGAAGAAGGGAGCCAGCTGACTCACGCGTTGCCTCCTAAAGCTCCCGCGGGCCACTGACATGCATCACTTCTGCTCACATTCCATTAACCTCAGCTCGTCGCATGGCCATAACCTCACAAAGGCCAGAGACATGAAACACTTCTCTATGCCCAGAAGGAAAAGAATGGGAATATTTGTCAACAGTCCCTATAGCTACATCCTCTCCCTCCCACTGTACATAGTGCACAAAATTAGATTCTTAACTTCCTTTTTCCACTGTGTACATTCTTCCTGAGTGACCTCATTCACTTCCTTATGAGAGTAACACCAAATTTACATATCTTGCCCAGAAATCTCTTATAAACTCAAGACCCATTTATCTCTACGTGGATATCCCAAAAGAACCTTTAATTTAACGTGTAATTGTAAACTAATCACTGTTCTCACCACCCTAGCCCGTCTCCTATTAACCATTTGCTGACTTTCCCTCCTGTTAAACTATGATTTCCTTTAAACTGTTTTTTATTTATGCTTGCATACCCAGGACCGAGCAACACATGAGTTCTGGGAGGATACAAACATTCAGTCCACAGCTGCTATTAAAGAATTTAGATTTTACCCTGAGGGAAATGGGGAGCCATTGAACTGCTGTGGCTTGCTATTTTAAGAGCAGTTTAAAGGAGGGTATATTAGTTATCTATTTCTACATGAATTTCCAAAACACATAGCAACTTAAAACAATAAGCATTTACAGTTTCTCAGTCTCTATAGGTCAATAATTTGGAAGCAGCTAAGCTAAGTCATTCTAGCTCAGGGTCTCTCATGAAGTTATCATCATGATGTCAGTAGAGGCTATAGCTCCAAGCTCAAATGAGGTCAGATGATTCATTTCCAAGATGGCTGACCTATATAGTTGCTGCCAAGAGGTGTCAGTTCCCTGTTGGCTGTTGGTAAGAGATTTTTCAGTTCCCTGCCATGGGGTTTCTTCATAGAGTTGCTTAAGTGTACTCACAGCATGCCCACTGATTTTCCGTGGAGTAAGTGATCCAGGAGAAAGAAGATAACACCTCAATGTCTTCAATGACCCCGCCCTCAGAAGATGCACACCGTCCCTCGTGCCTTATTCTATTCATTAGAAGCAAGTCTTTAAATCCAGCCCATACTGAAGGAGAAGGGAATTAGGCTCTACCTTTTGAAGACTCAGAGTTGGAGAATATAATTTAAACCTCCACAGAGGGCAAGGGTAGAAACAGGGGATAAGGCAGGAGGCTGGAACAGGGAAAGGTGGTAGTGGGGTAGAACAGAGTTGTAGCAATGGAGATATTAAGAACTGACTGGATGGTTGCCAGAGGCAAGGGGTGAGAAGCTGGGCAAAATGGGTGAAGGGGAGAGGGAGATACAGAACTCCAGTTATGGAATGAGTAAGTCTGGGAATAAAAGGCACAGCATAAGGAATACAGTTAATGACATTGTAATAGCGATATCATGGAACAGATGGTAGCTATACTTGTGGTGAACATAATGTATAACCTTGTCAAATCACTAAGTTGTACCACTAAAACTAATGTAACATTTTGCATCGACTGTACTCAAAAAGAAGAACAACAACAACAACAACTTATTGGATTCCTGATACGTTCTGAAAATTGAGCTAGCAGGATTTACTGAGGGATAAGCAAGATGAGGAGTATAAGAGAATGAGAGAAGTCAAGAAGCGGCTACAAGTTGCTTGGCCTGAACAACCAAAAGGATAGAGTCATCACAAACTGAGATAAAACCAATGAGGTAGCAACTTCTGGGGTTAGTATCAGCATTCCATTTCGGACATTTGAAGTGAGACCAAGAGGTAGTAACTGATAAGACTAGAAGAAAACAAAGTCTGCTGTCCTAGTAGAAACACAAATGTGTATCAAGGGGAAGGCAGCAATTGAGGGTCAAGGAAGACAAGGACTAGAACTGACCAGGGAATTAGGAAAGTGCAGGACAAGGAACCTCATCTGATGCCATTTCAGTGGGGTGTGGAGAGAGAAGCTGAAAGAAGTGAGCTCAGAGAAAATGGAAGAGGAAGAACGATCTACCATTAACAGTTAAAGAGCCCAGGCACAAATGCAAATGGAGGCTAACATACATTCTCATCTTTTAACCAGTAATTACATCTTTATTTAGTGAAGAACATGATGTTTCAGGGATTTCACGTGACCTATTCAAGCTGAGGGTTTGATGGGAAAAATTTTCTTGCTCATTTCCCTTATTTTGATCAATAATTAAGTCATCACTAGTTTATTAAATTTATTAATTTATCATGCCCTATTCATGATTTTTATGTGAGTCATACTCAAAAGAATGTTTTCTTTGTTTCTAGCTTTTATTTTTTTTTTTTAAAGATTTTATATATTTGGCAGATCACAAGTGGGCAGAGAAGCAGGCAGAGAGAGAGGAGGAAGCAGGCTCCCTGCTGAGCAGAGAGCCCGATGTGGGACTCGATCTCAGGACCCTGAGATCATGACCTGAGCCGAAGGCAGAGACTTTAACCCACTGAGCCACCCAGGTGCCCTGTTTTTAGCTTTTAAAAATGTAAGTGGACTGCCTCTTTGTAAGTTTTCTAGTCCTTTTCTTTTTCTTTTTTTTCTCTAATTTTCTTCTTTCTTGGGCCTCACTTTTGAGGGAAGTGCTTAAAAAAGTAAGACTCTATTTTTTCCTATTTTTTATTCTCTTTTTATCACCATGTTGACATATTCATCCCCAATAACTTAAAGAATTAAAAAGTAAATAGGGGTGCCTGGGTGGCTCAGTAAGTTAAGTGTCTATCTTCAGCTCAGGTCATGACTTCAGGGTCCTGGGATGAAGCCGGCATTTGGCTCTCTGCTCAGTGGGGAGCCTGCTTCTCCCTCTCCCTCTGCCTGCTGCTCCCCCTGCTTGTGCTCTCTTTCTCTCAAATAAATAAGTAATTTTTTTAAAAAAATTAAAAAGTAATTGTAATATTTTTCAAAGTGTTCAAATGTGTACATATTTGTATCAAAAACATGAGTTAAAGTGAATGTTAAAAATTGAAATATTATTACTGACATATTTTCAAATAGTTTTTCTCTTAAAATACTCAAAACTGTCTCTTAAAATTAAGTCAAAACTACTAATGGAGTCAATTTTAAAATCAGAATTATTTAAAGTCAGTTTAATTTTTAAATTTAATTAACCATAATGAATTAGAGTTATTGATATTAATCAATATTATTCAGTACTTTGGAAAAGTAAAACCATTCCCAGTTCTAACCTTAAATAGCCATCTAGTTGTCAGTGTGGTGTCATAATTAATGTATAGTATATCTAAATGTAAATACCCAATAATTGTGTTTACAAATAAAACAAATTGTTTATCACTCTAGACATTCCTCAGCAACCATGTGTAACCATCAAGAATACTTCACTAGCTCATGCATGCCTCCAAACCACACATGAAGGGAGACAAGAAAACGACACCAGGCACTATGGGACCCAGCATTCACACGGACAGGAAGTCTTTGGTAAATTCACTTGTCTCTCCTCTCACTTACTGTTTCCTCTGGTCACATTCTCCCCATGCCCTGAAGCTGTGGTCTTTCCAATGTGAACACCACCACAACACACCACTGTCACAGCATTCAGTGTTAAAGACTTTGGGACAAGAGAAGTAGGGAAGTTTTCCCTGTGACTGAACAGTGGGAGTCCTGAGCATAAATGCTCTGTAACTCAATCTCGACCACAGGTATTCATTCTCTCTCTCTCTCTCTCTCTCTCTCTCTCTCTCTCACCCCCAGACCTGAGAGAAGGGAAAGGGTCAGAAATTCCCCATTTTGTTTCAGTAGTAACCCAGTACCCCCTACAAGCTGTTAGATGAAAATCACACAATCACTACTGAGTGAACTAAGAGGTTGGGCATGCAGGACTTTTCGGATAGTTGAAGACTCTCGCCTTCATTCAGGTAGAGGACTGAGAGCAGTGTGATTAAAATCTGAATATTAGTGGGACACTTGCATTCAATAGAGAACAAGGGGCAGGAAGAAGTCTTTGAATGATCTTTCTTAGCCTCCTAAAATTTCCATTTTATTGCTATTTCAAAAATCAAAGTAAAGTCTAGCCTAAGATGGAAAGTCATCTCTACTTTTGGCAGACAACTGTTTTCTAGTTAAAAGTCTTTAAAAAAATAAAAATAAAAATAAAGAGGAAGATGTGGCAGAGAGAGAATCCCAGGCAGGCTCCATACCCAGTGTACAACGTGACTTGGGGCCCAATCTCATGACCCTGAGATCATGACCTGAGCTGAAATCAAGAGCCAGATGCCTAATCCACTGAGCCACTCAGGCATCCATACTTAAATAAGATCTCTTCATTTTATTTTCAAACAGTCTGTCCTATCTCCTTTAGTCTTAATTTCTTTCAGTTCCTATAGATGGGTTAAGTTATGTAATTGCAACATATCTTCCATAAGAAGTTGTTCATAGGGAGAAATTCTATAGTTTTGCATATATTCTAATTTTTTGATTAAATCGTGTAGAATTTTTTTAAACAGTTGAGATCCAAAATTTAGCTTTTCTGGGAAAAAAATCTTTTCTAAGAAGGTGGTATACTTTTTTTTTAATAGCCACTGTGTTCCATACTTAATTTTATGAAAGGTTTAGTCCTCCATTGAGCACATGATAAAACTGATCCCAGATGCAGTTTTTATTTCACTAAATGCAATCTGAAAATGAACATGCTCTTTCATTTGAGAACAAAATTCAATTATAAAGAAACAGAAAAATGCGATCTGAGATCAATAGCCTATTACAGTGCCAGCATGAGGGATAATTTCAGTTCAGTTTAATCTACTGAAATATGTGGCTATATACTGCTTATTGTTTGTGCATTCCTACATGAGAAGTGACATACATTTAGTTTAGTTTTATGGGAATACAAAGGATATATGTAGAATTGAGTAGTGTTCACAAGCATAATAGAAAATTCAAAACCAACAAGCTAACAACCTATAGCAAAAAAAAAAAATCTCAGCAAAATATATAGATACTATTTTTAAAAAAACAATAGAATTTTTATATCCTATAGCCTCATTTTAATGAAATTTATATATTTTAGAAGTTGATTGTCAATGGAAATGCACTGTCTCTGAACTGAAAATTAATTTTAAAGATGCATATTTCAATTTCATAGATTTGTTTTAAAGGTATGAGATTTAAACAGATTATATAATCCACATCTGTGCTTTCTTGGATGAACAAACAGAGGTCCAAAGAGGACACTGAGTGACTTGTTAGGGTCAAATCAGTTAGTTAGTTGGGGTAAAAAGTATACTTTCTTGGCTGGTGAGATGGGATAGGAAGCCTCCATATTTAAAATGTCTCTGACAGGGCTCAGGACATGCTATCCCATGTATGGAAAGTTGGCATGTTAAATATTTTAAGCTGAAGAAATCTGAGGAACGGTGTGTTAAAATAAATGTCCAGGCCCAGGATGGAGCCACTTGTGTCTGGGGTGCAACCCAAAACTTAGATAATTTTAAGGTGTCTGAAAGTGATCAACTTGACCAGATATGTAGCCAATGCCCATTTTCTGAGTTAGCCATGTATTTGTTTAAATATTTTACTTATGAAAGTAATGCATGTTTGTTATAAATAATTCAGACCAAAGAAAAGGCCTAATGCTTTGTTTCACAAATACTCTCTATTATATGGCTATTAAATGGCATAATTCTCTTAAACTACATCATGTCCAACTTCACAGTCTTCTTCAGAAATTTCTCCCTCCATCACAAATATTGATTCTGATCAAGGGCTAATCTTCAGTCAAACACGTTCTCTTGGTGTTTGTGAAGAACTTCATCTCTTGCTAGGATTTCATCACAGTGATTTTATAAACACTGATACAGGAAGTGAAGTCCAGGTACCTGTCATTGCTAATGTCCTCAGCTATTAAGTTTCCTCATCTCCTTAAAAAAAAATTTAAAAAATAATCATCAACATAAAGAAGAAATAAGAATACCATCTGGATCCCTAAATCCTCCTGTGTTCTACACATATTCCTTTCTGATTTCTTTTGTCAATGTAAGGTACTATTACAGTAATAATCAATGGGGTGATGCTTCACAAAGGAAGCCAGATGGACCATCTATGTCAGAATCACCCCAGCAGCGGGTTAAAACTGCAGATCACAAACCTCACCCCCAAACCTTTTGATTCAGAGTGCCTGATGGTAGAGCCAGGAAATGTGCTTTTTTTTTTTTTAAATGTGCATTTTTAACAAGCTTCTCCAACCCCACAACTGGTTCCAGGTGATTCTTATCCACAATAATTTTCAAGAACCATTTGGTAAGTCTTAGCAGCAGTCCTCACTGTCTCCCAAAACCTGGTCTAGATAGAGCATAATATCACTAATAAAATAGAACATAGGCTTCTTTGGGACTCTCCTCTCTCTCCTAGAACAGCACTATAAACTTAAATTTGTAGTAAATACAAAGTTAATTAACCTAGAAAGAATGAAGACAGCATAAGTTTCTGCATGAGGTCTCTCACTTTTTGTCTTACCTCTATAAAAACCAATGGTATTCCTCAGATGCCCTGGAGATTCTCCTCTAAAAACTGCTCATGAAACAAATTTTATATGTCTTCATACTGTCCCAGATAACAGAGTTCCTTTTAAATGTACTCAATCCTGCCCTTGTGTAGCTGTGAACTGAATATTCTATCTTTAGCAAATTACAGTCAACCTCTACTTCTTAGATACATTCACACAACATTAAAGTACACTCTATTAAAAATAAAATAAATAGGGATGCCTGGGTGGCTCAGAGGGTTGAGCATCTGACTCTTGCTTTCAGCTCAGGTCATCATCTTAAGGTCATGAAAATGAGTCCTAAGTGGGGCTCCACACTCAACATAGAGTCAGCTTGTTTTGTTCCTCTCACCTTGCTTCTCCCCCCACCCATGCTCTCTCTCTCTCTCTCAAATAAATAAATTTTAAAAATGAAAATAAGATTTTAAAAATAAAAATAAAATTTTAGAAATAAAAATAAAATAAATAACTTTCTTAAGATATTAGAAAGTCATAAAACCTATAGAAAGTAAAAAAGCCAGAGAAAGGCTAAAGAATGCCAGATTAAGGAGTAGCGACTGTAATTTTAAATAAGGTAGTTAGAGAAGTCCCCACTGAGAATGTAACATTTGCATCAGGGAAATACAAATCAAAACCACAATCAGATATCACCTCACACCAGTCAGAATGGCTAAAATTAACAAGTCAGGAAATGACAGATGCTGGCAAGGATGCAGAGAGAGGGGAACTCTCCTACACTGTTGGTGGGAATGCAAGCTGGTGCAACCACTCTGGAAAACAGCATGGAGGTTCCTCAAAAAGTTGAAAATAGAACTACCCTATGACCCAGCAATTGCACTACTGGGTATTTACCCTAAAGATACAAACATAGTGATCCGAAGGGGCACGTGCACCCGAATGTTTATAGCAGCGATGTCTACAATAGCCAAACTATGGAAAGAACCTAGATGTCCATCAACAGATGAATGGATAAAGAAGATGTGGTATATATACACAATGGAATACTATGCAGCCATCAAAAGAAATGAAATCTTGCCATTTGCAATGATGTGGATGGAACTAGAGGGTATCATGCTTAGTGAAATAAGTCAATCGGAGAAAGACAACTATCACATGATCTCCCTGATATGAGGAAATGGAGATGCAACATGGGGGGTTATGGGGGTAGGAGAAGAATAAATGAAACAAGATGGGATCGGGAGGGAGACAAACCATAAGTGACTCTTAATCTCACAAAACAAACTGAGGGTTACTGCGGGGAGGGGGGTGGGGAGAGGGGGGTGGAGTTATGGACATTGGGGAGGGTATGTGCTATGGTGATTGCTGTGAAGTGTGTAAACGTGTAAACCTGGCGATTCACAGACCTGTTCCCCTGGGGATAAAAATACATTATATGTTTATTAAAAAATAATAATAATAGGGGCGCCTGGGTGGCTCAGTGGGTTAAGCCTCTGCCTTCAGCTCAGGCCATGATCCCAGGGTCCTGGGATCGAGCCCCGCGTCGGGCTCTCTGCTCAGCAGGGAGCCTGCTTCCCTTCCTCTCTCTCTCTCTGCCTGCCTCTCTGCCTGCTTGTGATCTCTGTCAAATAAATAAAATCCTTAAAAAAAAAAAATTTAAAAAAAAAAAAATAATAATAATAATAAATAAATATATTTTTTAAAAAGAATGTAACATTTGAAAGATGAAAACAAATATGGTAAGAGACTGGGGCATGCAGATATTAAAGGTAGAGCTTTCCATACAGGAGGAACAGAAGATGCAAAATCCCTGAGTTCAGAATGTACCTAGTATTTGAAAAACAGGAGACCAGTGTAGCTAAACAGGGTAAGCAAGGAAGACAATAGTAGGTGAGGTAAAGATGTCAGGAAGAAAAGACAGGAAAACTAGATAGGAGCTTGTGAACCAGAGTTAGAACTTTAACTTTTACCCTGAGGGACACAGGGAACCACCGACTGTTTTGAGCAGAAGGGCATCATGACCTCACATTCAAAAGCATCACTCAGGTTAAGAATAGACTCTAGGGGCACCTGGGAGGCTCAGTAGGTTAAGCATCTGACTCTTGATTTCAGTTCAGGTGATAATCTGAGTCATGAGATTGAGCCCTGTGTTGAGCTCCATGCTCAGCAAACAGTCTGCTGGAGATGCTCTCTCTTTCTCTCTCTAAAATGAATAAATACATAAATCTTTAAAAAAAAATAGTCTCTAGGGACACAGTGGTGGAACTAGTGATGGCAGTGATGGTAGTAGTGAGAAAGAGCAGGATTTTCAGATTTGCTGGTGGTTTGGTTTAGATTGTGAGAGAAAAGGAGGAGTCAAGGATAACTCTATGGCTCTTCAGCCTGAACAACCACAGGATGGAGTTATCATCAACTGAGGAGGAGGCTTCATTTGAACGTGTTAAGTCTGACATATAAATTAGACATTCCAGTGGAGTTGATGAATAGGCAATTTAGTACAGGAGTTAGGACTTCAGAAGATAGCTTCATACTGGATAAAAGGACTAGGAAATGTCAGCATAGGAATGATATTAAAAATCATGAGTCTCGCCATGATCACAAGAAGAGTAAGTGTAGCTAGAAAAGAGAATGCAAGGCTGAGCCCTTACCACCCACTACATTGGGAAGTTGGAAAGATGAGGAGGTGCCAACAAAAGAGACTGAGAAAGGGCAGCCAGTGAAGTAAGAGAAAGAGGAGAGGCGATCAGTGGTGCTGAATGCTGTTGACAAGTCAAAGCGGACAAAGATGGAGAATTAGCTACTGCATTTAGCAACATGGAGGTTGTTGGTTACCTTCAGAAGAACAGTTTCAGCAGAAGATTCTGGGTGAAAACACTTGGCAGTGGGTTTAAGAAGAATGGGAAGAAAGAAACTGGAGGCATTTGAGAAGTTTTGCTAGAAACTACTCTGAGAGCTTGCTCTGTCTCCCCTCCAGTCTCTGTCATATGAAGAACAAGCAAGAAGATGGCCATCTACAAGCCAGGAAGTGGGCTCTCACCAGACACCAGATCTGCCAGCACCTGAACCTTGGACTTCCCAGCCTCCAGAACTGTGAGAAATAAGTGTTTGTTTTATAAGCCATCCAGTCTATAGTAATTTGCTATAACCTAAGGCAGGACAGAAAGAACACCTTGTTATTTTATGATGGAATAATTTATGGCAGGGGCAGAACGGATGACTCAAAAGAGAAGTGAGAAATGCTGTAGTAGGCCTGAAGAGACAGGATCTAGTGCCCTAGCAGAAGTGTTTGCCTTGGATGGAAGATCAGACAATTCCTCTATAGGTACAGAAGTGAAAATAGAGTAGACAGTCACAGAAGTTTGTAGGTGAGAAACCGTGGTGATGGAAACATGTGAAAGTTTTCTTCAGATTCCTTCCATTCTCTTAGTGAGAAAGAAAGCCAGGATATCAGTTGAAGAGTGGGGGTGGGGGCAGGCAGTAGGGAGGGTTACAGAAGATTCACCAACAAATTCTCAAATGTATACTACTCCTGAAATGAGCAAAGAAAAGCACAGCTCCTTAATTTTCTATAACTCATTTAATTATTTTCTATAACTTATTTACTATTTCCTCCCATTTGGAGGAAATTGAGAGGACAGAGATTTATCTCAAAACTGCCAATAAACAGTTTCAATTTAAAGAGACTCTATGTATAAAAAAAAAAAATTCAATCAACTCAAAGTTTAACTCCCTATCAGAGCTGTTTTTCTCATCCTCCTCTTCCCAAGCTGGCACTTGAGTATAGGAAAGCTTACCGAATTCAGGGGATTATCCTGTATAAGTAGCCTGCCATCCTTGTGCTGATCTCTACTGCAGGATGGTTGGTGTGACCCTTGAGGATACCAAATTGTGTGACTGAGGAATACAAGGTCTGTTTTCTTTGCTCAGTCATAGCCTGATGAGACTCCACCCTCCACCTCACTCAACTGGTAGTGACTGAACCCCTAATCCAGCCTTGCTTGCTGAGCACATGTCCTCATGGGGTCTGGGGATAAGTCCCATACGTGTCTAATTTCACCCACCACTGCAGCAAGTTTCCAGCAAGATCCCTTCCAGACAACAGCTAGACTGTGGGATCCAAGAATGCTGCCTCAGACTCATCTCTCTAGCCACCTCCATCAACCATTCCCACACTACTACCACTCATGGGGACACACAAGCCACCCTAAATGGGACCCTCATACCAACATTCCAAAAGAGAATGGGGAAAAAAAGCTAGTCTATTTTTGGCTGTCTTGTGAATTTATCAGCCAGAAGAAGGACATCTGTGTCTGACTACCTCTTTCCTTCGTATTCTGAGACCATTAGAAACAGACTTTCTCCTTTCCTTCAGGCAGAGTCTTCCAGAGCACAAATTCCTCTTTCTTTTCCTTCAGGTACTAAATTTTACGTCTCAGTCTGAATGGTAGAAGGGTTATTTTTACTGTTATAGAAGAAAATACGTGATCAGAGTCCTCTTGGCATGGTTCTAAATAATGGAAGCTCCAGGTGAACTTAGAACTGGGGATTACTAAAATGGAAAATGTATTGGTTGAGCGGCCTTGCAGTATTACCCTGTCATCCCAACAACTGCTTTCTACTTGCTCTGTGTAATTTGGAACCATTAAAAACCCCTGACTCTCCTCAATAGTTGTCATTAAAAGGGTGACTTTTTCAAACCATTTTTCATTCCATGATTGTTTTAGTTGTTCATGTTTGTTGTCATCACTGTAAATTTTGCCTTATCTCTACACTGAGGTGATTTCTCAAAAGGCACAATTTTTAAAAACCAAATCAATAAATAAATATGCTTTATTGCCATCTAAACTGTTATCCCAAAATATTATAGCAAGTGATTATGTTGAGATTATTTATGCATTCCCTTTTAAAAGTCACTCCTCTAAATTGAAGGCTTTCTATCAGACTGACATTGCCTGTGTTTTGCTCATCATTGTTTAACCTGTAACAACCTATTTTTCCTCTTGGGAGAAGAAAATCTCATTAATTCACATTAATACACACAGGTTTGACAGCCAGTGCTGTTAAGAATTCAGTGCTTATTAATACTTATGTACCACAACCTCACTGAGAACTTATCTTTTTCCAAACACACTGAAAACATGGAAGCATCACTTCACCAAAGAGGCTTTCTTGAAAGTTAACACTGTACCTAAGGGATCAAAAATATTTAATCCATTGATTGTTCCTCTTCAGTTCAAAGTTTAATAGGCTAATTCATTAATCATATAGAGCTGTTTTGTGAAGAAGGAAATCAATTTGTTTGCGCTAAATGTATTTTTGTGATGTGAGAATATGGGCTTTTTTGGGCTCATCTACAAATATATTGGAGGTTAGATAGAATAGTAAGGTGGCTGTGTAAATGTCTTATAACAGAAAAACAAATATAATTTTTCTTAAGTTTTAAATTTTATAGTAGGAGAAATTTAATGATATTGGGTCTATAACATCCCAAAATCTTATATTTTATTATAGTTTTTATGTTATATCTTATTAGGAGAATGTTTCTATTAAGATTTTGTGCTTTTTTAAAAAATATTTTTATTGATTTATTTTTGAGAGAGAGAGTGAGAGCATGAGCAGGGGGGAGAGGCAGAAGGAGAGAGAGAAGCAGACTTATGTTGAGCAGGGAGCCTAATGTGGGGCTCAATCCCAGGACCATGAGATCATGACCAGAGCGGAAGGCAGACGCTTTAACCCACTGAGCCACCCAGGCGCCCCTCTGCTTTTTTATTTCACGTTGAGCAAAGAAAGATTTTAGAAAATATTTTCTAATCTAATGACAAAACTATTTATATTTATGAAGCTCACATCTTCATATAAATGCCCTAATGAGGGGTGCCTGGGTGGCTCAGTGGGTTAAAGCCTCTGCTTTTGGCTCGGGTCATGATCCCAGGGTCCTGGGATCGAGCCCCATGTCGGGCTCTCTGCTCAGCGGGGAGCCTGCTTCCTCCTCTCTCTCTCTCTGCCTGCCTCTCTGCCTGCTTGTGATCTCTGTCTTTCAAATAAATAAATAAAATCTTTAAAAAAAAAAAAAAAATAAATGCCCTAATGAACTTTAAAAATAACCGATGGTTCTTGCCCTCAGATAATCTCCATTTCTAACTTTCTGGGATGAGTGACTCCTACTCAATGAACACAATTTTCAGTGTCCTGGGTTCTATTTAACTGAACAGATATTTAGTGAATGCCTACTAAATAAATGCAAATGTTTGTTATACTAGTTAATGAATGGGAAAAGTTTTTTAAAAATTGTTTTTAGGGCACCTGGGTGGCTCGGTTAAGCAACTGCCTTCGGCTCTGGGCATGGTCCTAGAGTCCTAGGATTGAACCTCACATTGGGCTCCCTGCTCAGCAGGGAGTCTGCTTCTCCCTCTGACCCTACCCCTCTCATGTTCTCTCTCAAATAAATAAATAAATAAATAAATAAATAAATAAATAAATATTGCTTTCAGTTCTCTAGGAGCTTATAATCTAGCTTCTAAGAAGCCAACACATGTTTAACAATTAAATAATGACCTAACGTGTTCCATTTGAGGACCCTAACTGTCCTTATGGAAATTGTACAGTGGACTTCCAAAACGTGTAAGCTAAGCTCCTGCATGTCCCTGCAGGCAAATGTGAGTGTATAAACACATAAAAACGGATACGCTGCATTCCAGCCACTACATCAGGGTGTCCTGCTCAGTCAACTCGAAAACCACCGCTGGGAAGAGTATGGGCTTTAGACTCAGTCCTGGGTGTGAATCAAACCACTCCTACTACTCCTATGGCCTAGGCAAGCTGTTTCACTGTACTCAGTCTCAATGCCCTTGCCTGGAAAATGGGAACGATTATATCTAGGTTAATTTATGGATAGTGACAGAATTTTATGAAGTGCCGGACAGATGGCAGGTGCTCAGTAAAATGTAGTTTAAAAGATTCCATTAAAAAGGAGGGCTTGGGGGGGAGGAGTCAAGATGGCGGAGAAGTAGCAGGCTGAGACGACATCAGGTAGCAGGAGATCAGCTAGACAGCTTATCAAACCATTGCAAACACCTACAAATCCAACAGGAGATCCAAGAGAAGAAGAACAGCAATTCTAGAAACAGAAAATCAACCCCTTTCTGAAAGGTAGGACCGGCGGAGAAGTGAATCCAAAGTGATGGGAAGATAGACAGCAGGGGGAGGGGCCAGCTCCCAGCAAGCGGTGGAGCAAAGGAGCACTAAATCAGGACTTTTAAAAGTCTGCTCCACTGAGGGACATCACTCCAGAGGCTAAACCGGGGGGAAGCCCATGCGGGGCCAGCGTGGCCCTAAGTCCCGCAGGGTCACAGAAGGATCGGGGGTGTCTGAGTGTCACAGAGCTCACAGGTATTAGACAAGGGAAGCCGGCTACAGAGACAGAGCCGAGGAGTGAGCGCTCAGCTTGGGGTTACCTTGAACCGGTCGCAGGCTGGGTGAGCTTGGAGCGCGGCCAGAGGCCAGGGAGACAGGAGTGGTTGGGCTCTTTTCTCTGAGGGTGCACTGAGGAGTGGGGCCCCGAGCTCTCGGCTCCTCTGGGCCAGAGACTGGAAGGCCTCCAATTTCATTCCCATCCTCCGGAACTCTACGGAAAGCGTTCAGGGGACAAAAGCTCCCGAAAGCGAACCCCAGCGGATTACTTAGCCCAGCCCCTGGTAAGGGCGGTGCAATTCCGCCTTGGGCAAAGACACTTGAGAATCACTACAACAGACTCCTCCCCCAGAAGATCAACAAGAAATCCAGCCAAGACCAAGTTCACCTACCAAGGACAGCAGCAGAATTCCAGAGGAGGAGAAAGCAAAGCACGGAACTCATGGCTTTCTCCCCATGTTTCTTTAGTCTTGCGGTTACTTTAATTTTTTTTAATTTTATTTTTTTTCTTCTGCTAAATTTTTTTTAACTTTTACCCTTTTCTTTTTTAATGTTTTTTAACTAGTTTATCTAATATATATATATTTTTCTCTTTTTCATATTTTTTCTTTATTTGTTTTCTTTTTTTAATTTTTTTTCCCCTGAAATTTTTATCCCCTTTCTCCCCACCATGATTTGGGGTCTCTTCTGATTTGGTTAAAGTGCATTTTCCTGGGGTCTTGGCCACCCTTTCAGTATTTTATTTGCTCCTTCATATACTCTTATCTGGACAAAATGACAAGGCAGAAAAACTCACCACAAAAAAAAGAACAAGATGCAGTACCGAAAGCTAGGGACCTAATCAATACAGACATTGGTAATATGTCAGATCTGGAGTTCAGAATGACGATTCTCAAGGTTCTAGCCAGGCTCGAAAAAGGCATGGAAAATATTAGAGAAACCCTCTCTGGAGAGATAAAAGCCCTTTCTGGAGAAATAGAAGAACTAAAATCTAACCAAGTTGAAATCAAAAAAGCTATTAATGAGGTGCAATAAAAAATGGAGGCTCTTACTGCTAGGATAAATGAGGCAGAAGAAAGAATTAGTGATATAGAAGACCAAATGAAGAGAATAAAGAAGCTGAGCAAGAGGGACAAACAGCTACTGGACCACGAGGGGAGAATTCGAGAGATAAGTGACACCATAAGATGAAACAACATTAGAATAATTGGGATTCCAGAAGAAGAAAGAGAGAGGGGAGCAGAAGGTATATTGGAGAGAATTATTGGAGAGAATTTCCCTAATATGGCAAGGGGAACAAGCATCAAAATCCAGGAGGTGCAGAGAACCCCCCTCAAAATCAACAAGAATAGGTCCACACCCCGTCATCTAATAGTAAAATTTACAAGTCTCAGCGACAAAGAGAAAATCCTGAAAGCGGCCCGGGAAAAGAAGTCTGTAACATACAATGGTAAAAATATTAGATTGGCAGTGGACTTATCCACAGAGACCTGGCAGGCCAGAAAGCACTGGCATGATATATTCAGAGCACTAAATGAGAGAAACATGCAGCCAAGAATACTATATCCAGCTAGGCTATCATTGAAAATAGAAGGAGAGATAAAAAGCTTCCAGGACAAACAAAAACTGAAAGAATTTGCAAACACCAAACCAGCTCTACAGGAAATATTGGAAGGGATCCTCTAAGCAAAGAGAGAGCCTAAAGTAGTAGATCAGAAAGAAACAGAGACAATATACAGTAACAGTCACCTTACAGGCAATACAATGGCACCAAGTTCATATCTCTCAATAGTTACCCTGAATGTTAATGGGCTAAATGCCCCAATCAAAAGACACAGGGTATCAGAATGGATAAAAAAACAAAACCCAGGGCGCCTGAGTGGCTCAGTGGGTTAAGCCGCTGCCTTCGGCTCGGGTCATGATCTCAGGGTCCTGGGATCAAGCCCCACGTCGGGCTCTCTGCTCAGCAGGGAGCCTGCCTCCTCCTCTCTGTCTCTGCCTGCCTCTCTATCTGTCAAATAAATAAATAAAATCTTTTAAAAAAAAAAAAAAGAAACAAGAAAGATCTCAAATACACAACCTAACCCTACACCTAAAGGAGCTGGAGAAAGAACAACAAAGAAAGCCTAAACCCAGCAGGAGAAGAGAAATCATAAAGATCAGAGCAGAAACCAATGAAATAGAAACCAAAAAAACAATAGAACAAATCAATGGAACTAGGAGCTGGCTCTTGAAAGAATTAATAAGATTGATAAACCCCTGGCCAGACTTATCAAAAAGAAAAGAGAAAGGACGCAAATAAATAAAATCATGAATGAAAGAGGAGAGATCACAAGTAACACCAAAGAAATACAAACAATTATAAGAACATACTCTGAGCAACTCTATGCCAACAAATTGGACAATCTGGAAGAAATGGATGCGTTCCTAGAGACATATAAACTACCACAACTGAACCAGGAAGAAATAGAAAGCCTGAACAGACCCATAACCAGTAAGGAGATTGAAACAGTCATCAAAAATCTCCAAACAAACAAAAGTCCAGGGCCAGATGGCTTCCCAGGGGAATTCTACCAAACATTTAAAGAAGAACTAATTCCTAGTCTCCTGAAACTGTTCCAAAAAATAGAAATGGAAGGAAAACTTCTAAACTCATTTTATGAGGCCAGCATCACCTTGATCCCAAAACCAGATAAGGATCCCATCAAAAAAGAGAATTACAGACCAATATCCTTAATGAACACAGATGCGAAAATTCTCACCAAAATATTAGCCAATAGGATTCAACAGTACATTTAAAGGATTATTCACCACGACCAAGTGGGATTTATTCCAGGGCTGCAAGGTTGGTTCAACATCCACAAATCAATCAATGTGACACAAGACACTAATAAAATAAAGAACAAGAACCATATTATACTCTCAGTAGATGCTGAAAAAGCATTTGACAAAGTACAGCATCCCTTCCTGATCAAAACACTTCAAGGTGTAGGGATAGAGGGCACATACCTCAATATTATCAAAGCCATCTATGAAAAACCCACCACAAATATCATTCTCAATGGAGAAAAACTGAAAGCTTTTCTGCTAAGGTCAGGAACATGGCAGGGATGTCCATTATCACCACTGCTATTCAACATAGGACTAGAAGTCCTAGCCTCAGCAATCAGACAACAAAAGAAATTAAAGGCATCTAAATCGGCAAAGAAGAAGTCAAACTATCACTCTTTGCAGATGATATGATACTATATGTGGAAAACCCAAAAGACTCCACTCCAAAACTGCTAGAACTTGTACAGGAATTTAGTAGTGTCAGGATATAAAATCAATGCACAGAAATCAGTTGCATTTCTACACCAACAACAAGACAGAAGAAAGAGAAATTAAGGAGTCAATACCATTTACAATTGCACCCAAAACTATAAGATACCTAGGAATAAACCTAACCAAAGAGGCTAAGAATCTATACTCAGAAAACTATAAAGTACTCATGAAAGAAATTAAGAAAGACACAAGGAAATGGAAAAATGTTCCATGCTCCTGGATTGGAAGAATAAATATTGTGAAAATGTCTATGCTACCTAAAGCAATCTACACATTTAATACAATCCCTATCAAAATCCCACCCATTTTTTTCAAAGAAATGGAACAAATAATCCTAAAACTTATATGGAACCAGAAAAGACCTCAAATAGCCAAAAGAATATTGAAAAAGAAAGCCAAAGTTGGTGGCATCACAATTCCAGACTTCAAGCTCTATTACAAAGCTGTCATCATCAAGACAGCATGGTACTGGCACAAAAACAGACACATAGATCAATGGAACAGAATAGAGAGCCCAGAAATAGATCCTCAACTCTATGGTCAACTAATCTTCGACAAAGCAGGAAAGAATGTCCAATGGAAAAAAGACAGTCTCTTCAATAAATGGTGGTGGGAAAATTGGACGGCCACATGCAGAAAAATGAAATTGGACCATTTCCTTACACCACACACGAAAATAGACTCAAAATGGATGAAGGACCTCAATGTGAGAAAGGAATCCATCAAAATCCTTGAGGAGAACACAGGCAGCAACCTCTTCGACCTCAGCCGCAGCAACGTCTTACTAGGAACATCGCCAAAGGCAAGGGAAGGAAAGGCAAAAATGAACTTTTGGGATTTCATCAAGATCAAAAGCTTTTGCACAGCAAAGGAAACAGTTAACAAAACCAAAAGACAACTGACAGAATGGGAGAAGATATTTGCAAATGACATATCAGATAAAGGGCTAGTGTCCAAAATCTATAAACTTAGCAAACTCAACACCCAAAGAACAAGTAATCCAATCAAGAAATGGGCAGAAGATATGAACAGACATTTCTGCAAAGAAGACGTCCAGATGGCCAACAGACACATGAAAAAGTGCTCCACATCACTTGGCATCAGGGAAATACAAATCAAAACCACAATCAGATATCACCTCACACCAGTCAGAATGGCTAAAATTAACAAGTCAGGAAATGACAGATGCTGGCAAGGATGAGGAGAGAGGGGAACCTTCCTACACTGTTGGTGGGAATGCAAGCTGGTGCAACCACTCTGGAAAACAGCATGGAGGTTCCTCAAAAAGTTGAAAATAGAACTACCCTATGACCCAGCAATTGCACTACTGGGTATTTACCCTAAAGATACAAACATAGTGATCCGAAGGGGCACGTACACCCGAATGTTTATAGCAGCGATGTCTACAATAGCCAAACTATGGAAAGAACCTAGATGTCCATCAACAGATGAATGGATAAAGAAGATGTGGTATATATACACAATGGAATACTATGCAGCCATCAAAAGAAATGAAATCTTGCCATTTGCAATGATGTGGATGGAACTAGAGGGTATCATGCTTAGTGAAATAAGTCAATCGGAGAAAGACAACTATCACATGATCTCCCTGATATGAGGAAATGGAGATGCAACATGGGGGGTTATGGGGGTAGGAGAAGAATAAATGAAACAAGATGGGATCGGGAGGGAGACAAACCATAAGTGACTCTTAATCTCACAAAACAAACTGAGGGTTACTGCGGGGAGGGGGGTGGGGAGAGGGGGGTGGAGTTATGGACATTGGGGAGGGTATGTGCTATGGTGATTGCTGTGAAGTGTGTAAACGTGTAAACCTGGCGATTCACAGACCTGTTCCCCTGGGGATAAAAATACATTATATGTTTATAAAAATTAAAAATAAAAAAATAAAAGGAGGGCTTGGGACACCTGGGTGGCTCAGTTGGTTAAGCGACTGCCTTCGGCTCAGGTCATGATCCTGGAGTCCCGGGATGGAGTCCCCCATCCGGCTCCCTGCTCGTGGGGGAGTCTGCTTCTCCATCTGACCCTCCCACTTCTCATGCTCTCTCTCTCATTCTCTCTCTCAAATAAATAAATAAATAAATAAATAAATTTTAAAAAAATAAAAAGGAGGTCTTGAGGGGCGCCTGGGTGACTCAGTGGGTTAAGCTCTGCCCTCTGCTGGGGTCATGATCTCAGGGTGTTGGGATCCAGTCCCGCATCGGGCTCTCTGCTCAGCGGGGAGCCTGCTTCCCCCTCTCTCTCTCTCTGCCTGCCTCTCTGCCTATTTGTGATCTCTGTCAAATAAATAAATAAATAACATCTGGATGCAGAGGAAACACAAGGCCTTTTGAAGGAATGAGGCATTCTGAGACGGAAGTGTCAGAGGCGAATTGAGCCTGGCGCATCCAGAGTGTTGTAAGCAGAAAGCTTTATTAGGGCTCGTGGGAAATAAGCTACAGCATGCAAAGTTGGGCCATATTCAAAAGGGGTTTAAAGATTTATTTCTTTATTTCAGAGAGCAAGAGAGAGCACAAGCCAGAGGAGGAGAGAGAGAAGGAGAGAAAGAATCTCAAGCAGATTCCACACTGAATGGAGAGCCCTCGGCAGGGTTCAGTCTCATGACCCTGAGATCAGGACCTGAGCAGAAACCGAAAGCCGGACTTTCAACCAACTGCACCATCAGGTGCCCCTTTATCTGAAAAGGTTTTGAATGTGAGGCTGAATTTTACCCTTTCTGATAGTTCTCAAATGTTAGCGTGCGGCAGAATGATCTGCGTTGCTTTCTAAAAACGCCCGTTCCCAGGACCCACGTCCAGACATTTGATTCCGTGGAGGTAGGATGTGCACAGCAAACTGTACCTTTAGCAAACACTGCAGGGGACTCTGGAGCAGAAGGTCAGGCATCATGCAACTACCCTTTGAAAAGCTAAGAGTTATGCAAGGTTTTATTTCTTGGGCGAGTAGCATAAGGGAAAAAAAAGAAGTCCTAATTTAAGATCAGTGTTCCAGCAGTCAGTCTAGAATGAATGGAAAATACACATAAAAAAATTAAAACATGTTATATTAATCTATTAATGAAATGGTCAAGGACTAGTTAAGAGCAGTTGAAGTGAGACCGGAATATAATTGGTGGATATTAAGGGAATATCTAGACAAGAGTCAAAAGGACCCTGATTAACTGAATTTTGAAAATAAAGGCAATGGAATAATACCAAAAATAACATCAAAGTATCAGACCTAGAAGAATGGGGGAATGGAAGGAAAGAAATTGGTAAGACTTGCTGATTTGCAAATAAAGATGATACAGATGCATTTCCAAATGTGTAGTTTAGGGTAACAGTGGGGACTCTTGGTAGAAATAAATGTTGGGCAGGAGGACTGGAATTTGAGTGAGAGTACAAAACCAAAAATATAGGAGTTAAAATCAACAGTGGGGAGGAAGTGTTTGAATCCCTAAGAATGGGTCATTTCTTCATGGAGAAAAGTTCAAAGTGAGGAAAAGCAGAGGGTCAAGGAACAGAAAAATCAGGTAAGGAGACAATCAAGCAATTTAAAGACTATAAATGAAATGTACTGTTCAAATTAACTAGTTTTATATTTATTCTCTCTAAAACCCTGAGAAGAGTATTAAATAATTTCAGAGAACAAATTTTGTTATGTGTTGAAATACTAAAAGGCAAGTGATTCTCTGATGCATTCCTCCATTCATTCATTCAGCACCCATGCTATGCACTCTATGAGGAACTGAAGATACTGAGTTAAATAAAACAGTCCCTGACCCAAAAACGCTAATTTGAATGTTGTTAAGAAGGCTACATTAACGGGGTGCCTGGGTGGCTCAGTGGGTTAAGCCGCTGCCTTCGGCTCAGGTCATGATCTCAGGGTCCTGGGATCGAGTCCCGCATCGGGCTCTCTGCTCAGCGGGGAGCCTGCTTCCCTCTCTCTCTCTCTCTCTGCCTGCCTCTCTGCCTACTTGTGATCTCTGTCAAATAAATAAAATCTTAAAAAATATATACAAAAAAAATAAAAGAAGGCTACATTAACCTAAATATAGGTGGCCTTCCAGAAATCTTATTTCAGCTTATCAACCAAAAAAAAAAAAAAAAAAAAATTAAAAAAACAAAAAAAGCATTGCCAGATGCCTTAAAAAACCACATATTTACCACTGCTTTCCTGAAAGGGGTAGTACAGGTGAGTGTTAAGTAGCGTATCACACAGAAGGTTGCCTAAAATTCCTCTTGACAGTTCTCTCTCCTCCCAGTACATGGCCATTATTAAACTTTCTCCACAGTCCCTGTACATTTTCAAATTACAAACCTTCTTTCCAACCCCTTAGGATAAGGGTTTATGCTCCAAGATGATCACTTTTCGTGAGAGACCCGTCCACCAAGATTTCTGCCAAATAAAATTCTTTGCCTATCTCCAAATGAAGGTTTAATAATCCGACAACCCAGTTGGTTTATAAGGCTTCAGCTCTGTGCTTTGGCTCTGTCCTCAAGACGGACTCACTCAGGTGCCCGGGGCCCTTCTGCACCTCACTAGTCTGTAACACTTATATCCTTGCAAATCATGAGCCAGAGTAGATGTTCCTAAATCAGATACCATATGATATCTGAGCCATTATAGTTACCACTGGAGTCTGTTTCTGTCTGTTTTTCTAGGCTTGATTTCTTCAAGTGTACTCCTATGAACCCTAGACCGAATTTCACCATCTACATAATCCTTCCTTCCGAGATGGACTTTCACTTCTTCAGAAATTAACATTAAACAGATTAGGAAGCAACCACTTCAAAATCTCCTTTCCTATGAATTTGTCATTTGCTTTTGATGTCTTAGCTGTGAGTCCATTTAAATACTCATTTTTAAATTTTCTAAGATATTGTTTACTGTGGAACCTTTTATACTTTTTATTGAAAGAAAAAAAATAAAATCTTTTTGAGACTCAACTCTCATTAAGTAAATACCTTTTTTGCCTTTGTTACTAAGCAGTATGAGATTAATCATAGTTTCTGTCCAGCATTGCCCCAAGGAAGCTTTGTATTTGGAAGACATGACAGCACTGTAACTAGCAATATGCGTCCTTCTGTAAGAGATCACAGAATTCCCCAACCCTTTGCCCTGATTTAATTTGCTCCCAAAGACTAATCAGTGGATTGAAGCTAACTGGAAATTACATAAGTAAATAGATGGATACATAGATAATATAATATCTATATTGATATGTATAGATCCATATGACTTTTTAGTCCTGAAAATTCTGCTTTCTTAAATAGTTCAACCTCCAGATGGGTCAGCTGCCACTTACCAGCATAGTATCTAGTCTCCTTATTACTAAACTGATGATATTAGCTTTCACATAACACCTGACTTTCTATTCTATGCAACTAATTCTCAGGCAGAAAAAAAACAAAAAAGGGGGACACATAAAGGAAGAAATGATTTCCTGCCTATGTTCTTCAACTGATGTTCCCTTTAAATGATTTTCATCCTATTATACTGCATATATTTTTAGAAGCTACTTCAAATGCTTTTGGAAAACGCAGAGTACAAATATAGACACACACTTACATAATATAGTTCTATTTTCTTCTGACGCTTCCCATTCTAATCCCTGTTAGAATATTTTTCCCCATTCTGGAAAAATATCTCTCTAACACAGATTTTTTTTTTCTTAAAGGTTAACGCAGTATCTGTCAAGCTTAATATAAATATAACTATTTTAAGAGCCTCAAAAATCACTATCTTTAGCAAGATATAAAGGACCTTACAGCTGATTGGTAAGATAATTAGCATTATGCTCAGCAAAGAGCCAAAGCTAAAATTTTACAGATGTTTTTATTTTTTGATCATTTTATTTCATTCTATTTTATTTCATCATGATAAGTGTACAAGAATGTTTTTAAAGCTATATGGGTTCATATTTCTTTTGTATAGTCACAGAATTGCCAACTTCAGACTTCTCTAGTTCTAAAACCACTAAAGGAAGTTGTTTTAGGCATTTAACAGAATGTACATTTGCTCCTTGAACGGATCTATAAGAGCTATTCCTTATCTCCTGCCTGCTCACCACTCTCTACCAGGAAGTCTAAGTAGCATTTTGAGTGCAGAGATTAGAAAAGGAATAAAATATTTCAAGAAATTAAGATTTCTCCAACTCACTAATGAAATTATTTCTTGAAGACTACCTCTTTATAATTTTTTTAAAGGACATAAGCTTTGTAATTTCCCACCAACAGGAAGTCTGCACTTAATACTAAGAGCTTGCTGAACATTGACTTATACAATATTTAGTACTTATCAGGTACTATCTTAAGCACTTTATATACATTAATTCATTTAATTCTTTCAACAGTCCCATATGATAGACATTAATATCATCTCCCAAGATTGTACAGCCTGTGAGTGGAAGAATCTGTCCCCAAAGCCCAGATTCTTAATTATTAAGCAGTCTTTGTCTCTGTTGGGGAGACATATATTATTTTTAGAAGCATTACTGAATAGGATGTCTTTTTTATTAAGGTAGGTGATCAAAGGTAAGATGAGGGAGAGATGTGCCTTTGAGAGGAAAAATGATGTTTTGTTACCACAAAATTTGTGATACCTTGAATTAAATTACGAAAAAGTCTTTGTAGGGGTTCCTGGGTGGCTTAGTTGGTTAGTCCTCTGCCTTCGGCTCAGGTTATGATCCCAGGGTCCTGGGATCGAGGCCCACATTGGACACCGTGCTCAGCAGAGAGCGTGCTTCTCCCTCTCCTTCTGCAGGCCTACAGCTCCCCCTGCTTGTGCTTTCTCTCTCTCACTGTCTGTCTCTCTGTGTCAAATAAATAAATAAAATCTTTGAAAAACGGGGAAAAAAGTCCTTGTAAGTCTTATTTTTAGTGTACATATATGTTTCCATGTAAACATACTTTGAGTAACCAAATTGAGGGTTGGTGTACTATCAATGATCAATTGTCACAATAATGGTGCTTAATAAGCTATCCAAAAACATAAAATCTTAAAATAACAACTATTTATTTGTTTCTCCTAAGTCTATCAGTCAGCTAGGCAGTTCTGGTCTCAGCTAGCCTCACTCATACCTCTGCAGTCAGCTGTGGGTCGGGCAGGAGGTTCTGCTGATCTGGGCCAGGCTTGAGTTGATTCTAAATACCTGGGATAACTTGGCTTTGTTCTACCTTCTTTCTTGTCCTCCATTAGGCTCACTCAGACTTGCTTTTACGGTGATGGCAGGGTTGCAAGTGAGTGAGAAGAGTGCAAGCATTTTAAGGACTAAACTTGGGACTTTTACACTCTCATTTCCATTTATTTCTTTCTCCAAAGCAGCTTGCTAAGCAACCCCAGATTCAGGGCATAGAGAAAGAGACCCCGCTGTGTAATGCAAGGAACTGTCAAGTCACATTGCAAGGGATATGGACATAAAGTAAAGAATTGGGCATTTTTCACAGTAACTTCTTTCAAGACATGTCTCCAAAGGCAAGGGAAACAAAAGCAAAAATGAACTTTTGGAACTTCATCAAAATCAAAAGCTTCTGCACAGCAAAGGAAACAATCAACGAAACAAAGAGGGAACCCATGGAATGGGAGAAGATATTTGCAAATGACACTAAAGAAAAAGGGCTGATATCCAAGATCTATCTATAAAGAACTCCTCTAACTCAACACCCAAAAAAACAGATAAGTCAGAAAATGGGCAGAAGGCATGAACAGACACTTCTCCAATGAAGACATACAAATGGCTAAGAGACACATGAAAAAATGTTCATCATATTTAGCCATCAGGGAAATTGAAATCAAAACCACATTGAGATACCACCTTACACTAGTAAGAATGGCAAAAATTAGCAAGGGAAGAAACAACAAATGTTGGAGGAAAGGAAAGGGGAACCCTCTTACACTGTTGGTGGGAATGCAAGTTGGTGTAGCCACTTTGGAAAACAGTGTGGAGGTTCCTCAAAAAAATTAAAAATAGAGCTACCCTATGACCCTGCAATTGCACTACTGGGTATTTACCCCAAAAATACAGATGTAGTGAAAAGAAGGGCCATATGCATCCCAATGTTCATAGCAGCAATGTCCACAATAGCCAAACTCTGGAAAGAGCCAAGATGCCCTTCAACAGACAAGTGGATAAAGAAGATATGGTCCATATATACAATGGAATATTACTCAGCCATCAGAAATGATGAATACCCAACTTTCCATCAACATGGACGGGTCTGGAGGAGATTATGCTGAGTAAAATAAGTCAAACAGAGAAAGTCAGTTATCACATAGTTTCACTCACTTGTGGAACATAAGGATTAGCATGGAGGACATTAGGAGAAGTAAGGAAAAAATGAAGGGGGGGAATCGGAGGGGGAGATAAACCATGAGAGACTGTGGACTTCGAGAAACAAATTGAGGTTTTAGAGGGGAGGGGTTGGGGGTAGTGGGTGAGCCTGGTGATGGGTATTAAGGAGGGCACATATTGCATGGAGCACTGGGTGTTATAAGTAAACAATGAATCTTGGAACACTACATCAAAAACTAATAACATACAGTATGGTGACTAACACAACATAATAAAAAATAATTTAAAAAAGAATTGGGCATTTTTGTAATCTGTCTACCATTTTACATGCCATTTCTAAGGCCAATTCCCAATTACTGTATACTTCTGTATATAGCATATATAGCACTTGCAATAAGATAGACCATATTCAAGGCAATAAAGCAAATCTTATCAAATTTAGAACAATAGAAATCACAAAAGTACATTTTCAGACCATAACAGAACTAACTAGAAATTGTAATAGAAAGTTATCTGAAAAATCCTCAAATACATGAAAAGTAAACAACACATGCCTAACTTATAGGCCAAAGAGAAAGTCTCAAGGGAAATTTTAAAATAATTTAAACTAAATGAAAATTAAAATGCAATATTTCAAAATTTGTGTAATACAATTAAAGCAGTGCTTACAGAAAAATGTATGGCATTAAGGGCCTATATTAAAAAAAGAAGAAAGATTTAAAAATCAATAACTTAAGTTCTACCTTAAGAAACTAGAAAAAGAGGGGTGCCTGGCTGGTTTTGTCGGTGGAGCATGTGACTCTTGATCTCAGGGTTGTGAGTTTGAACCCCATGTTGGATTTTAAGTAGAGATTACTTAAAATAAAATATTTTTAAAAGGAAACCACAAAAAGAACAAATTAAACCTAAAGCAAACAAAAATATAATAAATATGACAGAAATCCATGAAATTAAAAATACAGAAACAATTGAGAAAAACCTATAAAACCAGAGATTGCTCACACTAAATTAATTTGAAATGAGAACTTCCTTGAGATATTATAAGGCATTGGTTCTCACACATTTTAGTCTCAAGACCCCTTCACACTAAATTACTGGGGACATCTCCCTAAAACAATTTAAACACAAGAATACACAATCATATATTCCAAAGCCATCATAGAGATATTATCATCACATGTCAGGTAGCCTCTGAAAAACTCCTCTGCACATTCAAGAATGGAAAAGACGATGTCTTAACATTAGGAAAAAAAAATCTTTGAGCTCATGGACACCCAGAAAGTCTCTCAGCAGCTCCCATTGGTCCCAGACAATACTTTTATGAACTGGAAGAGGAAGATATCCAAGGCAGAGGTAGACTGGAATGCCAGAGTGAATTTATCATATAAAACTTGTCCATCTGCCCCCTAACCATATCATTTCCGAGGGTCTAGAGGACACTCCTTTCACGAAGGCTGTGCAATATACATTCATAAGGGGAGTCCCAGGATCCTCGAAGCTCCGAAGCTCCGTGGTGGCTGTTTTCTGTAAATCAGGAAAGACAGGGGAAGCTCCTGCCATTGAACCCGGCCCTTGAACACAATAGAGCAGAGTGATAGGGCCAAGTTTATTGAGAAAGACAAAGGGGAGATGGTCACCATTTGCATAGTAAAGCCAAAGCAGTAATCAGAATAGTTTGACATAGATTATCTTTGACACAGGTAAAGCATGGTGCCCCTAACAGTGAATCAGATGGGCACCCTATTGACGTCTTTTTTCTTTTAATTCCATTTAGTGAACATACAGTATTATATTAGTTTCAAGTGTATGAAGTTTAATTTGAAGAAGTAGAATAGGACTGACTTGAATCACAAGAAAAAAGAGTGGGTCGCCCAACAAATAAATTTCCAGGGTGAAGCTTCTAAACTCATGATGAATAAGTTTACATTATATGTTATAAGCCCTCTGTCTCCCTAGTTTTCAGCATTTCATAGTACCAACGTTTCTTTCTTAAATTAATCATAATATTCATCATTAATATTTCAAAACTTATGGTACTAATTTTCTTTCCTAAATTAATCATAATATTCATCATTAATATTTTAAAAGTTTTAACTTAAATCTGACAAAGTTACATTGGGTGGGGATTTCAGTGGAAAGAGGAACTTGTTGCTTTGAGAATTTGCATTATGCTAAAGTGAACAGGCTTTATTGATACTTACAGAACCAATTGCCTTAATGTGTGGTGCAATTTACAATGCATAAGTGAATTCAATCTTAGGTAAAGTAACTTCATCTTTTTGTTTAGAAAGAATTGTCAAAGCAGCATATACATCGTGCCCAGCATTTTACTTTAAAAAGAAAGAGAAAAAGAATAAAGAAAAAGAAAGAGAGAATTACACTCTTGTATCCCCGGGGACATGGGAATTTCTCCCTAAGAATACTCACCGAATTCTATCACTTAGTTATTTTTTAAAGCTAGTGGTTTCTAGTGCACAGAGTTGGTAAATTTATTTTGAAACACAGAAGCACAACAGAGGATTAGCTTCCATCAGTATCCATACTATACTGAATACAGATAATTTTGAGGAAACCTCTTTTTAGGAACGTTCTATTAGTAACTGCTAAGTCCTATTTTTGGCCTTCCTGTGTGTAGGCCCAGAGGTCCTCCTAGAGCTACAACTTCTTATCCATAGCTGATTGGAGAAGCTCTTTGGTCCCACACTACAGTGTGTTGCCTCGAGTGGAAATAGGTTGTATTGAGCTACTGTTCAGTACCAACCTAGAACACAAATAGTTATTTACTGAGGATTGATCCATTAAACTTCTGGACTGTTTCTGCTTGAGACTGTTATGCCCCAATAATGGGTCTGTGATTAAAGGAGCGAGACTGATACAAAGCGAAGATCAAGCAAAGCTTTATTTCGCGCCAAGCATCAAGAATCTAACCGAACGTTCGGGGACGTACCTCTTACAAGAGAGGGCGACCCTTCTCTGTTTCACAGTCTAGCTTTTAAGGGCAAAGGCCATGCAGTTGGGCCTGGCCACGCACAGGTGGCCAATGAGATTGTAACACACACAGGAAACTCCACAGTGATGCTAGGTGATCAACTGAATTACAATTTACCCTAGTAGACATTTGAATCAGCCTATTATACCTTGACTAGAATTGGTGCCAAAAGGGTTCCCAAAGGGCGGGGGCCCATACTCCTTGGTAGCTAGGGTGACAGTATGCGCCCCCCTACTGATCAGATGTCTCCACCTGGCCTGACCCACCCTTGCATCTGGGCTTTGTTACCTGGGGCTGGTTTCCGGGACTTGTTTTTAAGTGAATCCCCTGGGGGAAGGGGAGCAGGGACAGTTTAAGGGTTAAACAACAAGGGTTTTGTTTAACCTCAATGAAAGCCTCTTACTAAAATATAAAATAGGTCCTTACAGAGACAACCAAAATGGAATGCTGTAGAAAATATATTCAAATGCTAAGAAACATTGAAACAGAAGCTTAAAGACAATCTCAGTATCTTTTATCCTTCACTTAATCTTTAGTACTTTGTTTCTAACAAGGACTTTGCTTGTGGGAAGAACATGCAAAAAAGAGGGAAAAAAGGAAGTAGAGGATTAAAATTAACTTCAGAGATGATTCAGACTGGCTTTGCTATAGACAATAGGTATCGTTTTCCCCTAAATGGGTAGAATAACTTTAAATCCACTTAATTGTTCCAGACCATATTAATCTGGATTTCCTGGGGTGGGGGGGATATATGTTAATGCTGAAATTCGGAAAGTATAAAAGTCTTTTCAAACTACCAAAGTTATGTCATGGATATAAATTACTGGGCTTTCAACAACCAAAGGTGAAAGGTAATTACCCTTAGTGAGAGACTGATTGTAAAAACCACTTATGTTGTCAAGAAACCACAGAAATCTACATAATTAGTAAAAAGGGCACAAACTGTATCATGATACTTCTGTACTAAAAAGCATCCAATCCCTTCCTGTTTCACTCAGAGTGTTTAGTTTTTTATTACTGCTAAATCAAATTATCACAAATTTAGTGGCTTAAACAAGGCAAAATTTATTATCTTACAGTTCCCATAGGTCTAAAGTCTGGAGGCTGGGAGGAGACTCTGCTTAGAATCTCATGAGGCAAAATCAAGAAGTCAACAGGGATGTGCTTCTTTTCGGAGGCTCTTGGAGAGAATGTTTCCTTGCTCATTGAGGTTGCTGCCAGAATTGAGTTTCTTGCAAGGCTGGAGGACTGATGTCTCCATTTCCCAGCTGGCTGTCAGCTGAGGACTCTCTGTCAATTCAAGAGACTGGTTTAGGTGGAGGCAGGCCTCCTCTGGGTTTAAGGGCTAATATGATTAGATAGGGCCCACCTGAATAATCAGAGATAATCTTCCCACCTTTAACTCATACCCTTCTGATGTTTGCTTGTTTTTTGTTTTTGTTTTAAATTGAGGTACAATTAATATACAGGTTTCACGTATACAACACGATTCAATATTTGAATGTATTATGAAATGATCATCACAGTCACAAATTTTTTTTCAAGATTCTATTTATTCATTTAATGGAGAGAGAGAGACCACACTTTCAAGTGTGCACAAGTAGGCAGAACGGCAGGCAAGGGGAGAGGGAGAAGCAGGATCCCCGCCAAGCAAGGAGCCTGATGTGGGGCTCCATCCCAGGACCCTGGGATCATGACCTGAGCTGAAGGCAGCCAGTTAACCAACTAAGCCACCCAGGCACACACACACACCCCCAATTTTTTTCTTTTTAAATACTTGTTTAGAGAGAGAAAGAGCAGATTCGAGCAAGAGGAGGGGCAGAGAGAGAGGGAGAGACTCTCAAGCAGACTCAGCATTGAGTGCAGAGCCCCTCGTGGGGCTCCATCCCATGACGGTGAGATCTTGACCTGAGCTGAAATCAAGAGTCTGATGTTCAACCAGTTTAGCCACGGAGGCACCCCTGAATTTTTTTCTTTTGAAGAGAACTTTTAAGACCTACTCTCACCAACTTTGAAATATTATAGCATTATTAACTATAGGCACCATGTTGTACATTACATCCCATGACTTAAAACTGCAAGTTTGTACCTTTTGACCCCCTTCACCCATTTTGCCACCCCACCCACACCTCTCCCCTCTGACAACCACAAATGTCTTCTCTGTTATCTATGAGCGTGGTTTTGTTGTTCTTCTTCTCCTGTTGGTCTTTGTTTGCTTAGATTCTATGTATAAAGTGATATCATATGTTATTTGTCTTTCTCTATGTGACTTCTTTCACTCAGCATAATGCCCACTCAGCATAATGCCCAAGGCCCATCCGTGTTGTTGCAAATGACAAGATTTCATTCTATGATGGCAGAGTGATATTCTATTGTGTATATATACTACATTTTCTTGATTCATTCATCCATTGGTGAACATTTACGTTATTTCCGAATCTTGCCTATTGTAAATTATGCTGCAATGAACATTGGAGTGCGTATATCTCTTTGAGTTAGTGTTTGTGTTTCCTTTGGGTAAATACCCAGAAGTGGAACTACTGATCATGAGATAGTTCTATTTTTAATTTTTTTAAGGGAATTCATTCTGTTTTCCATGGTGGCTGCATCCATTCATATTCCCATCAATAGTACATTCGGGTTCCCATTTCTCCACGTCCTCGCCAACATTTGTTATTTCTTGTGTTTTTGATAATAGTTATTATTCTAACAGGTGTGAGGTGATATCTTATTGTGGTTTTGATTTGCATTTTTCTGATGATTAGTGATGGTAAGCATCCTTTCATGTACCTGTTGTCAAGGGCCATACCCTTAACCATTACCTGCACAGTTACTCTCACCAAGTAATGTAACATATTCACATGTTCTGGGGATTAGGACATGGACATCTTTTGGGGTCGTTATTCTGCCTACTACAAAAAATAAGTCAAAATCTTTTTTAAGGTCTAGAAGATCCAATGCAATCTGAGCCCTCATTACCTCTCATCTATTTCCCTACTACTCTCCCCCCTTGCTCACTCAACTCTAGCTTCCTCTATGCTTTTAACACACTAGGCAAAACTCCTGCCTTTGTTCTTGCTCTTCCCTCTGCCTGGAATGTTCTTCCCTAAATTCCACCCTAACAATCTCATCCCCTTCAAGTCTGCTCCAATCTCACCTTATCAACAAGGTCTCCCATGAGTTCTGTGTAACACTCCAGTATTTCTGACCATTTTTTCCCCATAGCACCTATTACCCTTTAACTTATTCTATGACTTATTTACTATGATTATTTCATTCTTTCTTTCTGCTGGAATGTTAGTTCTGCTGCCTTTATTCCTCCAGTATAATCCAAGGCTCTAGAACATATTAAGAGCTCAACTATCACTTGACTTGGTTGCTGAAAAAAGTTTTCCAAATATTGATTGGTAGGATTACAGGTACTACGTACTTTTTGTAGGTCATATAAACTGTTGTACAGCTGCTAGAAATACTGAGTTATATCTCCTTGATACTAATTTTTCCTTTTTAAATCAATGAAATAACTTGGTGTCTCTGTATTTCAGTTCATCAATATTCCTTTTATTTTGGCTCAAAAGAAACTTCGAAAAATGATCTATTTATACATGTTCATTCCCTTCAAAAACATTTTTGATCTTTCATGATAAAAGTAAATATGTGCAGCAAGACTAACACCAAGGCTCAAAAAAAAAGGCAGAAAGGAACGAAGATGTAAAGAAGTTGTCAATATTTCCAAAAGCTTAAATTTAGCAATTGCTTTTCATGGAAACTTCCAGCTTTTTACTCTAAAACTTCTTCATCTCGGACACTTCTGACAGTCACCACAAGATGGAGGTACATCTGTAGTTTGAGTTAAATGTTTCTGAAGTACTTGGAATACGAATATTATTTTCAACAAGAGAAAATCTATTTAAATTCCACTTCAAAAACTGTTTGGGTAAGAATTAGCAGTTGCTTATAAGAAACAACCAGAAAGTTGTTCCACAAATTCACCAAGAAATAACGTGGTAATTTGTGACCCAAAGGATCCAAAGAAACCTACTTCACTGACCCATCTTAGAAAAAAGTCCCAAGTCCTTCTCCAGTGTCCATGTCTGACTCCAGCACACAATACTGAGATTTCTCCCAGTTTGCAGAAACGTGGAGACTTTTTTTGCCAAGAATTCCCCTATGGTAATGCCTAGATAAGTGCTAGCTAGCACAAACAAAAGATGAAGAACTCAGAAAATGTTGATGTTTAAATATTCACATTAAAATTGTGTGCAGTGATTTGAGATACTTTGTTCATTGTAAATTTTTAGTAACTTTGTATGTCCAAAAATAACTCACTTATTTGGTTTTATATTGTTTTTAATACTTTCTTTTCAAATATTCTTTTTACATGGTAGTTGATTCTAGAGCTGCAGTTGTAACCCAGATTCATTAAAAACTTCTCCAGTGCATCTTAAATTTAAATGACTTAAAAATCAAATAACCTAAATATAAAAGAAAATAAACTATAATTCCAAAACATTGCATTCTCTAGAATCTGGGTTTTTTGTCCTATTCCTATCAGTATATATTTATGCAATCTTAGGTGAGACTTTTTTTTTTTTTTAAGATTTGATTTATTTGAGAGAATGCCAGTGCACACACTAGAGAGGGAGAGGCAGAAAGGGAGAGACAATCTCCAGCAGACTCCCTGCTGAGTGCTGAGCCCTACCACACCTGGGACTATTCCCTTGACCATGAGATCAGGACCTGGGTTGAAACCAAGAGTTTGGTGAGCCACCTGGTTGTCCCTTAGGTGAGAGATTTATGTGTTCTGTGTTCTCACCTTCTGTTTCAGTTGCTGTAAGACCTATCTCCCTAAAATTTAGTTTAAAACAACCATTTCATGATATCTCACAATCTCGTGAATCGGGAATTCAAGCAAGGCTTGGCTAGATAATTCTTCTGCTCCATGGGATGTGAATGGGCTCTCAGTAACATGACCTGGCAGTTGGGCTGTGCTGCACGGTAACAGCCTCATTCACATACTTGGTGCCTTGGGCACCTGGAAGGTTGGACTTATCTGGGTCCCTCTCTACTCCAGTGGTCTTTTCCATCTCTGTCCTGCAGGGTAAGGTGTCTTCTTATGGCGGTAAATCAGGACTTCAAGAGACCAAGGTAGAAGCTGCTGGTCGTCTTAAAGGCTAGTTGGCTATAGTTGTGGAACTATAGGCTAGTTGTGGAACTGGCATAACGTCACTTTCCCTGTACTATATTGTTTTTTTTATATTAAAAACAAAACACAAAACCTACACAGGAGAGGAGAAATAGATCCTGTCTCTCGGCGGGGAGGAATGTCAAAAATTTGAAAGCATCTTTAATCCACCACATAATTTTAAGATTTTATTTATTTGACAGACAAAGATCACAAGTAGGCAGAGAGGCAGGCAGAGAGAGAGGAAGGGAAGCAGGCTCCCTGCTGAGCAGAGAGCCCAATGCGGGGCTGGATCCCAAGACTCTGGGATCATGACCTGAGCCGAAGGCAGAGGCTTTAACCCACTGAGCCACCCAGGCACCCCCACCACATAACTATTTTTTTAAAAATGAGGCTAATTAGCAAGCATATTAACTGATCTTGCTAACTACTTCATGATGGTTAATGTTTAATGGGTTCTTAGTACATGCCAGGCACTGTTCTAAACGACTTACATGTATTTATTCATTTAATCCTAACAACCCTATGAAGAAGACACTAACATTATTACCATTTTACTGATGATGAAGCTGAGGCACAAAAATGTAACTTGTCCAAGGTCATGTAGCTAGTAGACACGATTAAGTTTTACTCCAAAATCCATGCTCCTAATCGTTGTAAGAAGCAAATTCTAAAATTCCAGTAACTTTAACCACTAGTTTTTAATTAACCAATTAGTACTACAGTAATCTGAACTGCACATATTATCAGAACGTTTACTAAAATTAATGTAAGAACCTTGAGTCAAAAAAAATTATTAGATAAAATTTAAAATTACATCAAATAGATTGCTTTCACTTTAAATCGTGACTGACTTAAATTCTAAGTTAAAATAATATTGATTCAAGTTATTTACTAACCTGAGGTAATTTCAGAAACTGAATCTCAGAGTTACAGCACCCACGCTTACAACCTCTGAAGAATTTTAACTTCTATCAGCTTCCTACATCATGTAGAAATCCCAACTCTTTTAAAGCCTACCCTGGATCTCCAAAAAATATAGTTACAGTAGTATTTAATTTTGTGGGTAAGGAGAGAAGTTGAAATGGGGCATATGGAAACTGCAGGTAAAATTGTATTTCTTCATGCATGGTAGTTACATGTTTACTCACCTTAAAATTTATTAAGCTGTATTTTAATTTTCTGTATTTACGTCTTATTTGGCAACTACAATGCTTTTTAAAAAGGGAAAGGAAACCAAAAGAGGTTTCACCTTACATACAATTTAAAAAGATCAAAAGAAGATAAGCAGAACTGATGTCAGCAGCCCTACATCCCAGTTTCTAGATGTGAGTCAATTCTTAGACCCATATGAAATGGGAGACGAGTTGCAACTGAGGAAGGAATTGTCAATGCCACAGCAAGTATATACACTAGCAATTCTCCCAAGTCTTCCTCATTTTTCAAAGTGCACCGACGGGAAATACCCAGATATTTTAAGGACTAGTAGATACAAGGTTATAGATAACACTGATGAGCCCAAATGCTCTCAGGGTTCCTGTTAGAATGGGACCATAAAGTGACATTGATGAACCCACATGTTCTATAGTTCCAAATAAATGGAACCCTGGCCCATATCAGTGGGCAAATCACAATATATAGTCAGAGAACTCAATCATTCAACTATTGTGCTTTGATGGCATCATGTTCATTAAAACTGCAAGAAATAAGTGCAAATACTCAGACATCCTGGAAAGCAAATAAATATATGCCAGAGGGTGGGAGGTAAAGCACAAAAATTCAGTTTTACCACATTGGTGCAGGTATGAAGTTCTACCACTGAGACATGCGAAGACAGCTCTCTCTAAAGGATAAATTATTGTACCTTCCTTCTCCCACCACTAAAAGACAAAGAGCACCTGGTAGGCTTCTGGATTGAGACAACACAAAATAGATGGGGAAAATGCTTCAAACTATTCCTCAGGTGACTTGAAGATTTTAGTGGGGCTGAGTGAGATTAGGCACCACAAGTGACTTAGTAACTAAGCATCAATTACGTAGTGAACCAACCAGGTGACCAGAGCAGCCCATCGTAAGATCAGTATCAGATTCACCAGGCACCAGCCTAGCCAACATGATAGCAGTTCATGGGACATTCAGGAAGGGGGCCAAGCAGGACCACAGGCAGCCAAGTTTCATGAAAAGGTGGCCCAGAACCCCACATCACTTACCTCCAAGATACTAACACCTCTTCTCAATTCACAATCTACAACTTAAGAGTTCACTACCATCAGTTAACGGGGAAGGAAAAATACAGGTTTTATTCACAGATGGATCAGATACCTATATGCCAAACACTGACTGCTGCCATGTTAGACACAGAGTAGACGCAAAAGACAGTAATGGAAAATCCACCCAGTGGGCTGAACTTCAAGCAATGAACCTAGTCAGCACACTGGTGGCGACGTCATGTCAAATTTAATTTAATGTTGACTTTGCGTCAATGTCCTCCTAGTTATTTAGTTCATCTGAGGACATTCTCTGGTCATTTCCCAGGAAGTACTCAAGGAAAACATGTCTCCTGAATTCCTGCAAGTTGATGTCTGAGAAGTAATCTTTACACTTCAAAATCAGTTTTGTTAGAAATAAAATATTTTGTTCACAGTTTTTTCCAGCAAGTATCTTAAATATATTATTTTCTCCTGGTGTAGTGGTGCTTCTAAGCCACTTGCTGTTTTTATCTAGATAGCCAATTCCAAAGTTTTAAATAAGAGAACACTGTCAGGTAAGCAGGGTGTTCTTTCAATATGTAGCTCCGAGTATTTTTTTTTAAGGAAAGTATTCCTCATATAATATATTCTGTATATATGTCTTTTTTAATCTCTAAAATGTCACTTTCCCATGAATCCTTTTTATAAAGCCATTCAACTTTTTTACATTCTATTTCCCATATTATCTGCTGTTTGCCTGCTTTTGTGTTTATCCTAGTTTAGTCTTCACCTCCAAATTATTTTTCCTTTTATTTCTAGTACTTTCCCAAGTTTTTTAAATTGTAATTTTTGGTATTCTTTCACACTTTGTATCACTTTCAAAACATCTTAGAAGTCATTTTTAAATATTTTAATATTCAAATTAATTTTAAGTATTTTAAATAGTAAGTCATAGTTCTGACCTATTATGGGCATGTTGTTCTGGTGTTCAGTGTCTTTAGGATGCTTTGTTCCTTACAAACCATTTTTTATAACAACTTTACATGACTATAGTTTCATGTTACTTTTTTTTTTTTACCAGAAAATCTTTTTTTAAAGATTTTTTAGTTACTTATTTGACAGAGAGAGACACAGCGAGAGAGGGAACACAAACAGGGGGAGTGGGAGAGGGAGAAGCAGGCTTCCCGCTGAGCAGGGAGCCCAATGCGGGGCTTGATCCCAGGACCCTGGGATCATGACCTGAGCCAAAGGCAGATGCTCAACGACTGAGCCACCCAAGCGCCCCCATATTACTTATTTTTGTATGAAATCAGCTTTTCTGAATGTTGAGGAAGAGGTCTGGTTCAGGGTAACTTTTCTAGCTTTCTCAGTATCCACTTCTGTTGTATTTTGTAGTACTGAAAAACATGGCAGTTTGCTTTCTGAGATTTTCCTGGCCCTTTTCTGTTTGTTTTGGTTTTGTTGTTTTTATCATTTTTTAAAATTGAGATCTAATTGACATATAACTTGATACATTTATATCTTTTCTAGCTCTTTTTAAGTAAATGATGAAATGGACACAAAGACAAGTAATACAATATTGGGCTTACACAAAATCAACATAGCAAACAAGTACTTTGAGTCAGAAAGCAAACTTCATGCTCCATGAAGGTCTACAGAAATAAAATGCCCTCTCAAAACAAAAGAAACAAACTACAATCTTTTTACAAAAATGCGTAAAACACAAATACAAATGCAAGAGTTTAATGGGATTTAGCACCCAGTTCTACCTTGAAAAACTGAGTTCTGTATGTAAGATATAAAATATAATCCTATTTTAAGCTGGAAAAGAAAGACTTCAATGTTACGTATCAGAAGAAAAATACTTTATAAATGTAACAGTAAATGGATTTTTACCATGCCAGTATATCTCTTAGTATCACACTTCACCTCACAGAACTATACACATCTTCAATGGTAGTTTGCTGTGATTTTATTAAAAAGCACATCAATACCTTCCATACAATGTGTTATTTTATTCTTTATAAAGATGTATTAAGTTAAAGAAAGATGCAGATTACTCTTGGATACCTGTACTATGATCAAATATTATTTCAACTAAAAACCTCCTTTTCACTCAAGAGTGAAGTGATGAGGTTTTACTGGCCAAGCATGATAATTTGAATAAAAGAATAATGACTACAAGTGATAAAAAGAGTGAATTAAAAAAAAAAAAAAAAGCTGTGTCTAGTTACACTAAAGGGAAAAACAATTAACTCACTGGACACCAACTAGAGTTACCAGTACCAAAAATTACTCTGAAAAATGGTAAGAGTAAAGGATGAAATATTTATCCTGCCATTCTGGTATGAATACATTCCATGTAAACAAACAGCCCTGGGGGTTGGAGCAAGGTTTTTAAATATAGAAGAATTCCATCTAATAATGCAACAGAACAATAATACAACAGAAGTAATAGATTTGGAAAATCTTCCTTTTGCAAACCTTAACGAAATAAATGACTCAGGAAAATACCATTAATGCATAGTTTCAAAAACGTAATGCAAAAAAGTTATGGGGACTTTTCCAACAAAGGTGTCAGGTTTTTGCCTATGTACCCAATGGCCAATTTGAGCCTTAGTAAAGGTGAGACAACCAGAATTAAACACCTCTGATTAAATATAAGGAGCACCATTACTATCATACTATCAAGTATTATTACTCAAAAAAAAAAAAAAAAAGAAAGAAAAAAGAAAAGACTAAGAAGAGAAATCAGAATCTAATTAATCCTCTCTAGATCCAACTTTTAGGACATGGGATAAATGACAGAACAAGTTAAACACAATAGCAATCGACCAAATTGAGTCTATGAGACTCTATAGGCAACTTCCATGGTTCCTTCAAGAAGTCATGGTGTGAAAAGAGCAAGAACTAATTTTGATATCAAGATACTTTAAAAACAAAACAACCAGGAATGCCTGGGTGACTCAGCTGGTTAAGCATCTGACTTGATTTCAGCTCAGGTCATGATCTCAGGGTCCTAGGACTGAGCCCCCCATCAGGATCCCCACTCAGCAGGGAGTTTGTCTCCCTCTCCTTCTGCTTCTCCCTCTGCTCTGTCTCTCTCAAATAAGTAAACCTTAAACACATACACACACAAAAACCAAATATACCATGTACATCTACTCTTGACACTGATTTGAACCAACCAACCATAAATACATTTTGGAGATAACAGTGATTTTTTTTTTAAAGATTTTATTTATTTGAGAGAGAGAGCGCGGACACAAGCTGGTAAAAGGGCAAAGGGACAAGTGGACTCCCAGTTAGGTGGAGCCCAATGCAGGGCTCAATCCCAGGACCCTGAGATAATGACCTGAGCTGAAGTCAAAAGTTAACTGATTGAACCACCTAGGTGCCCTGATAACTGGGAAATTTTTAAATGGACTAGACATTAGATACTAAGAAACTGTTACTAATTCTGTTAGGTATGATACTGATACTATAGTTATAAGTGGGATCGTTCTTTTTTGATATATCCTCAAGTATTTAGATTAAAATGACATCGTATCTGAAAATAAATAAAAAATTTTTTAAAAAAATGACATCATATCGGAGACAGGCTTTAAACAAAAGGGGGAGAGAAGAAACAAATGCCAAAATATTAATGGTTACATCACTATTAAAACTAGATTACAGGGGTGCCTGGGTGGCTCAGTGGGTTAAAGCCTCTGCCTTTAGCTCAGGTCATGATCCCGGGGTCCTGGCATCAAGCCCCGCGTCTGGCTCTCTGCTCAGCAGGGAGCTTGCTTCCTTTCCTCTCTCTCTGCCTGCCTCTCTGCCTACTTGTGGTCTCTGTCAAATAAATAAAATCTTTAAAAAAAAAAAAAAAACTAGATTACAGGTATGTGGAGATTCATAACATATTTCCTCTATTTCAGCAAACACTTCAAATTTTTTTAAATAGTTAATAAATCACTTACAAAAAAGGTTCAATATATATAATTGACAAAGTTTATTATCAAGAAACTTTAGCAAGTTTTTAAAAAGACTGTTTTGGTTTTAGAATACTGAAGGATGACAATCTACGACAGGACATACATAAACAAGGATAATTAAAATATTAAATACTATCTAAATTAAAAGACCATAATTCAAATTATTAATTATAATCTTTGTGTCTTGTCCAAAGGAGCTGTACCAGTTACCCTTCATGAAATTCACCCCAGCAACGCTTGAAGACTACAAGGCTTCACCACAAATTCAATTAGATAATTTACGGTAATCAATGCTGAGTTTTTATGCTTAAGCATGCACTATCACAGAAAGCACAAAATCCTGTTTACAGGGATTTTTTGTTTCTTTAAAACGTATCTCGAGCATCTTTTAAAGTGCGAGCTACAAATAGGCTGTATCCTTAAAGAAAAAGGCTTCTAAAGAAAGTATGAGATAGCTACCCAGTACTGCCTTGAGTGGTTATACAACTAACCAAAGGGAAGCCAGCAGTACTCTGCTAACTGTTTTAGTGCTGCAGCCTCCTCCACAGTAGGTGAGCTCTTAGCTTGTACTATGCTACCAGCCGAACATGTACTCCATCGCTTTGGATACCAGACTTTCATCTTTTTTTGGCGTTTGTCTGTCAGAAATAACCTATTAAAAAAACACACACAATTGTTAGGTTAAATTTTCCTCAGGATCATAGTCAATTCTAGAGTTAATGGCTAATTTAAAAGAGCCAAACAGTTAAATGCATTTGTAGTACTGAAATGTATATTTAAAGACTAATATATGGATTTAGTTAGAACATCCTTATGCTTTAAAGGACAAAATCTTATTCCTTTGGCAAGATAAATTACATCTACTCCTTGTATCAGAAAACTGAATAAACAACATAAAAGCTACAAGAGATTTTTTTTTTTTTTTAAGTAGGCTACACTCCCAACATGGACCCCAATGTAAGGCTTGAACTCATGACCCTGAGATCAAGACCTGAGCTGAGATCGAAAGCTGGATGCTTAACTGACTGAGCCACCCAGGCACCCCCAGGAAATAAGGATTTTAAAATACTGGTTTAGGCACGCTTGGGCTGGCTCAGTGGGCAGACCATTGGACTCTTGATCTCAGGGTTGTAAGTTTTAAGCCCCACACTGGGTATGGAGCCTACTTTAAAAAAAAAAAATTAAAAATTAAATACTGTTGAGGGTGCCTGGGTGGCTCAGTCATTAGGTGGCTGCCTTGGGCTCAGGTCATGATCCCAGGGTCCTGAGATGGAGCCCTGCATTGGGCTCACTGCTTGACAGGAAGCCTACTTCTCCCTCTCCTGCTCCACCTGCTTGTATTCCCTCTCTGAGTCTCTCTCTGTCAAATAAATAAATAAATAATCTTTTTAAAAAAATACTGTTGACAAGAAAAAACTTAAGGAAAAAAAATAGTTCTAGTCTCTAAATCTCAAGGGAAATCAAAAGACTAAATTTGTCACTGCCTATCATTTTAAGCATGAAGTGTTTTACTTGCTGTTTCAGGACCAATGTCTGTGGTTAGGCAAGTTCAGAACCCAGTTAATTTAGTAGGGGACAATAATAACATACTGAATGAGAGTCATACTTTCATCATTCTTCAATGAATGCAATGAACTTTTCCTTTAAACTTTTTGAAATGAGAAATTTTGAAACGGGAACTGGTCAGTGGTTTCTCTGATAACCACAGCTACTGCAACCTGAGGTTCTTCTTTTGTGATACCATTAGATTTAGTTATCAGTTTAAAAGGGTCTTAAAGATTCCCTCATGCCAGAGATGTTCACAAGAGAAACTTTTAATGTATGCAAATACAACTTAGAGAAAACTAAAACTCTCAAAATGCTTTCAATAATGGCAAAGTAATTTTTTACAAAATTCAATGTAAGTTTTCAACTGGCCAAAATTCTGATTTTTAAAATAGGAAATTTAAGAATGCAAAGTTTATAGGTATTTCTTCAAGGCAATCACTTCAGTAAGAAATATTAAATGGCATACAAATCAATCCAATGAGAAAGTTAAACACGCTAGGCACTTCACCATTTAAAGTATATCTTTTAATAAATAAATATATAAATAAAGTATATCTTTTTTATCCAATTCTTAAAATACCTGATAGTCACTAGTAGAAGCTTTGTACGCTGTAGCAAGAGGTCTCATGGTAGAAATCCTAGGAGTACTTCCAGGTTGGGTTGGTGTACCTAAGGTTTTGATTGGTGGTGTAAAGGCTAGAGATGGAGATGATAAAGCACACCTGTCATTGTTTTCCATAACACTCTGGAGAAATAAAGATAAAGAACTTCTCTGTTTATACATGTAGTATGTTATCACTCACTATTACATCCTACTTAAAAAGAAGACTTTATTTAAAAGAGCATAATTTCTTTGATCTAATTAATCTTTCAATTTTAGCCTTGATAAAAGAGTATGTGCTTCTTTGCTAGTATTTGAGATACAATGCTCAGCCACAAAATTCACTTCAATGACCTCAAACATGATCAGGACAACTAGACACTCACAAAAGTAAAAATCTTCTAAAAAATACTATGAAAAAAAAAACACAAGGAAGAAAATCTTAAGGAAATCCTGGGGTGGGTGGAGGACTAAAGTCCAGTGTTACTTAGTAGCCAGGAATCCCAGATTCTCCTCTAGCCTCTACAAACACCTGTTACAGCATAATATAATAATTACATAACTACAGGCCACCACAGATTGTAAGAACACGAGCCATGCCTGCTTTTGTGCATTAATGTGTGTATACAAACACCAAGCACAATGCCTCGTACATAGTAAAGAAGTTCATGTATAATTATTTAAGAATGATCATGATTTTATAAGCCACAAAGGAAAGCATAAATTGTGCTAAATATTATTTTATAGGTATATAAATATATAAGTTTTAAAATATTTTAAAATAAAAATGACTAATAAAAAGCTTCAGCCATTTAATAATTAATTCTGTTAACCATTCCTGTGAAATCTTTTGTTATGAAACAGCAGCCCTTAAAGAATATAAAGAATTTAATGTTGCTTTGCACAGGAGAATGAGAAGAGACCTAAAATCTAGGTCTCACCTTTAACCACTCTGTAAGTTACTTAGGAACCGTTGGCCTCTTTATCTGTAAAATGAGGGGGTTGGTGAGGATTATCTCTAAATCCTAAAATCTTGTGACTACATCTTTGGCTTCACATGAAAATGGTACTACATCATCACATTTCGCAAGAAAAAGGGGCACAGTGAAGCAAAGTGTGATAACTGTCAATGTCAGTGCTTAGACTCGTGCTTCTCATACAGATTAAGCTTATATTCCTTCCATCAGTAATAACTTACTTTATCTATACATGGCTTTACACCAATCATGATGGACTCTCCAAAAATCCTCCCATCTTTGCTTAAGGCTTTCCGGGCCTGCAGTTTAGATTGATAACGAATATGCATCCAATTTCCTGTGTTAGACATCTGCAAAGAATGAAGTTGCCTCTTAAAACAAAAAATATATAAAATCTAAAAAACGAATCCTATTAGAAGATACAAATATATGAAAATATAGGGGCACCTGGGTAGCTCATCAGTTAAGCATCTGCCTTTGGTTTGGGTCATGATCCCAGGCTCCTGGGATCTAGCCCCACTTTGGGCTCCCTGCTCAGCAGGGAGTCTGCTTCTCCCTCTCACTCTCCCTCTATAATCTCCCTCTCTCTCTCAAATGAATAAATGAAATCTTTTTTAAAAAAGATTGTATTTGATGTCCTGTAACAAGCTGTATGCTAAGATTCAACAAAAGCCCTATTTATTTTATTTTAAGATTTTATTTATTTGAGAGTGAGTGAACGAGAGACAGCATGAGTGGGATGGAGGGGCAGGGGTAGAGAGAGAAGCAGACTCCCTGCTGAGAGAGGAGCCTGACACAGAGCTTGATCCCAGGACCCCAGAATCATGACCCGAGCCTAAGGCAAACAATTAACAGAATAAGCCACCCAGGCACCCCCCCATTAAACAATTTCAATAATTTCTACGTAGCTCCCAATTCTCTACTATAAAGAATATGTGGCAAATATTGGGGCACCCGGGTGGCTCAGTTAAGCATCCAACTCTTGGTTTTTGCCTCTGGTCATGACCTTAGGGTCCTAAGATGAAGTCCCATGTGGGGCTCGACACTCAGAGGGAGTCCGCTTGTCCCTCTCCCTCTGCTCCTTCCCCAGCTCATGCTCTCTCACTCTCTAAAATAAATATATAAATAGAATCTTAAAAAAAAAGAAAAGGGGTATGTTGCAAATATCTCTGAAAGTAAAGTAATTCTCAAAAAAAAAAAGAAAGTAAAGTAATTCTCAAAAGATAACTGTTGCTTACAAATAGGCCTTATTAACACTCACTATCAGGTTTTTAAAAATTGTATTCATCAATCTTATTTTCTGTAGGAATTGAAGTAAGTCAATCCCTGGTAACAGAAGAAAGATTTGTTATTTATAACTTGTTATACACAAGGTAAAGCAAGCTAGATATTTTTCAAAAAAGCTCTCTAGAAGCTAAAAAAAGCCCTAAAAACTGTAAATCAGGAACTTCTCTCTTTTCCTTTATCTCCAATAAAACAAGCTCATATTGGAAGAAAGTAATGTAATATTTGGCATAATTTTTGTTAAGAAACTGTGAACTATTAAAAAAAAAACAGCGGTGGGGGTGGGGGTGGAGGTTGGAGCCTGAAATTCTCACTCTCCTGCTTCTCTTCTCTCTTTATCCCTTTTTATCAACTACTATGCAACTTCTAGCCTTCTAGACTTCAACAGACGTATTCAATGAAAACTTAAAAAAAAGAAAAAAAAGAGAAAGTTTGGAAAAAGCAGACAATATTCAGCAGCAGTTTCCCTCAATTCACAGCTTATTTTTCTTCAGACTAAATCTTGAACTGAAAAGAAGTAAGCCTTACCACATGTTTTAAGATATTCCCATACTGTGCAAACTGTAATAATATATAGGAAGCAGATGCTTGAGGAAACCTGAAAAAAGAGTTGTCCAAAGAGTCAACTTCCATAATAAATACAAATGGAAATTACCATACTTATAAGTTGCTTCAAGGTAAGTTCCCCTAACAGACTAGAATATTAATAGGAAATCCCTGATTATTGTTTCCCCCCTACAGTTAAATCTGTTATTGCTTCTCACCCAAAAGCAAGTATGTTAAAATTAGCTTTGACTCAGCCATTCTCCATCCCGATTCCATCTATGTAATCTCTAAAATTCCATTCCCACTGCCATTACCATCCCACACAGGAAAGAACTATAATGTTGCAGCTCTGTATATATTTTATAAGGGTGTGTGAGCATGTGTATATGTGTGTGAAATACTGAGGTATACTACAGTTATTAAAAGGAAAAGAATTTTAAATTATATAGTCATATTATACACTGAGCACCAACTAAGAATTCAGAAATTTAGTTCTGAAACAAAAATGAAAGTACCAGTATCAATGGTACAGAAACATTTAAAAGGATAGTTGCCAAGGTTTTGATAGCCAAAAATCTGAGAAAATTGTGATTTCTATTTTCTTCTTTATAAAGTTTTATATGGTTTAAATACTTTATCAGACATTACGTTTATAGTCCAAACAATAAAGCTATTTTAAATTGAAAACCTGGAGTTTCCTTAACCAGTTGCTTTAGTTATTGAGACCCTGGATAAGAACCCAAGGAAAAAAAATGTGAGTCACAAAAATAGATGAGAAATTCCATATATTAAAATGTATGTGAGTAAAATACTGCATTCAGGACTGAAATTTTATTTTATGTTATATATGTTTGGATATAAGATTTCTTTCCTCAAAGAAAAGCAACAAATAAGGCAAAGTGCCTACAAAGCAGAGCTAAGAAAATAAAAATGGAAGAAAAATAATGGTTTTAAGTGAGGGAGGTGCTTGAAAAATAAAATGTAATTCTGAGACTCTAGGACCACTTTTAATGGAAATATTCCAATATCCTATAAAAGCACCACCTAAAACCATGAATGATATTTCATGATGACTCTGAGTCAACAGGAAAAAAGTTAAATTATCGAAGAAAGAACATACATATTTTAGATGTACTACCCTATAAATGATCAAAATATTTTATCCCTTGGAAGAAAACGTTTCAGTTATTGCAATCAAACTCATATAGAGGTTTACTAAAACATTAAATAAACAGAAGATTCATAGGCAGGAAAGTGTTTATCTTAAAAATTAAAAAAAAAAAGACTAGCAGAAGAGCTTCAAGTAATTTATCCAAATACTGAAGAATCTTAAGAGTGACACCATTACTACCGAGCCTCAAAAACAGACTTGGGAGTGAACATCCAAGCTCAAAAACATAGCCACGTCATGAGAGAATATAAGAATTTAAACTAAAAAAGAAAAAAAAAAAATCAAACAGCTATCCAATAGCTATGAGCTAAGCATGGGCTTTCTGGTGAATGAGACGATCCCGATTTTTTACCTAAACAGGATCAATAACACATAGAATCTCTCCGGAAGGTTACACAACAAACAGGTGGTAGATATTGCCTTAAAGGGGAGAATAATTGTAGCTGGGTACGGAAGTGGGAAGGAAAAGTTTCCACTGTAGATTCTTACACATTCCTTTGAATTTTTAAATTTTAAATAAACTGAATATATAACACTAACATTTACTAAGCATGTTCTTCAAGAAGCTCATGTGTTATTTTTATACTTTTTACCCCAAAACTAAATACAGTAAGACTCAATATCAGTATGACATTTCACACTTTGAGAAACAAACCTTACATAGTATATTATGAACAAATCAAAGGACCTAAGGTTTTTTGCTGACACTTTATTAATAACTAGATGTAAACCTCTGAATAAATCACTTAATCTGAATAAATCACTTAATCAGTTTTCTCATCTATAGATGATGCAGTATGATCTCCAAATGCCTAAAAGTACTCTTTCTTAATCTAAAAACCTATTTAAAATGCATCCAGGGCTGTCATGTACAATTTCTATTAATACTCAGTATCCTGTAACTATAAAGTACCAACCTTGTGACACAGTATGTACATATACAAATGAAATTCAATTTGATAATTCCAAACTGGTTAAGTCCAATATAAGCAGAGTAATAACCACTACAAAGAAAGGAGCTTCCTAAGTCTAAGGAGGCAATCTTGTTCCATTACCCAGCAAATATGCTTAAACGAAAAGAATAAGAGAAGCGGCAAACAGATAAATGATTAAAAAGAACTATACACAAATACTGAACACTAGTTGTTAATGTGCATGCTGGGGGCACCTGCGAGACTCAGTCAGTTAAGTGTCTGACTCTTGATTTCAGCTCAGGTCATGATCTCAGGGTTGTGAGATGGAGCCCTGCATCAGGCTCAGCACTGAGAATGGAACTCACTTAAGATACTCTCTCTCTCCCTCTCCCTCTGTCCCTCCCCCTTCCTCTCTAAAAAAAATAAATAAAAATTAAAATTAAAAAAATAATAATAATACACATTCTGAAGTGTCAGGGTGATTAATTTATAGTGAAGTGTGCAACTTATTCTGAAATGTACCAACAAAAAAAGATGATTAATGGAAGATAAAATGAATTTAAGTAAAATATTAACAACTGTAGAAGCCAGGTGGTAGGTATATGAGCATTTGCTGCGTAATCCGGTTTTTTTTTTTGGTATGTTTATTATAAATGCTGGAGACAGTTTTTTTTGCTCCCATTTTTTTTTGGAAAGGTAAATGATACTGAAACCTTACCCAAACACAGTCACCCAAGTGTCATCGAGGTGATCTTCAGAAGTCAGAGAATCTCCTTGAGTATAAAAAGGATCCAACTGTGCAGGAGATAATGTTGTCTTTCGTGGTTGACCAATGTTTGCTGGACTAAACACACTTTGTCCTATATTAGTATATTTAGTAAGTTAGTTACCAATATAAACTTCTTGACTTATTTTAAATCAAAGCTCAGCTTTAAATGAAAAAAATACATTAAAAACTGGCAATTGCATATATAGTTCAAAATATACAACTGTAATCATATGATAATTTTATATTACCATACAATGTCAAAGCTCACTAATAATTGAGCCTAATTTATGATTTTACAGAAGTTTTATTATAAATTTGCTGTTTTAATTTCCAGTTAAGCCCACACCAGAAGGATCTCAAATCAACCTCAAGGACTTCTACTTGCATTCATCTTCCAAACCTACCACTTTCATCACAGCAGCTGTTCCTTAAAAATATGCAATAACTTGTTACTTACAGAAAAATCCAAATGCCTTGGCCTCCACAATATAGTTTCAACCTATTTTTTCCATGTTCTCCTAAAAAGTATCTACCCTAGCTCCTGAGATGTAAATGTAGTTTTCTTTTATATTCAGGTCATTTCTATCTGAAATGTCTAGTTCTGTTCTTTTTTTTGCTTATCCTTCAATAATAGCTACCAATTAATGAGTACTGCTACATGTGCAAAATGCCAAGCCAAATGCTTTACATGTTCATTTTATTTCAAAGACACTGTCCCACTGAGACCACACATTTCTGAGAAGCAGAGATTATTCTTTCATCTTTGGAGTAGTAATGATTCACTCAAACAAAAAATATTTTTTTCAGAAAAACTGGGTGGCTCAGTCAGTTAAGCATCCGACTTTTGTTTTCAACTCAGGTCATGATTTCAGGGTGGTGAGATCAAGCCCCATGATGGGCTCCACGGTGGACACAGAGCCTGCTTGGAATTCTCTTTCCCTATTCCTCAGTCCCTCCCCATCCTAGCTCATGCTCTCTTAAAAAAAAAAAAAATGCACTAAGCATATTCTAAGTATTGAAGTGAACAAGTTTAGTCAATGCTCCCCCCCCCCAAAAAAAACCCCCACCTATCTCTAACGGAACTTAAATTCTAGTGGAAGAGAGACAAACAAATAAATAAACTATGTTAGAAAACAGGAACTCCTACAGAAAAATAAGTAGAGCAGAGAAGGGAGACAGGAAGTATATATATTATCATACATGGAAGAACTAAATGAAAAAAGATTTCACTGAGGTGCCATTGAACCAAACCCCGATGGAACTGGAGGATGAGAAACATGCCAGTATCTGAAGAAGTAAATGTTACTGGAGAAAATATCATGTATAAACGCCTTGAGAAAGGATATGACTGGTGTTTGATGAACAGTAAGAAAACCAGTACTTGCACAGTGAGGAGGGGCATCTGAGGTCAAAACAGTGTGAACACAGAGAGCTAACAAAAAGTCAGATGACTGGGGCGCCTGCATGGCTCAGTGGGTTAAAGCCTCTGCCTTCAGCTCAGGTCATGATTCCAGGGTCTTGGGATCGAGCCCTGTATCGGGCTCTCTGCTCCCCAGGGAGTCTGCTTCCTCCTCTCTCTCTCTGCCTGCCTCTCTGCCTACTTGTGATCTCTGTCTGTCAAATAAATAAATAAAATCTTAAAAGAAAAAAAAAAGAAGTAGTCAGATGATTGAAAAAAAAACTTTGTAACCCACTATAAATAAAGCCTCTGGATTTTACCTCAAATGAGTTGGGAAGCCAACGGAAAATTGTGAGCCGAAGTGATGCAACAGAACAAAAATCTTGAAATAGTAATAAACAGCAGCATTTTATTAAGAGTATTTATATCTTTTTTACATGTACAATTTTATTTGATTCTAACAATAAGATGGGTCCTATTATAACTCCACTTAACAATTTAGGAAACAGGGGATGTTAAATAATGTCCAGAATGGCAGCTGGAATTCCAATCTAGGCCATCCAAATTTGAAGTATGAGCTCTTAGGAAATAACTAGTTAACACTTATTTACTATTAGGAGCAGTTCTACAAGTGTGCACCGGAGACTCAGAGATCCCGATGACCCCTCTTATGGGATCAGCCAAATCAAAATGTTTTTCATAGTCATTTAAGGTTTCATTTGCCTTTATATTCTCACTCTTTCACGAGTATATAGTAGACTAGTGGACCTTTCCAGAGGATACTTAATGCAATTCAATCAATGGAGACTAAATATACAGAAGCAGATAGGAGAATTCAGCTATATCTTTTTTTTTTTTAATTTAAGGAATTTTTTAAAATTTTATTTTGTTTCTTCAGTGTTCTAAGATTCATTGCTTATACACCACACCCAGTGCTCCATGTAGTATGTGCTCTCCTTAATACCCACCACCAGACTGACCCATCCCTCCACCCACCTCCCTTCCAAAACCCTCAATTTATTTCTCAGAGTCCACAGTCTCTCATGCTTTGTCTCCCCCTCCAATTTCCCCCAACTCACTTTTTCCTTTCCTTCTCCTAATGTCCTCCACGTTATTATTAAGTAATTCCACAATTATTAAATAATTCCACAATTAAGTGAAATTTTGAATTCAGCTATATCTTAAGCCAGACATTAAAATTGAAAAGTACAAAGCAATGTCACTATTCTCATGAGAATCTTTTCTTACAGAAAGTTATTTTTACTTTAAAAAAGGTTATGTTTATAGGAAACAAATTATTTTTAAATGAATACATACTATAAAATATTGTTTTAATTTCTGATACAGTAAATATCAATAGCTATAATCCAAAAGCTCTGCGCTTCGATTTTTAAGAATGTATTAAGGACCCAAAGGGCACATGAGTGGCTCAGTCAGTTGAGCATCTGACTCTTGATTTCAGCTCAGGTCAAGATCTCAGGGTGGTGAGATGAAGCCCTTAGTCAGGAGCTGGGCTCAACAAGGAATCTGCTTGAGAATTCTTTCTCTCCCTCTGCTCCTCTCCCCACATGCTCTCTCTCTAAAGTAACAAATAAATTTTTTTTTTTTTTAAAGAGTATTAAGAACCCTGAAACTAAAAAATCCAAGAACAACTACAGGGCCTTGTGCATGATTCACAATCCACGTTTAGTGATTTTTGGAGGCTCTCTGCTCAATACATTCTACGTATCTGCTGCCTAGTCATTTGTCCTGAATTCCCAATTGAGCTGAAAAATCAACCTAAATCGTTTCAAAGTCTTTGTAGTGAAATGGAGCTCTGAAAGCACACTCTTAAAAAAAACAAAAAAGGGGGGATAAAGCTACTGTGTTAAGTTTTATAAAAGGCCATATACTATATTATCCTGATGGGAGATTTACAATTCACATAAAAAACTCTGAAAGATTACTGAATAAAGAAATATTTTTAACTTTATTCAATCCCAAATCTCCTATAATGACCACATTTTACCTTCATATTTTGGTAAATGCTGATCCTGGGTTGAGTATATCCTATATACTTAAAAATGCTTGATTAATGAGAGGTAACAGGAACTGCTATTAGGAAATGCATAATAAAGCTATTCACATCCAAAGCTGAGATTTAAAAAGGGCAACTGAGTTTTCCTATTCATTGATTTCCTATTTATGAATACAGAATGATTTTCTCAGAAGCATACAAAAAGAAGTTCTCTTATCAAACAAACACATTCAATGACAAGTCACAGTGACACACTGTTAAACCACAACAAAGTAGTACTGGAGAGTCAAGTTACTCTCCAGATACAAACACTCAAAAGTTCAAACTAAATTTTTAAAAGAAAAAAAAAACTTAACAGCCCCTCAAATTTTATTTTGGTATATTATTTTATTTTATTTTATTTTATTTTATTTTATTTTTATGTGTGTGTTCCAAAATTCATTGTTTATGCACCTCACCCAGTGCTCCATGCAATACATGCAATACATGCTCTCCTTAATACCCACCACCAGGCTCACCCAACCCCCACTCCCCTCCCCTCCAAAACCCTCAGTTTGTTTCTTAGAGTCCACAGTCTCTCATGGTTTATCTCCCCTTCCAATTTCCCCCAACTCACTTCTCTCCATCTCCCAATGTCCTCCATGTTATTATTTTATTTTAGATCCTCATGTTCCAACTGCTAGTGAATTACAAAAATACATAAAAATATCTTTTAATGTATGGGGGAGGGGGAGTATAACATCTTGCTTTTTTGAAAAGCAACATGTGATTGAGTTAGGAGCCCAGAAGAGGATTGGACTGGATGGCAAAAGGCTAGTGTTGCTAGCCCTGAACTAATGATTCACCTTGATAGAGAGCATTATGGGAAAATGAGAGGGAAGATAGCAAATGGATTTGTAGTTAGTTCACATGTAGTTCTATTACTTATTGTCACAACTAGAACAAGTTATTGAACCTCACTTCCCAAATATTACAACAAAAATAAAAACAATAACAATATTAATGATAATTGCTAGCAAGTACTGAGCACTTATACTACGTTCAAGGTGCTTATACAGGTTTTTTGCATGTATTCATATTTAATACTAAAAGCAATTCTATGAGATATAACCTACCTTCTGCATTCTATATATGAGGAACACAAATATATATATAAAACACCTATCCAACATAATTTAAATAACTGAAAGAGCATGTTTAAGAGGTTCAATAAATGTCAATTTCCATTTTATAAGGCCAGGCATTTTTCTGACACAAAAGCCAGATTAAGGTCAGATGATCATCAGCAGATGCAAAAAAAAACTACTGACAAAAATACATCCTCTCATGATAAAAATGCTGAACACTTGGATATAGGAGGATAAATTTAAAAAGGCCATATTATGTCTAGCCCACATCTGACATCATACTCAATGGTGAAAGGTGGAAAGTTTTTCCTCTAAAATCAGGAACAAGGGTGCCCACCTGCCACTCCTTTTGACACATTACTGAAGTCCTATCCAGAGCAACCAAGCAAGGAAAAAAAAAAAAAAAAAAGGCATCCAAATTGGAAAGAAAGCTGCAAAACTGTTTTTGCACATAAAATGATCTCAAACATGGAAAAATCTTAAAGACTCCACCAAAAAACTTTTATAACTAATTAATGGATTCGGTAAAGTTGCAGGATACAAAATCATACAGAAATCAGCTGCATTTCTATACCCTAACAACAAAATAACCAAAAAAGAAATAAATAAGACAATCTCCCTTTAAAAAAACCAAGAACAATACAAAACACAGGAATAAAATCAACCAAGGAGGTGTAAGATTTGTATACTGAAAACCACAAGACTTTGATAAAAGAAACTAAAGACAAACAAATGGAAAGATATCCCATGTTCACAGATAGGAAGAATTAATATTGTTAAAGTCCATACTTATCAAAGCCATCTATAAAATCATCAACAAGATGAAAAGGCAACATATAGAATGGAAGAAAATATTTGTAAACCATGTATCTGATAGGGGTTACTCTCCAAAATATATAAGGAACTCATACAACTCAACAGCACACACACAAAAAATAGTAATTTGTTAAAAAGAAAAAAAAAATCAGCAGAGGAACTGAATAACATTTTTCCAAAGAAGAGACATACAGCCAACAATCACCAAAAATAGTGCTCAAAATCACTAATCATCAGGGAAATGGAAATCAAAACCACACTGAGATGTCACCTCACACCTTTTAGAAAGGCTATTATGAGAAAGACAGGCACTAAGTGTTGTCAAGGATTTGAAGAAAAGGAAATACTTATACACTGCTGGTGGGAATATAAATTGGTATAGCCACTACGGAAAACTGTATGGAGGTGCCTCAGAAATTACAAATAGCACTATCATGTGATCCAGCAATCCCACTTCTGGGTACATCTCCAAAGTAAATGGAAATAAGATCCCAAAATGGTTTCTGCACTCCCATGTTTCTTGCAGCATTACTCACAATAGCCAAGATACAGCAACAATCAAAGTGTCCTTCAGTGGATGAATGGATAAAGAAGGGGTGTATATATATGCCATGGATGTTTTTCGGCCATGAGAAGAGGGAAATCCTGCCATCTGCAAAACAAGGACAGACCCCGAGGATGATGTGCATGACGTTAAGTGAAAGAAGTCAGACAAAGAAAAGATAAATACTGTATGATCTCACTTTTATGTGGAATGTAAAAAAGCCCTCACTTTTATGTGGAATGTAAAAAAAAGCTCAGAGTAATAGAGTAGTGGTTACTGTGGCCCGGGGGCTGCACAACATGAGGCGATGTTAGTCAAAGGCTACAAACTTCCAGTCACAATATGAATAAGTTCTGGGGAAGTAAAGAACACCATGGTGATTATTGTTAATAATACTATATTATATACTTGAAAGCTTACACCGTAGTCATTTTGTAATATATGTAGGTCAAATAAACACACTGTATATCTTAAACTTATACAATGTTTTATGTCAACTGTATCTCAAACTTGTAATAAAGGTTTCCCTTAGTTATTATATCTGTAAGACTTAACTGTTACTCCAATACCAAACAGAACAGTGGTAGATAAGAACTCACAAAAGTTAACTGTTTTAACAATAAAGGACTTCAATATAAAAGATGTACTTGGTACAATCATTCTTTTACATTAAAGGCACAACTATATTCAGAGTCAAGTCTAAAAGACTTCCAGGAATGATGTTCAACTCTTTACTCCAGATGGTACCAAACCAAAACTATATCCTCAACAGGATCAAAAGTTAAAGGTATCAATTAAGTAAAAACTATAATGCAACCACGTGATTCTAACTAAAAAGGAAAAAATACAGTCACCTAAAGATTTGAAAATTCTTCACTCTTTATTAGGCCATACAACTTGAATCCATATACTTCATTTGGACTCAAATTTAGAAACCCATAATTAATCTAATTTAACCTAGTAACATAGCCTTTCTTTCATAAAAAAAATAGGTTTCAGATCACCTTGGATCTAACGGCATCATTAAAGCATCTACTTAATTCAGAACACTGTCTTAGGCACCACTAGAAAACAAGGAAAGATGCTCAAGACTAACTGCTTATGTTCAGTCATCAAGTAAACAGGTTAACAAAAAACAGCTCAGTAGCCAGAAAGCTTGAAAAATGAATATTCAAATATTTTTTATAAAAGCAATCAGGCAAGTGAAGGTATGTAATCATTATTAACTCTAGAGAAAACAAAAAGGTATACAAGAAGGAAATGGAATCTCAGCATATTACACTGGTCAGTCTTACAGATTTATCTAACCAAATTCATGCTTAAGAAACAAACTACAATTTATTGAAAAAAATCAAACTGCATACATGATATGATACATTTAACAATTATTCTTTTCCTCATCAACTCAGATGCACAACATATTTTTAAAATGAGGATGATTTAAAATGGAACACACTACTTTGACTATTGTCTGCTTATCAACTAACTTATCAACTAGGAAAAACTTTCCTAGTTGATAAACTATCCCTTTAGGAAATAAGCAAAAGCACACGAAAGATACTCTTAAATATATTTAGTTCCTACTACAAAGACATGCCTCTAACATACAAAAGATAATAAAAGGCATTTTAATATAAAATCTAAAGCGAATTCCAATTTTTTATGTTGTGTATTACCATTAAAAATGTTAAATTTAGTAATGCTACAACATGTAATAACCTTCAAGCAAGAAATTAAATGAAAGCTCAAAATGAGACAACCATTATGACCTTTAAAAATAAAACAAATCAAAATTAAGTCTCAAACGAATAAGCAATCTAATTTTTGCCCTGTCAACTACTCTGAAAAATGTAATTACTTATACATAATCTAAAACTATTTACATAACTTTAGCATAATTGCCCCCCACCTTGTTAATGTTTAATTGCTCCACTGATTTTACTTCCTTTCAATCAGACTTCTGGTACCCACATGCTAAGCTTTATAAGATGAAAATAAAGTGCACCTATTAAACCACATCAAATTGGACTATAATGTGTCTCCCTTGGTAAATCACTATTCAAACACCCTCCATAAGATCAAACTGAAGTAGAAGGCAAAAGACCTTATTAGCCTTTATGAAAATGTCTTCAATTAAAGAATAGATTCAGTTATTTCAAAATAGGTCACTAACATAAATGAAAACAAGTGATAAAAAGAGTGGTAAATTTTAAACAGATACATGGCATATAAAATTTGGGAAAAAGATTCCTGGCAGTGTTGTTACCTTTTCACCATGAAACAAAGTAGCACAATGTGTACTAAAGAATTTGGCCTCAGACCAAAGAGAGGTCTGGCCTTTGTTCAGTTTCTGGAGGTAACCTCTAAACCCTGGGAATTTTCCCAGAGACAGGAGTGTTTCTGTTATTCACCCACACCTCTCAAGAGCACTTGATAATTTATGCTAACAAGGTGGCTCAGGCTGGGGACAGATCACACCATAAAGAACAATCTTGTGATTCTGGTTGGAGCTTTGAGCTACATGCTATCATCCCACCTGTAGGCAGAGGAGGGGAATGGAGACTGATTTTAGCTACTCGATCAATGACTCAATTAATCATGTTTATGTTTATAATCATGTTTATGAAACTCCAATGAAAGCCCTGGACATGAAGGCTTCAGTGATCTTGCCTAGCTAGCAATATTGCATGTATAAGCACCACATAATAATATTAGGAGAGTAACACATCATGGAAGCTTCATGTTTGGAACTCTCCTAGACTTCACCCTATGCATCTTTCTTTGGCTCTAATTTATACTGTTTTGCTCTAAGAAAACTGCAACCTTAAGCATAGCACTTTCAGTGGGTTCTGAGTCTTTCTAGTGAATTATCAAACCTTAAGAGGTTTGAGAAATCCCTGCATTTATAGCCAACTGGTCTAAACTGAGGGTAGTCTTGGGGACCTCCAAATTTGCAACTGGCATATGAAGTACAGGCAATCTGGGGGAGAATGTTTCCTCAGACTTTTTAGATAACAAACTCATTGTACCCAAGAGTGTATTAAACAATGGATAAAACAACACCAATCAAACACCGCAAAATGAACACTTGCATTCATCCCTAAGCCCTGTCACATACCCAATGACAGTCCTTCTAGAAAGTCTCAGGTTTTGAGAACACAGGAACGTGGAAGGTGTGAAAGAGAATGCTGGCTGAAATCAAGGAAAACCTGTTTAAAGTGTATATAAAAGGAATGATATGGCAGGCCCCTCCTCATCTTAGGCAGCCAGATGACTACCTTTCAACCACTTCATTCCCAAGAAACCAAGAATTTAGTATCTGAAGAAAGGGAACCTAACTGGTTCAGGACCCAGTGAGTCCAATCATGTAGAGAACAACTGTATGGAAATTAAGTAAGTGAAAGTCTGCATATTAAAAAGGGGACTTCTTCCCTTTCTATATTCAGAATACCTGCTTAGACATAAAGACTGAATGTAATGAACTCTTCTTTGGGAAAATTTAAATTCGAAGGGAAAAAAAGACCTATGTATGCTGAAATCAGAGACTTTCCCAACAAAAAATCTAGTTGACTGTTCATTCCTCTTATAGTAAAACCAAGTAAGAGACAAAATAGAGCCACGAATTCCATTTTCCAGCCAATGTTGATACACATACACGCACAGATTCCAAGTACCTTTTTAGTGTCTCATTCAATTAAATACACCCCCCTCAAGAAAGAAAGAATACTGGGAAAAAAAAAAATGAACTAGAAGGAAAAAGGCAAAATGAGCAGGAATTTTAAAAAACCAGCATTAATCTCACTGCTAAGATATTTTACCCATAAACAAGAAAAGGATACTATGTTTCTAAGTACATTCAGAGAACTGAAACAACAAAAATGTTCTTTGAAATTTAAAATGGCAAAATAAAAAAATTATTACAGAAGTTGGAAACTGATATTAAAGACATGTCCCAGAAACTAGAATATATATATATAAAAAACAATGCAAAGGAGAAAAAGTAAAATTAGAAATCTCTGCAGAGCTCATAAGCAAAAGGAATTCAAGAAACAGGAAACAACAACAAAAACAGAAGAGTAATTCCCAAACACAGGGAAATTTCCCAGAACTACAGGTAAGTGTCATGATTTAAAAGCTCTTTCAGGGGCGCCTGGGTGCTCAGTGGGTTGAAGCCTCTGCCTTCGGCTCAGGTCATGATCCCAGAGTCCTGGGATCGAGCCCCGCATGGGGTTCTCTGCTCGGTGGGGAGCCTGCTTCCCCCTCTCTCTCCGCCTGCCTCTCTGCCTGCTTGTAATCTCTGTCTGTCAAATAAATAAATAAATAAATAATCTTTAAAAAAATAAAAAATAAAAGCTCTATCAATTAATTTCCCAGGGAAACATATGAAAAAGCCCCACACCAAGGCACAGCTGTGAAACTGAGAACACTAACCATCGAAAGATCTTATATTTTTCGAAACCAGGCCACATACAAAGTCTAAGAAATCATCACCACATGTGACTTCCACAAAACACCAGAAGCTTAAAAAAACATGGAATGATGCCTCTAAAATTCTAAACTAAAATACTCAGCCAAACTAGCAATCCAGTGTGAAGACAGGGAGGAAAAAAAAAAAAGCATTTCAGATATAAAGTCTTAAATTTCATTTCTCTCACAAGCTTTCTTAGAAAGCAACTCAAATATGTTCCTCACCAAAATGAGGAAATAAACTAAGAAAGAAGAAAGCGTATCACCTAGGGAAAAAGCTCAACTCTAGAAATTTGCTAAGACAAGTCCTAGGATGATAGTTGTATACCATGCTGAAACAGGAAACATCCAAAAGAGAGGTTAAGAAAGAGAAGTTCTCAGTTTAAAGCAAAACAAAAAAGTATTTGAAACTACCTTTGAGCATATTTAAAAAGACAGACATGTATCTTAGCAACAACATGTGCTTAAAATAAAGGGAGCAGATGGCACAGAAAAAATCAGACGAATGGGAAAAAAAATTATTAACTTAAAGAGAAATAAAAATTTTAGAGAAAGAATAAATTATACTATTTGGTTCAGCATAAAAGTGTTTATATAGTCACAAACACTGACAAAGGAATAAAGTCTGATATAACTATATTCAGTAATGTGTGGGAAAGAAGATAGATTATCTCCAATTACCTTAAAATAAATATACCAATACTGGAAACTGAAAATCAATTAGCAACATAATCATACATGGTTGATTGAGTAATGGACCACCAACATGACTACATCCTAATACGTGGAACCTGTGAATATTTACCTTATATGGCAAAAGGGACTGTGAAGATGTGATTAACAATCTTGAAATGGGAAGATTATCCAAGATCATTTAGATGATTTGGGCCCCCAATATATCCACTAGTGCCCTTACTAAAGGAAAGGGAGAGAGATTTTAACTATAGAGAGGTGATGTGATGATGGAAACAGAGACTGGAGAGATACACTTGAAGATAAAAGGTGCCACAAACCAAAGAATAGAGGTAACTGCTAGAAGCTGGAAGGGGAAAAAAAAAAAATGAATTCTCCCCAGAACCTCTGGAAGAAACTGGTCCTATCAACACTTTGACTTTAGCCAGTGATTCTGGATTACTAACTTCTAGAACTGAAAGAGAATAAACCTGAGTTATTTTAAGCCACTAAATTAGTGGTAATTTGTTTCAGCACCAATAGGAAACTAATACAGCATCTCATTTAGATAAATGGAGGTAAATTCCTAAAGAACAGCTCAAAGATCTGGACTGGTTGGTTCTAGAGGAATAAAGAATGCTGCACCTTATTGTAAGTATTTAAGTACTGTTTGATTTTTAAAAACTATTTGCTTTTAAATTGTTTTGACTAAAATATAAAATATCATCTGCACCACAACTAAACGCCACCCAATGGTGCTATGGTTAGTCTGGCATGAAAGTAAATAAATTTTGGTGACTAATTTTTAAAAAGTCAATATGGTAGGCAGAAAACAGTCTCCCAGAGATGCTCACATCCTAATATACAGAAACTGTGAGTACATTACATTACATGGTAAAAAGAAATAAGGGATGTAGACAGCATTAAGACTGCTCTGGCAATTCACAGACCTGTACCCCTGGGGCTCATAATACATTGTATGTTAATTAAAAAATTAAAAATTAAAAAAAAAAAGACTGCTTATCACCTGATCTTAAATGAGAAGATTATCCTAGATTAACCTAGTAGGTCCACAGTGATATCCAAGAGTGATATAAAAAAGGTCCAACTGGCTAGTACAGGCTTCAAAGATGGTAGGGAACTCTGACCCAAGTAATATGGACAACTCTAGGAGCTGGAAAAGAGAAGAGATTCACCCCAAGAACCTCCAGAAAAGAATACAGGAAAGAAAAAGAACCTACCAGGGCGCCTGGGTGGCTCAGTTGGTTAAGCGACTGCCTTTGGCTCAGGTAATGATCCTGGAGTCCCAGGATTGAGTCCCATATCCCACTCCCTGCTCTGCTCTGCTTCTCCCTCTGACCCTCCCCCTTCTCATTCTCTCTCTCTCTTACAAATAAATAAACGAAATCTTAAAAAAAAAAAAAATACCAATGCCCCGATGTCAGCACACCGAAAAAACATTTTTGAACTTCTGACCTCCAGAATTTTAGTATAATAAATTTGAGTTGTTTTAAGCCAAAAATCTGTGATAATTTGTTTCAGTAGCATCTGAAATTAATGCACTCTGGAATAAGATTACTGTTTATTCTAATTATATATATATATTTTTTAAACGATTTTTATTTTTTTATTTATTTGACAGAGAGAGAGAGTGAGAACAGCAGAAAGAACAACAGAGGGAGAGGGAGAAACAGGCTCCCCACTAAGCAGGGAGCCTGACATGGGGCTTGACCCCAAGATTATGGGATCATGACCTGAGCCAAAGGCAGACGCTTAACCGACTGAACCACCCAGGCACCCCTAATTATATTTTTAAAAACTATGCCAAGCCAAGTTGCACATAGATATTCCAATCCTCCTTTTGGTATTGGGATGTCACTGCCTCCAAACATTATATACATATATATTGGTTTCCTGTGTCTCCTATAACAAATTACCACATATTACGTGACTTAAAACAACAGAAATTTATTCTCTCACAGTTCTGGAGGCCAGAAGTCCAAGATAGAACAAATTTTCAGCAGGGTCAAATGTATGCCAAAGGCATTTAGAGAAAACCCATTGATTGCCTCTCCTAGCTTCTGGTTACTACTGCTGGCATGTTTCGTTGTTCACTGGCTTGTTCTGACAACACTCTTATCTTTGCCATTTTCACATTATCTTATTCTCTGTCTCTCAGGTCTGTATCAAATCTCTCTCCTGTTCAGGACACTAGTAACTGGATTTAGGGACTACCTAGGAAATTACCAGGATTACATTCTCCCCACTCCTCTCTCTCCTTAACTCCCTAGCTTTCCTTGGGAGTTCCTCCTCTCAAGACTTTAACCATTTGTTTTAACCACAGAGGTTCTGGGGATTAGGACATGGACATTTCATTTCGCAGCCACCACTCAACTGATTACAACCTACGTTCATTAATCTGTTCAGTTAACAAATACTTACTGAGGTCCCTTTATAACCAGCTCTGTGATGTGTATATAATGAAAAAAACAGAAGGAATCTCTGTCCTGAAGGAGTTCATATTCCAGTAATGCAGAAAGATAGGAGCTAAGCAGAGGGAGCTGTACAGGAGCACATACAATGAGTCTCCAACCCAGATCAGAAAAAGAAGTGTCGTGAAAAGGTCCTTCACAGATAAATTAGTTCTCTTCCTTCCTTTCTGAGAACATTAGCAGAACTCTGAGCTCCTAGCATCAACAAAACCAGTCAGAAAGTGCTATCGTCTGAATATCACACTTAATCTGTTAACAATGTGCTAAAATAAGGACTCTAATTCAGTAGATAAAATTGGTATACCATCTGAGAAGACAACTGATAAATACAGGAAAGAACTTCTCAAAAAAAATTAAGAAAAACTTAAAAGAGTGTAAAAAGCAGAGGAATACTTAAACAGTAGCAGAAGAAAACTGAGGGGTGAGGAAGGGGAAATAGGGCAAACGTATCCTGGGCAATAACAGGCCACGGTTGAAAAGAATTTCTGAAATTCTCTAATCTAGAGTTACCACTCTGTCATATGACCAAGGTTTCCCTGCAACAGAAATAAGATTTTTAAAAAGATTTTAACATCTGCTACAAAATTAAAACAAACTCCTTGCTGGACAAACACCTAAGCATAAAATAAGTCACGTCATTAAATCCCATGACATCTCTTTATAAAAGCTGCTAATCTCAGAAAGTTAAAATTTACAAATTATATAAGAAATTTTCATTTGGTTAACACTATAGGAGCTTATTTTAAAAAAGCTCTAAAAAGTCTATGTTTTCCCTTCCATGTTCTTAACTCCTTTTCCCAATTCTTGCTTACTACTGACAATGTATGATAGATCCTCATGCCCATCATATCTTTTCAAAAAATATTCTTTTTCACTTACGCCCCTTAAGACTTTCTATAAACTCTTCAACCTCAAAGTAGCAGCAGCAGTGGCTCCCAGTGGCCAATTTATGATACATCTATTTTCCTACCATGGTTCTTTTATTTTCACATATAATTTCTAAAAATATAAGAATCTCATAGAAGTTACACTATTAGAAAAAATAAGATAACAAAAGGATGTTTAATTAACTTTAATCATGTCCTCTTCCACCTGACAACAATATTATAATGTATGCTCTTCAAACAACGAAGAGATCCTTTAAAGCATAACATACGTTACTTAACATTATATGTTTTAGCATTTTCAATGTCCCTGGGATCATTTATTGACTCAGTTAAACAACTGAATAGTCACTACTGTAGCAAGTAGTCAGGTAACAGCACTGTCATCTACCTATTTGTATGGCCAGATTACAGCTGTTATAACCTGGACTAATTCCCCAGAACATTCCACCTCACATATGTAACTGAAACTGACGTAACAAACCTAGATTTTCACTATGATATAGGTGGCAGACAGAAATCTAAAGATATCCCCTCAAAGTTTCTGTCCCCTGGTTCCACTGGTAATTCAAACACTAATTCAGGTACTACCAAGAAGGGACCTTGTAGATAGAATGAAGGTTATTAATTAGTTAGATTTTTTTTTTTTAAGATTTTGTTTATTTATTTGACAGAAAGATCAGAAGTAGGCAGAGAGGCCGGCAGAGAGAGAGGGGGAAGCAGGCTCCCTGCTGAGCAGAGAGCCCGATGCGGGGCTCCATCCCAGGACCCTGAGATCATGACCTGAGCCGAAGGCAGAGGCTTAACCCACTGAGCCACCCAGGCGCCCCAATTAGTTAGATCTTAAAATAAGGAATTACCCTGGACTACTCCAGTGGGCCCAGTGTAATCAAAAGAACCCTTAATAGCAGCCGATGACAGAAAAGTTAGAGATACAACCTAAGAGTGAGGTCAGAGAGACTGAAGTATAAAAAAGATCTTGATCTGCCACAGCTGGCTTTGAAGATGGAAAGGGAGCCACAGGCCAAAGAATAATGGCAGCCTCTAGAAGCTGAGAAATACCTCCAAGCAACAGCAACAGCTAGGAAAAAAAACAGGAACCTCAGTCCTACTTTCACATGAAAGTAAATTCAGCCAACAACCTGAATGAGCGTGAAAGTGCATTCATCCCCAGAACCTCAAGGAGAGAACACACCTCTGCTGACACCTGAGTTCTAAAGCAAAGAAACAATCTGTGCTCAGACATCTGACTTACAGAAACTGTAAGATAATAAATTTGTATTGTTTTAAAATCTTTAAAAAGGAGGGGGAGGGGAGCACCTGGGTGGCTCAGTTGGGAGAGCATGAGACTCTTGATGTCACAGTTTTAAGTTTGAGACCCATGCGGGGTATAGAGATTACTTAAAAATAAATCTTAAAAAAAATAGTAAGTTTATACTGTTTTAAGCTACTAAATCCATGATAATTTGTTAAAGCAGCAAATTAAAACTAACACAGATTCTGATACAAGGGGGGGGGGTGCTGCTATAACAAATGCCTAAAAACATGGAAGTGGCTTTGAAACCAGTCAGTGGGTGGATCCTAGAAGAAATCTGAGGTACTTAACAGAAAAAGCCTAAACAGCTTTAATCAAACTGATAGTAGAAATCTACCTACAAGTGACTATAAGGACACTGCCACCAAAGAAGATTTAGACTGCTAGAAAAAACCTGAACCTAGAAGATAAAAAGATCTAACTTGTCATTGCATATTGCTTTTGTTATCCATTCTGATGACATTTCTCTTTTGCTGGAGTGTTCAGTACATTTTGCTTTTTAACAACTGTAGATTTAGTTCATTTTAAATCTACTGTCTTGCTATTGTTTCTTCTGTTCCATCTTTGCTGTTGTTCCTTTTTTTCTCCTTTCCCACCTTGCTCTGTCCCTCATTTGGAATAATGCAGTAATAGCCTCCTACCCGGTCTCCTTGCTTCTACCCTGCCCCTCACCCCAAAGCCTGTAATCACCACAGCAGCAGTTTCATCCTATTTGTTTTCCACCTTTTCTGGGTAAAGTTCAGTTGATACATGACATACAAGGCCCTGTACTATGGGTCCCCCATTATCTTCCTGATCTCATTTCCTACTATTCGACCCTTCACTCCCTCCATTTCACACTAGCCTCCTTGAACACCCCAGACACACTCCCACCTCAGTGCCTCTATACTTGCTATCTCCTCTTTCTAGAACATTGTCCCTACCTCCCTTACTTAGTTCAGGTTTCTCAGCAAATGTTACTTTTCCTCTACTTTCAATAGGAAGCAGAGTAATAGCCTCCAAAAATGTCCCTGTTCTTATCCCTGGAACCTGGGAATAAGCAATGTTACATGGGCAAAGGAGAATTAAGATTGCAGATGGAGGGGCACCTGGGTGGCTCAGTGGGTTAAGGCCTCTGCCTTCGGCTCGGGTCATGATCCCAGGGTCCTGGGATCGAGCCCCACATCGGGCTCTCTGCTCGGTGGGAGCCTGCTTCCCCCTCTCTCTCTCTCTGCCTGCCTCTGCCTACTTGTGACCTCTGTCAAATAAATAAATAAAATCTTTAAAAAAAAAAAAAAAAAGATTGCAGATGGAATTAAGGCTGCTAATTAGCTGACCTTAAAATAAGGAGATTATCCTGGATTATCCAGAAGGGTCCAATGTACTCATAAAGGTATTTAAAAGAAGGGTGAGAGCAGAGGAATGACCAGAGACACGCAAAGTTTTGCTAGCTTTGAAGAAGAGGAAGGGAATCACAAGCAAAGAAATAATATGGGTAATCTCTAGAAGATGGAAAAGGCAAAAAAGAACAGATTGTCCCCCAGTCTCCATAAACTAAATACAGCCCTGCCAATGCCTTGATTTCAGCCCACTGAGACCCATTTCAGACTTCTCACCTCTAGAACTATTGTTTAAGTCACTTTTAAGTTTGTAATAATTTGTTATGGCAGCAAAACTAATATACTACCTTATTTAAATCTATAAGCTCTGACACCCCTTTTCCTGCTTAATTTTCCCCCATGAAATGCATCACCTTCTAACAAACTTTACAATTCATTTTATCTATAAATGTAAATTATCTAAATAAATGCAAGCTCCAAAGGCAAGGGTTATCTATTTTGTTCAATTTTCCTGGTCCCATGAATGTATGTATTCATATATTTGCTGAGTGAACATTTGACAGATTATACGAATATGTAAGAAGGGAGTGCTAATGATGTTGATGGTGATAAAAATATTAATCTTAAAGAAAAGCTACATATAATCAGTGGCTGTTTGTAGTTAATGACATTTAGATTTAGAGGTATGCATTAACAGCTTTCAAAACACCTTTATTCCTCAGTCTCTATTCCTTTTCTTCCCAACTGCAACATCTCTTTTCTAAATTACAGTTTTTAGTAATTCAGGAGACACTATTAAGTATGTATTTGGGGTGGGGGGGGCACCTGGGTGGCTGACTCTTGATTTCAGCTCAGATCATGATCTCAGGGTCACGGAATCGAGCTCCACAATAGGTTCCACGCATGGAGTCTGCTTGAGATTCTCTCTCTCCCTCTCCCACTGTTCCTTCCCCTACTCTTGTGTGCACTCTCTCTAAATAAATAAAAATCTTATTTAAAAAATGTACTTTTCTAAAAACTCTCTTAATATTTTGAGAATATCACATCCTACCTATAAATCCAGAAAAAGAAAAAAAACCCCAATATACAAAGTATTTCCTCTCTGAATGAAGTTCCTAACATTTGAGAAAGTCTCCTAACTTGAAATAGAAAAGAAAAAATTTTGGCAATTATCAACAAAGTCTTCTATTATCTCAAAGAGGAGAGAAGAGTCTTTGATGTTAAACAGCATTATTTACCTGTTCCAGGAGTAGGAGTAGTTGTCATAACTCCAACAAGAGGACTCTGCATTACTGAAGTGTTTGGCTATATGAAAATAGAATGAAGTGTTAAAGTAAAAGCACAAAGTTCTAAACATAACCATAACACAGTAATTGCTGAAAGGTCTCATTCAACAGACACCTGCATGTCTATCAAGTACTATGGATGCCTCTAATTAGTTCACAATCTAAGAGTACTCTCACTTTTTTCCTTTTTAAGTTGAGCAGTATTAATCTAAAATATGCTAGATCCTTTAGCACATTCTTTGTTTAAAATAATTTACATCAGATAAAGACACTATTTTTAGTAGAAAGTGACTTTGCTATTTGTTTTTAGTTCCTAAGGTATAGTATTTGAAGTAACTGAGAGCATGGTGAATCTTCAAACCACCAAGCTTATACAGAAAAATAGGAAGATGGCAGAATCTTATTTTTAAACAGACATTTAGAAACCATGAAATAATATAGATTGAAATCAGTCCATATAATAAAGACAGCATATTTCTGTCTATACTAGTAGAAAGTAACAAAGCAGGAAAACTATCAATACTAATTCCTCTGAAGGTGAGAAAATTAAAGATTAAACAATTAAAAGTCCTTCTATAAACAAAGACAACAATATCTAATCAAGACTAAGATGAGGCTCTTTCTCTAGAAGTAAATATACAAATATAGATTCTTTTGTAGAAAACTGACTAAGCGAAGGAAATCTAAAATCTGGCTATTATCTAACAACCAGAACCAAATGTTGAAATAATGTTAAGAGATACAAACTATATTATTGTTCAATTCTTAATGCCAGTTTATTTCATGATTAGAAAGAGGCTGAGCAAGCCTCGGGGGGGGCAAAACTAATTTGGGCTTTAATAATAATATTCTTACCAACCTTTAAGTCAAAAACATTCTCTACAAATTATGGCACAGGCTTTTAAATATTTTGAACATAGCAATAACTGTAAACTACCTTTGTTTTCATTGATCATCAAAGAAGTAATGAAAACCAGCATGAATTTATAAGCCAGTGGTTCTCTTATCAAACTAAACATCAGATTTACTTGACAACCTTTAGAAAACTATCCCAGGCCAGAATATTCTGATTTAGTTAGAATACCACTGCCCAAATATAACACAAGCAATATAAGTAATTTTAAATTTTATAGTACACATTAAGTAAAAACAAGTACAGTTTATTTAATCTAGTATGTCCAAATTATTATCACTTTCAATATGTAATTAACATTAAAAAGTAAGTGAAGTAGTTCATTCTTTCTAAGTCTTCAAAATGGTGTGTATTTTACACTTAAGTATATCTCAGTTAAGTACAGGACTGGCCACATTTTAAGTGTCAACAGCCACACTTGGCCAGTGGCTACTGTGTTGGGACAGCAGAGCAGTTTTAAAAGTGTTGTAAAGAGAAGGTAATGTGTTTAACACAATGAATTAATTTTGCTTTGCTTAACAAGTAGGCCTAGTATGCTAGGCAAAGACAAAACATTTCTTCAAACCAAACAGCAGAAATGTCTTTATTCAAATAACTTATCAGTTTAACTGACACACTGTTTTAAGTTCTGCTAAGCACAATAGTGACAGAACACTTGAGACTACATACACCACTAAAATTCATACTTAAAAGAAAAATCCATACTACCTTTCAACTAACAATCAAGAGTTAATCACAGTATGTTAGCACAGCATGGCTGTTCCAACACTGGCTCTAGACTGAAGACTGCCTGGGTTTAAAGCCTGGCTCCACTAGAGTAGTTGACAAAATTACTTAAGCTTTCTGTGTCCTAGTTTCCTCAATGATAAAATGAAGCTCATTAATAGCTACTTCACAAATTCACCTTGAGGATCAACTAAAATAATAAGATCAGAACCTATAAACTATAGAATTACTGATAATAGAAAATAATCATATATAAAAATATAAAAATTATATTTTTAAGTATATTTCACGATAAACAAAATTTAAGTAGATTCCATGATAAATGTCCTTAATGCTTATTCTTTGCCACACAGTTACACTAAAGCAGACCACAGAAAAACATTTTAAATTACTGATCCTCACCGTGCATCCACATAAAAACATGAAATTATTATGGATCATAAACAGGGGTATGTTTGTCACCTGTCTTCTTGAAGTTAAAGGTGTTGATCCAAGTCCTGGGCTGGAAATATCATCATAGATACTTCTAACCGGTGGAGCTCCACTTTTATCTTTATGAGCTGGTACAACTGGTTGTGGTGGTGACCCACCTACAATGTACAAAAAAAAGAAAACAAAAAAAACACAAACCTCAAGTGAGAAGAAACCTTCCACCTTTCTGGTAAGATTCTTTTTTATTTATATTTTTAAAATATTGACTTGAACTCTTGTTTCATAGGGCTTCTCAAACTTTAATACACTTAGAATCACCTGGGAATCCTATTAAAATTCAGATTCTGATTCAAAACATGTGAAGTGCAGCCTGAGATTATGAATTTCTAACAAGGTCCCAATTATGCCAATGCTAGTGATTGAAAAACTGCACATGAATAAAAGGTTTCAGAAAAAGAAAAATCTTAATTTTTGGTAAATACATGTAGCTTTCGCTTACTCTACAAAATCCTTAACATTTCAAAATAAAACTTGATCTTATTTCTCACTTGAAAGTAGGTAAACAGTTCCAGCTTGTATATACTTGAATGATTATAATGCCCTAATGTGGAATTTGACTGCCAAAATTAAATAGATCCCATTCATGTTTCTCACAATAGAAGTATATTTAAGTACATAATAAATATGTAGGAAAAGGATCAACTTTGGGGGACATAAAGTCAGAGAATCAGCAATGCAAAACAGTGAAACAATCCAGGTTCTGTCATGACTTAATGTGTGAGCTTAAATAGTATAGTATAAGTTATTTAGAGTAGAGGCTATAAAACAAGACTGACCTAGGTTTTAACATCCTGCTCTGTCACTTACTAACAAATAGGCTTAAGCAAGTTCTTTATTGCATTAGCCTCAGTTTCCTATTTTGAAAATCAGAGATACTACTACCTATCCTTTAAGATTGACAAAAAGAATGAAAGTAACATAAAAATGCTTGGCATACTGCCTGGCTCATAAGTACTCAATATATAGTAGCTACAATAAAAATACATTTTTTTAAAGATATTATTTATTTATTTGACAGAGAGAGAGAGACAGTGAGAGAAGGAACACAAGCAGGAGAGTGGGAGAGGGAGAAGCAGGCTTCCTGCTGAGCAAGAAGCCCAATGCAGGGCTTGATTCCAGAACACTGCAATCATGACTTGAGCAGAAGGCAGATGCTTAGCAGACTAAGCCACCCAGGTGCCCCCAAAATACATTTAAAATATACATTTGGCCCTTGAATAACATAAGTCTGCACTGTACAGGTCCATCTATACACAGATTTTTTACAGTATAGTACTGCAAATGTATTTTCTCTTCCTTATGGTTTTTTTAAAAGACTTATTTATTTTGAAGATAGAAAGGGAAAAAGTGTGCAAGCACGGGGGAGGGGCAGACAGAGAGGGAGAGAGAATCCTCAAGCAGACTCCCTGCTAAGCATACAGCCCAACAAGGGGCTCAATTCCAGAACTGTGAGATCATGACCTGAGCGAAAATCAAGAGTCAGACAGCCAACTGACTGAGCCACACAGGCATCCCATCTTCTTTATGATTTTCCTAATACCCTTTTCTTTAGCTTACTTTATTGTATGGATAGTTTATAATACATATAACACACAAAATATGTGTTAATCGGCTATTTATGTTATCGGTAAGGCTTCCAGCCAATAGTAGGCTATTAGTAGTTAAGTTTTGGAGGAGTCAAAATTATGTGAGAATTTTCAAGTGTTCAGGGGGTCAGTTTTCCTAAACCCTGCATTGTTTGACGGCCAACCGTATAAAAAACAACAACCTATCGAGAATAAGGTTAAGTCAATTACTTCAAATATAATTTATATTATCCCTGATCAATCTTAAAATAATAATAAACCACTTTAAACCACACAATACCTTAAGGACAATCAAAGTAAGACATCCATTTAAACATCCATTAAAAGGATCTTGGCTCACATTTGGAAATATGTAGCTAATTCTCACTATTCATAGTCAAAACTTCAGTTATCTTTTAAATTCTTTCTTTGCTAAAGGAGTTATGTAAGATACATGCTGCATTTAGGTAATAATATTTTGTGCTAATAATTGCAAATTCTGTGTAAAAAACTTCCCCATAGCTTGTAGAGTAAATCCTTTAACTAAATAAGGTGAGAATCTTAATCACTATGACTAGATGTAGAATTCATATCTATAAATTTCAAATTACACTTCTTATTGTCACAAATGGCAATGTCTCATTCTTTTTTTATAGCTGAGTAATATTCCATTGTGTACATATACCACATCTTTATCCATTTATCTATCAAGGTCCTAGAGGGTACTGTGCTAAGTGAAATAAGTTAGAGAAAGAGAAATGCCATGATTTCACATATACATGGAAGCTAAAATAAAACAACCAAACAAATAAAACAAACCAGACTCTTGAATACAAAGAACTGGTAGTTACCGGAGGGGAGGTGAGTGAGAGGATGGGCAAGATAAAAGGGATTAAGAAGAACAAACTTCCAGTTATAAAATAAGCAAGCCACAGAGATGAAAAATACAGCATAGGGAATATAGTCAATAATATTGTAATAACGTTGTATGGTGGACAGATGGGGACTACCCTTGCTGTGAGCACTAATACGTACAACTGTCAAGTCAATATATTGTACCCTGAAACTAATACAGCAAACTAATATGTTGATTATCCTTCAATACAAAAAACAAATTACAGTTCTTTTGACAAAATATTTGCTATTATCATATTTAAGATAAATCATTTAAATGCATTAAATTATTCAGTTAAAGTCAAATGACCATATTTCTTTCCCAGCCCTCTACACTTTAACATCTTTGATATGGATAATTTATAACAAATGGTATCTTGGCATTGTATCATATTTGGTGCCTTTCTTAGTGGTACTTTAAATAATAGTGAGCTTTACAATCAAGGGCATCTTAAATTGGATGAAATGTAATACACATAGTTTTAATGAGTGGTTCCTAGAATTACAGTAGCTTATACTACTTATACCTCTAATCCAACAATCTAAAAATTTAAAATAGAGGCATTATTTAATCTTTTTAATTAATAAATGTGTTAATAAGGTTGAATGTTGTATCATTACTCTTTTTAAAATTCTAATACATGTATTAATAGTACTATAAAATTATTTTAAGCAATTTACCTACCTGCAAGTAAAGGTGATCTCATTTCCATTACTCCTACTGAAGGGCCACTGATAGATCGAGGTTGCGGAGTTACTGGAGCTGGCAAATCCCCCATTAAAAATCCAGGCAAGAACTGGGCATTAACCCCTGGCTTTGGAGATGTTGGTGAACCTAGCATCATTGGTTCAGATCCTAAATGAAGCAAAAAATAAAACAAAGGACCTTAAAGTTACATTATCTAACAAAAAGATGCAAGAATCTAGCATAAATAATTTTGAGAATTTAATCAAACCTTACATATTACAGAACCATAGTTGGATTTATTATTTTAAAAACCAATAAAAATTATTTCTATAAAAATGTAAAAGTATTTTTATTAACAATATTAATTTGTCAGTTTTTCTTGTTCACATTATTTCACAGGTTTAAGAATCAACAGTTTTTTTAAATGGAAAAATTTTGGATTATCTTAAAAAAATTCTTACTACATACAGAATAACTTCTTTCCACTTCTGGGACAGCTTCTTCCATGCAACCACCAAAAACAAGAGCAGGGTGCACTAGTTACTTACACAGACTCTTAGCAAATCAAACACAATGGGTTTAGCTTGCTATATGTCCCATTTTTTTCTTCCAACAAAAACTGTAAATCATTTTTGTAATAAAAGTAAAATCATGCACACATTATAGCACATATGAAATAATAGTAATGACTAGCATCCCAACCAAGAAACATTGAAAAATTTGGAAAGTTTATTTTTTGGATCATTCTTTAAAATAATTTTAAAGTTAGGAATAATCAACAAAAGTCTCCCCAACATAAAACCAATTTAAAGAGGGCTGATATTTCACAATCATCAATTCAAAATTAATTTCACAATTTAGAGGGTAGGTATTATTATTCCCCCCATGAAGATAAGGAGGCTATAACCTACTCTAATAGAGCAAAATAGCACAATAAGGAAAACATGGGCCCTGGAGTCAGAGATCTGGATTCAAGTCTCTTGGCAAAAATGGCAGTTTAGCACTCAGTCACAGAGTTTTGTTTAGATTGCCAGCAAATACAGCACTTGACCCGGTACCTAATATTCAGTAAGTGCTCAACATTAGTTATCATTATTATTCTAAGGGTATCTTAGAATAGCAAAAACTAAGTCACTAAAATGTAAATGCAGAGTTTGCGATTTTTGCTTACGAAAACATAAGTTTTCAACTGTGTGACAAGCCTGAATGTGATTCATGTCACTCAGAAAGGTCAAACATTTGATGTATTATTTATTATAATGGTTAACTATTCCTTGATTTCTAAGCAGCCTCAAAAATTTGTTTCTTGCTATCCAAATGCAATTATTTATCCTTCCTCATGATGGTAGACCTAGATGTTAACGATGCCAACGCAAGTGTATAAAAGAGGAAAAAGGCAAAGTAGTTCATGAAAAAATAAAGCAAATTATGAAATAACTTGTGAAGAACTGTAACTACATTGTAATTATTTTAAAGTGCTATGTTACTATGTTACTATTACATATTTCCAAAGAACATAACACCAAAAGTCTAAACAAAAGCATACTCTGAACAGATCTTTAGAAATCTATAGTAGTAAATACAAAGTTCTAGGTACCACCAACTACCTCATTCTCCCATCGGCTGAAGGAAAAAAAACATATACGGCAATTTTAAGAAGAATTAAGTCAAGAAAAGTTCTGATATATATACTGTGATACACTTAGAAAACACCCGAGTGAGGAGGGCAGGAAGGGGTCTTAATCCCCTGTTACTAACCACCCCTCAGTCTAAATTTCACTTGGAGAACTATAACAATGGATCCTGCAAGTCTTAAATTCCATTTCATGGTCTGTACATCTAAAGTGATAAGCCCTAGGTCTAACTAAGCTAGCACCGTTTGCTGAAGTAACCCTTAATTATAACATTAGGAGCTGGAAAAATTATTTATTCTTCACCTGCAATACCTGCAGTATGTGGACTTGAACAATTAATACCAGCAAATGTCGGATTTCTAACCAGGCAATAAACATGGACAAGTTTATTCACATTTGCAGCCCCAAGAACTATGCACTCCAAAATGTTCTGTTGAGTAGAAAACTTTGTAACTGGAAATGAATGGTCTCCTGTTCTCTAAAAATAATACAAAACATAAATACCTAGATCAACATCTGTACACAAGTTTAAAGGTAGCAGAGCGTCTGCACTGACATTATGCATTTAGTTTATGACTAATACGACAACAGTTCAAGTTATTTCAGTCTCAAAAGACACATTTTGCACAATGCATGGCAAGCACTAAACATCCTTCAAACCTTAAAAAACAACAAAACCAAAACACTCCTTCTACAAACATATATACCGCGCTTGCTCTCTTTTCTAAGCTCAGAATGTTGTAGCCTAATTTTCAAATGCGTCTCTACGATAGCAGACAATATTCTACTCTAAAAATGTTGACGGTTCCCACAAGTGCCAGGAGTCGGCAAAGAAAAAGGAAATCGACATCCCGTTCATCAAAACATCCCGTTTTTGGTTTTTTTTTTTTCCAACAACTTTCAGCAAGGCTCTCCGTTAACAGTGGGAATTTTTTTAAAAAACTCATTACGTGACTGATTGGAGGAAAAGGCCTCCTACAAAGTCACTTCCCCAAGATAAAGGCGGGAAAATGGTACGAACTGCTGGCTTCCAGTTAAGGCCAGTATCTCCATAGCTATCATCAACGGGTTAAATGTCGCACGATTCAAGTTTCTATTAATAACAGATTGCTTTTACAAGGCCCAGGACAGGGAAAGAATCAAACAGGAACTAAAAGCCCAGGTGACCAAAGAACGGTAAGCTGTAACCACATTCCAGGGCACCGCCCACCCACGTGTACGCCGGTCAGTTCCTTCCGACCGAAGCCTCCCCGGATCTGGGAAACCAGCATCGCGTCCCCAGCACCGGGAGGGTCTCAGGTATAGGCAGGTGGAGCGCGGCCCGCGTGTGGGGGTAACAAAACGGCGTAGCAACCACTCGACAGTCATTTCCACACCCTACGCAGAGCCCGAAGCTTCCCGGAGCCGCCTCGCTGGCTGCAGCGTGGCGACGCCCTGAGCAAGGGGACAACTAGAAACTTGGGGGTGAACTAGGCGCTCGTCCCCGCGACAGAAACTGGCAAAGAGCCTGATGACTACTGGCTTTCAGTCTTGCTTGCTCCCAGATCGACAGCGTGGATCTCAGCGCCAGCGAGAAAAAGCAGTTTTTCACTCACCCAACGCGGGCGCCTGGGGTTCCACAGCAAAGGCTGCCATCGCAGCAGTAACTACACTTGGCCCCAGACCTTCCCGATTTTCAAAAATGGCGGAAACTCCCCACGGGTAAGGGCGCGCTGCCTTATGAGGTTGCGTAACTTCCGGACTTGCGCAGTCCGTGTATTTTGGACGCCGCAGCCGTCATTTTGGAATGGGGAGAGTGTCTTTGCGCCCACACTGCGTTTCCAACAAGATTTTAGCAGGGAGCGTGATGTAGCGCGGTGGTAAAGATGGTTCTGGGAATGCTTTTGCGGACGCTGTGCGCCTCCTGAATTGTTGGTGCTTGACTTTCATGGAAGCACAAGTTCTTTTACTCACGGTTTTATAATCAGCGTGAATTTACCCAGTGCCGTGTCATCTGTCAGCTTTTCCAAGTTACACCTGTAAGAATTACCTTAATGAAGCAGGTGGTGCCGCTCTTAAGTATTGATTTCTGGCTTAGTATATGAATCTCATTCTCAAAGTATATTTCCTACCGTCTCCATGCTATTTAAAAAAACGTTGTTATAGAGGCACAATTTAAGCATAATGCATATGCTGTTTTATAACATGTTAATACATAGAAAAGATTTTAAACAATGTAAGCTAATAATGAACACACGTGAACCCACCACACTATGTGCTCCTTCTGTCCTCCCCCCACTTTGCTGCTTTTCTTTAGAGGGTCTTCAAATATAGGTTAAACACACTCACATTCTAGATCTGTGTGTGCAAAAATATATTTAGTTTTGTTAACTTTATGAAAATGATATGCTATATGTATGTATTTTAACATGCTCTCCGCTCCATAACAAACTCATTGTCCCCTAAATATCCACCCATGCTCCCTCCCTGTTTTCTTCTGGGATTTCCTGAAATCCCAAATCCAGCAAGAATGTTGTAATTGAGTGCAGCAATAACAATTCCAGCATCACTTAATTTCTGGCAAGTTCCCGGAAACCAAACTTAAAACCAATTTACTTTTTTCTTTTTTTTAACAGGTGTTTGGGTTGAATTGTGTCCTTCAAAAGTTATGTTCAATGTCTAACCGTCAGTACTTATTTATGTGTCCTTATTTGTAAATAAGGTCTTTGTAGATGTTACTAAGTTCAGATGAGGCCGTACCACATTAGGACAAATTTGGCGGCTTAAACCAATAAAAATGTACTTTTATAGTTCTGAGGCCACAAATTTGAAATGAGTCTTATGGGGGCAAAATCATGGTGTCAGCAAGATTGGTTTCTTCTGGAGGCTTCAGGGGAAAATCTTTTTCCTTGGGCTGGTAGCTCCTTCTTCCCCCTTCAAAGCCAGTGGCATAGCATCTTCTGTCTCCCTGCACTGCTTCTCTCTGCTTCAGGTGTCACATGCACTTCTTCTGTAGTAAACTATCCCTGTCCCTTCCTCTTATGAGGACATTTGTGATTATATTTAGGGTCCACTGAGATAACCCAGGATAATCTCCTTACTTCAATATCCAGTTGTACTGGAGTAAGTCGATAGTCATATCTGCAAAGCACTTTTGCCATGTAAGGTAACATTCATAGGTTCCAGAGATTAGAGTGAAGATACCTTCAGGGGCTATCATTCAGCCCAACACACCCACCAGTCCCCTTTTTAGAAGGAAGGTACCAAGAAGGGTTCATAAATGAAGGAACTTCTGTATAAATTGTGATCTAGCCAAACCAAAGAACATTATGTACCTGTTAAAAAGCATAAGATGTATTTGATGAGTGTGTGTATTGACCGAGAAAAATCTACATAATTGATATTCTGAAAGAAGGGATTTGAAATCATTTTACCTTATCTCTTTAAAAGAATATCTGGATACATATGCAAAGGGGTGGGAGAATGCTTACTTAAATAAAGGAAAAAGTTGGAAAACATTTGTACTAAACTGTTAACAGGGAAGATGCAGTAGGAGAGGGGTTTATAGATTGGAGTGCTTAAGAAGGGCCTTTAATTTATTCTATATAACTTTTTAGTGGTTGATTATAGGTGTTATTTACTATTCCAATTAAAAACTTGGTTTTTTTGTATTTTGTTTTTTTAAGAAAAATTCATTTTCCTTTCTTCACTTGCATTTCAATCTTCTACCCTTTCATCTGGCTCTTTCCTTATTAAGTTATAAAGATGCCCAGTTTGCCCTATCAAAAAACCTTCTCTAGACCTTGCTCCTTCTTCTAGATACCATGCGCTAATTTCACTCACATTCTTCATTTTTTTTTAAGATCTCAAAAGAAGGGTCTACAGACTTTAGTAGATGATCTCTTTCCCTAATGTCTCCGTCTTGTTTTTTAATTCATTACACACTGGCCCCTGTGTAAATCCTCTTTTGAAACCACTGGCCCCAATTCTTTCTCCTAATTGCCAAGTCAAGTCCTATTTCTTTGACATCTCCAGTATTTAAAAGCTTTGACAATATTCCCCTCAACACAAGTGTTTTTTCCTATTTTGGTGATGCTACACTTCCTATTTCTCCTTAAAACTTTCTCCTCTTTCCCTACCTTTTCTGTACCTGATTCCATTTCATTCTAACCTGGAATTATTATTGTTAGTCAAAACTTGGTCCTGCCTCTTTTTTCATCTGGCAGTTAATGCCCCACCACTCTCTAAGGCCAAATGCTACTTTTATTTGCTTTTTTTTTTTTTTTAAGAGCTTATTTATTTATTTGACGGAGGGAGCACAAGGAGAGGAAGCCGCCAGACCCTGGGATCATGACCTGAGCCGAAGGCAGACACTTAAGGACTGAGCCACCCAGGTGCCCCCAAATACTACTTTTCTAGATGCTTCTGAAAAATCTACCAGCATATCAAACCTCAAAAACAAACTTATCTTACCCCTAAAACCAGCCCCATTCCACTTGTCCCTTTTTTTTTTTAGTTTCTTAAAAACCCGAAATTAAAATCGTAACATGTTAAAGCAGAATTTAAGGTCAAACAGACTTGAATTCAGAGCCCAACTTGCTCACTTAAATCCTATATTACTTGGATTTGTATTGAGTAGCTCCAGATTTTATTTTCTGTAAAATAGAAACAATACTTAAAAAGGTGGTTATGCTTAATAAGGTGCCTGATCCACTTTGCTTTTTTCTGGTTTCCACTTTCCCTGCCATCAAACATTCAGATACCTACTCTTATATTTTCTGCCTTCTCAATTCTTAGGCAATTGTACTCAACACCTAATATTTCCCTACCTTCAGTTCTCTCCCACCAAATCTAACATACCACTACCCAATACTCTCTTCTTTGTACATCTTACCCAGATCTTCAAAAGCTCTGACTTCCTATTCCCTACAGCAGCCTCCTTATCCTCAAATCCATAAGCTTCACATGTGCAACACATACCAACCAATACATACATTCTCACCTGGGCAAAAAGGGAAAGGGAAAACCAGAATCTCAGAGTGTAAGATACTATAGACTGAAAGTTTTTCTCCCCACCAAATTCAAATGTTGAAATCCTAACCCTCAACCTGATGGTTTTTGGAAGTGAGCCACTGAGAAGTGATCAGGTCATGGGACGGAGCCCTCATAGATAAGATTCCTTGTCTTATAAAGGGGACCCCATATAGCTCTCCATGCCCCCTTACCTCTGCCTTGTGAGGATATAGTGAAAAGACTGCAATCTGTGAACCATGAAGCAGCCTCTCACCAGACACCAAATCTGCTAGTGCCTTGATCGCAGACTTCCCAGCCTCCAGAACAATGAGAAATAAATGTCTATTCTATAAGTCACCCAGTCTATGGTAGTCTCTCATAACAGACAAAACAGCCTGAGACAGGAGGGTAGGAGCATCTCTTTTAGAGGTTGCAACAGGCACCCTTAAAGGGAATACACATTGTAATCCTAATTTCACCTGAAAGTGGTTGAGAACTCTGGCTTCAAAAATCAGGTCCTTTTACTCTAAACTTCTTAAGTCAATTCTCCCTTGGCAAAACTTCAAACTCTTGTGAGAGATATTTGCACTCTATTCCTTGATCACAGAAGTCCCTCTTTACTTTCCATCCCAATTTACAAAGTCCTATTCTTTATGCAAGTAGCAGCCCAAGCCTCTCTTCCACCATGAAGCTTGTCCCAGCCATGCCAGCCCTCAGTCATCATTCCTTTTCAGAATGTCCAATACATTATTTCTCCAACTCATTTGCTATAAGATACTTGTTTTTTAAGTTTTCTTTTCAGCCCCACCCTGTAGATGGATTTTCTCAAAGATAGGGACCACAACTTTTTCTTTTCTGTATTTCCATCAATTTTCAGTAAATATATATTAGAAAAGTAAATGAGAAATATATTAAAAGAGTAAATGATGAATGAGCTCTAAATAAATAAACATTAAATAAAGGTTAATTATCTGACATTTTGATACAATTTTGTAAGATTTCAGATTTTTAAATCATAATTTTACACCTTAAGTCTATTATATATACTTATTATTTCTATTATAAAATGAAGTTTATAGTTCGAATTAACCTTTTTTGATACAGTGAAATTATCATAACTTGGATTATCTTGAATGAAAAACTGGTGTGGCATGATTTTACTTTTTTATATTTCTTTTTTTTTTTTAAAGATTTTATTTATTTATTTGACAGACAGAGATCCCAAGTAGGCAGAGAGGCAGGCAGAGAGAGAGGAGGAAGCAGGCTCCCCACTGAGAAGAGAGCCCGATGTGGGACTCGATCCCAGGACCCTGGGACCATGACCTGGGCCGAAGGCAGAGGCTTTAACCCACTGAGCCACCCAGGCGCCCCAATATATTTCTTATTAAACTATAATCTTTAACAATATTGCATGTGTCACTATATTCTTCCATACATGAATATTGCTATCTTAATTACAATACTTGTTTTCTTTCTTTCCTTTCTAAACATATTAAATAAAATTTCACAGAAAGTGGAACACCTATTCCCTATTTCTATTCTGGATTCATGATTCCCTGAGGTTTGCCCTCTGACGACATAAGACTTCATCAAAGTACTATTTTTGTAGACTACCGATATTCAAATTTGTATGAGAAACACTTTCTTTAAACAAAGTATTGTGCAGATACTTACTACATACAACAGAACTGCTCTGGTGGAAAAAAAAAATGGGAAGAATATGAGACCCACTAACTCAGACTCTGTGCCCTAAACTGTCTATGGACTGTCACACCTCCAGGTGACCCCTGAAACCCTTAGGTGGAGAACCTGGGCATTATGTATATTTCAACTTTCTTCTGAAGGCAAAATAAATTTTTTAGAAGTTGGAAATATGGGAAATCTCAAAATTTATGTTCAATATATTTGATACTTTCACAGCCAAACTGCTTGTGTATACATCATATATACTCAATACTCAGTACCTACTCATGTTTATCAATATGCAGAATTTATATGTAAGCATAAGTTCATTCTCCTAAAAGCCCCACACCCGTATAAGTACCACGCACTAACCTATTGCGCCACTGGAGCTCCACACTTGGTCTATTCTAAAAATAAAGACAAACAACTGTTTTAAATTAAAGTGAAGAAAAAAAGATATCCACCTTTAGGAAAACTTTAAGAATAGGACAGTTTATCACCTTTAGAAAGAAAGCAAGGAGAGGAAGCATCTTATCACTCATGTTTTCATCTCAGCCTTTGGCAGCTGGTGTAGCATGGTCTGCCGATCACTTAGACTGCGATGTCACACGAAGCACACAGAGGAACCATGACTTCATAGGGCCCAGGGACAAGTGATCTCCAAGAGACCTTTGTGATGTTTAAGATGTAGGGAACATGTCTAGAAAAATACAGATCTATTAGTTACTATTTGCATTATCTGATTTCTATAAATAACCACCAAAGCCATGTCTTTATAAATTAAAAATAAACTATTAAATTTAGGAATGTATGGGTTTTGTCTTATCATTTCATTACAGTGCACAACTGGCAGAAAGGGGGCAGTCAAATGTCAGAAAAGGTCAGTTTAGCTGATTCATCTGTTGTTTTTAAATCAATTAAATGGTTCCTTGCATCTGTTGGAAGTGCAAAAGTAATATCAAGATTTATGTAACTGAGAGAGAGGGATGAATAGGTGCAACACAGAGGACTTTGAGGGCAGTGAAGCTACCATGTATAACACATAATAGTGGATACATGTCATTACAAATTTGTTTCAAGCTATAGAATAAATAACAGAAAGAGTGAACCCTAATATAAATGATGGATTTTAGGTGATAATGATGTATCAGTGAAGGTTCACCAGTCATAACAAATATACCATTCTGGTGGGAGATGGTGGGGAGGGCAAAACAGGCAGAGGGCATGTGGGAAATTTGCTGTGAAAAATAAGGTGTATTTTTCAAAAACTCATGTAAACTTTCAGTTGCAATTTTATTCCCTGCTTTTATGTTTGAACTATCATATAGATTTAATCAGATATTTGAAAGCCCTGTGTAAGTTTATAGCAGGCAACTTTGTCTGACATTTGCCTTGAAATAATCTGTTGGGGCAGTGAGGGCAAGAGCAGGGAAGGAGCATAATGGCTAAAGGTATCCTTTAAACAAGAAAAGCCATGGGATGATAATTACTGATGGGTAATTGATTATGCTATTCTCTACAATTTCGTGTGTGTTTGACATTTTCTCTAATAAAATTCTTTTTTTTATTCAATAAGCCTAAATTGTAAGATGTTTGAAGGTCATACATTTTGCCCCAGTTTATGTAAAAAAAAAACTGCGAGCAAAAAAAATCAATGGAAAAATAAATCTTTTCTTACTTGACAGTGTCTTCAATTAGAGAACCAGCATTTCATTGAGGACAGGAGCATATCTTGATTTTAAATAATAGTATGTGATATTAAAATCTCTTAAAGTTAGCTCTTATCTGAATAGTGGAAATAATAGTAACTACCTCATATGTAATACCTAATGATATATATAAAATATATATTCAATAACTGAAATTTATCCTAATGCTCTTATTACACAGATTTTAATGAACTAATTTGGCTTCTTTCCCCATTAGCCCACCAAACAGCTCTTGCCAGGGTCACCAAAGATCTCCATGAAACTGAACCCAAGACATTTTCAGTCCTCATCTTAAATAAATCTCAACAACATTACTTCACATTAAATACTCTTTGACATTCTCTTTAGTTTCTTTCATAGTATATTCTCTTGGCTTTCCTCCTACCTCTCAGATCATATGGCTAAATTGCTTTTCTTGACTCATCCTTCCTGATCCAGCCTTTAAATGTTTTTGTTCCCCAAGTTTCAATCTTATGGTCTGATTTTTTAAAAAGATTTTATTTATTTGTTTGAGAAGAGAGAAAGCAGGAGTAGAGGAAGGGGCAGAAGGAGAGGCAGATTCCCAGCAGAGCAGGGAGCCTGATCCCAGGGGGCTTGATTCCAGAACCCAGGATCATGACCTGAGCTGAAGGCAGACACTTAACCAACTGAGCTACCCAGTGTCCCCTTGTGGTCTGGTCTTACTCAAAACTCTTTCCCTGTGTGATGTCACCTATCTGTGTCCATTCCCTCAGCAACTCTCAATTCATACCATCAACCCAGATCATTCTCTGAGGTCCAAATTTATATATCCAATTGCCTCTATGACATCTGCACCTAGATATTTCAAAGGCACCCCAAAATCAAATATAAAAACCCAAACTCAAGAACTTTTCTGTAAAACATGAATATTTATCTCAGAGAAAGACACCACTAGCTATCTAGCTGGAAAAGCCTGAAACCTTGGAATGGTCTTGACAACCTCTTTCTAACACCAATCCAGTGTCAGGACCTATGAATTTTACCTTTAAATAACTTTCAAATATATCCACTTCTTTCTGGGTTTTGTGTGTGTGTGTGTTTGTTTTTTGTGTTTGTTTTTTGTTTTTTGTTTTTTTTTTTTTAAAGATTTTATTTATTTATTTGTCAGAGAGAGTGAGCACAAGCAGACAGAGAGGCAGGCAGAGGCAGAGGGAGAAGCAGACTCCCTGCTGAGCAAGGAGCCCGATGTGGGACTCGATCCCAGGACCCTGGGACCACGACCCGAGCCGAAGGCAGCCGCTTAACCAACTGAGCCACCCAGGCGTCCCTGTTTTTTGTTTTTTTAAAGATTTTATTTATTTATTTATTTGACAGACAGATCACAAGTAAGCAGAGAGGCAGGCAGAGAGAGAAGGGGAAGCAGGCTCCCCGCTGAGCAGAGAGCCTGATGCGCGGCTTGATCCCAGGACTCTGGGATCATGACCTAAGCCGAAGGCAGAGGCTTAACCCACTGAGCCACCCAGGCGCCCCCACTTCTTTCTGGTTTTACTGCCGTAACCAAATCCCAGCTTTATCATCTGATACTGGACTAAGCTTCCTGACTGCTCTTGCTTTTCTTCCCTAATCCATTCTCCACAATGCATTGAGAGTAGCCTTTTTAAAACAACATTCTGAGCAAGTTGCTCTCCTGCTTAAAGCCTTTCAGGTGTCTCCACTGCTCCAAAAAGACCAAAATCTGAAAGGTGCTTGCTTACAAGCTTCTACTTGACTGGCCTAATGGCTCAGCTTCATCAGACACTACCTCATCTCGTCTTGTTCACTGCTCTGGCTACTCAGCCTCCTTTCCATTAATGTACCATGCTTCTTCCCTTTCTTGGGTCTTTACATGTGTTCTTCCCTCAGTTTTGGAAAATCTCCAACAACCCACTCCCCCGCAGTAAGTTAACACCTACTTACCTTTTACAACTGATCTCAAAAAAGTTAGGAGAGGGGCGCCTGGGTGGCTCAGTGGGTTAAAGCCTCTGCCTTCGGCTCAGGTCATGATCCCAGGGTCCTGGGATCGAGCCCCGCATCAGGCTCTCTGCTCAGCGGGGAGCCTGCTTCCTCCTCTCTCTCTCGCTGCCTGCCTCTCTGCCTACTTGTGATCTCTGTCTGTCAAATAAATAAATAAATCTTTAAAAAAAAAAAAAAGTTAGGAGAGCTTTCCTGTATAACTAGACAAGATCACACTTCAAGTTATACACTTCTGTAATGTTTAAAATAATATCTATTCCCCAGCTAGATTGTACACTCCATGAGATCAGGTACTCTGGCTTTTTGTTAATATTCTTTAAATGAAATTTTTAATTTTGAAATATTTGCAGATTTACAGGAAGTTGTAAAAAGTAATGCAGAGAGTTCCCATGTGTGCTGTACCCAGTTTACCCCAATGGTAACATTTGCCAAACTATAGTACAATGTCACAACCAGGATATTGAACATTGATACATCAAGACACAAGATATTTCCAGTTCCAGGAGGATCTATCATGTTGCCCTTTTATAACCACAGCCACTTCCCTCTGCTGCCAACTTCTTTATCTCTGCCAACCACTAATCTGTTCTCTGTTTCTATCATTTTGTCATTTTGAGAATGTTATATCAATGAAATAATACAGTGAGCAACATGTGAGGATTGGCTTTTCACTCAGCATAACCCTCAGGAGGTTCCCCCAGGTTGTCTTAGGTGTCAGCCGTGCATTTTGTTTTATTGCTTCATAGTGTTCTATGGTATGGAAACACTACCCCCATGGTATGATAGTTCACCATTTGTTCACTGAAGAACGTCTAGGTTGTTTCCAGTTTGGGCTATTATAAGCAACGCTGCACTAAACATTCATGTATAGGTTTTTGTGCTAACCGACATTGTCTTTCTCTGAGGAAAATGACCAGGATTACAGTTTCGAGATCTTGCAGTAGTTGCATGTTTAGCTTTTTGAGAAACTGCCAAAGTGTTTCCCAGAGTGGCTGGACCATTTTACAGTTCCACCAGCAACATGTAAGTGATCCAGTGTCTTCACATCCCTGCCAGAATTTATGTGGTCACTATTTTTTTTTTAAGATTTTATTTATTTATTTCACAGAGAGATCACAAGTAGACAGAGAGGCAGGCAGAGGGAGAGGGAGAAGCAGGCTCCCTGCTGAGCAGAGAGCCCGATGTGGGGCTCGATCTCAGGATCCCGAGATCACGACCTGAACTGAAGGCAGAGGTTCAACCCACTGAGCCACCCAGGTGCCCCTGTGGTCACTATTTTTTATTTTAACCATCCTGATAGGGTTGTGGTGATATTTCACTGTGGTTCTAACTTGTACTTCCCTGATGGCTAATGATGTTGAACATCTTATCGTGTGCTTATTTACCATATGTATATCCTCTTCAGTAAAATGTCTCTTTATATCTTTTGCCCATTTTCTAATTTCATGGATTTTTTCTACTGACTTTTAAGAGTTCTTTATATATTCTGTATACTAGTCTTTTGATGGGTATATGGTTTGCAAATATTTACTTCTACTCTGTAGCTTACCTTTTCAACTTTTTTTTCCTTTTCAACTTTTTCATAAGGTCTTTCACAGAGTAAAATTTTGAATCTTGATTACATCCAGTTTATAAATTTTTCCTTTTATGAATCTTAAGTTTGGTGTCAAGTCTAAGAACATTTAGCCTAGCTCTAGATCTAGATCTAGAATAGAAGATTCTCTTCTATTCCAGAATTCTAGAATTTTTATAGTTAACATTTAAGTTTGTGCTCCATTTTGAATTGATTTTGTTGAAGGTATTAGACTACATCAAAGAGCATTTTTTAAACTATGGAAATCCAGATATCTAATTGTTCCAGCACAATTTGTTAAAATAGGCTATCTTTCTTTGTTTGAAGTGCTTTGTTAAAAGTCAATTAAGTGTGTTTATGTAAGTCTATTTCCAGGGTTCTCTGTTCTTTTTTGTTCCATTGATCAATGTGTCTATCTCTCTGCCAATACCACACAATCTTGATTACTGTTCTGTAGTTGTATGGTAAGTCTTATGACTGTGTGATAAGTACTGCTATCACTATAAAATAAGCATATGTTATTCTTTTTCAGAATTATTGTAGCTATTCTTGTTCTTTGCCTTTCCATATACATTTTAGAGTAATCTTATTTGGTTTGTTTGTTTTTAATATTTTTTATCTATTTGACAGACAGAGATCACAAGTAGGCAGAGAGGCAGGCAGAGAGAGAGGGGGAAGCAGGCTCTCTGCTGAGCAGAGAGCCCGATGTGGGGCTTGATCCCAGGACCCTGAGATCATGACCCGAGCCGAAGGCAGAGGCTTAACCCACTGAGCCACCCAAGTGCCCCTAGAGTAATCTTATTTGTATCTATAAATATGCTTGCTAAGATTTGGATAAGAATTACACAAAACCTGGATATCAACCTGGGGAAAATTGACATCTTTACTATGGTGAATCTTCCAATCAATGAACACAGTATATTTCTCCATTTATTTAGATATTCAGTTTCTTTCATCTGCATTCTGAGATTTTGAGCATAGAAGTCCTATACATATTTTTTACATTTATATCTAAGTCTCTCTGTCTCTCTCTCTCTCTCTCTCTCTTTTTTTTTTTTTTGAGTGATTATAAATGGTATTGCCTTTTAAATTTTGGTAACCAAAATTTGGTAACTAGTTCATTGCTAGTATGTAGAAATACAGTTAATTTTAGGTATTTATCTGGTATGCTACAACTTTGCTGAACTTTAACTTATTCTAGTATTTTTGTAGATTCTTTGGAATTTTTTATGTAGACAGCAGTACTGTCTGCAAAATGAAGACTTATTTCTTCTCTGATCTGTAAACATTTTATTTCCTTTTCTTGATTTATTGCACTGGCTAGAAATTTAAGCAATATATTGAAGAAGAGTGGTAAGAATGCACATCCTTGTCTTGTTCCCAATTTTTAAAAAAAGAAGAAGGAGCAGCATGCGGACTTTCACCATTAAGTATGTTAGCTATAGATTTTTTGTAGTTCCTCTTTATCAAGTGGAGAAGATCCTCCATTTTTCTTATTTTTCTGGGAGGATGCTGAGTTGGTGTTGAAGTTTGTCAAATACTTTTTCTGCACTGACTAACATGATCATGTGATTTTTCTTCTTTGCCTGGTAATCTGGTGGAATATACTGATTGACTCAAATGTTCAACCAGGTTTGCATACCTGAAATAAACCCCACTCCATCATGGTATATAATTCATTTTTTATATAGCTGAATTCTATTTGCTAATATTTTGTCAAGGATTTTTGGATTTATATTTCAGGAGTGATATTGGCTGTATTTTTTTTTCTTTTTTGTCCACTGTCCTTATCTGGTTTTGGTATGGGACTAATACTAGCTCCATAAGATGAATTGGGAAGTGTTCTCTCCTCTTCTATTTTCTGGAGGAAATTGTGTAGAGTTATTGTTATTCCTTTTTAAACACTTGGTAGAATTCTCCAGTGAAGTTTGTTTTTTTTTTTAAATTAAATTTTTTATTTATTTTCAGCGTAACAGTATTCATTGTTTTTTCACCACACCCAGTGCTCCATGCAATCTGTGCCCTCCCTAATACCCACCACCTGGTTCCCCCACCCTCCCACCCCCGCCCCTTCAAAACCCTCAGGTTGTTTTTCAGAGTCCATAGTCTCTCATGGTTCACCTCCCCTTCCAATTTCCCTCAACTCCCTTCTCCTCTCCATCTACCCTTGTCCTCTATATTATTTGTTATGCTCCACCAATAAGTGAAACCATATGATACTTGACTTTCTCTGTTTGACTTATTTCACTCAGCATAATCTCTTCCAGTCCTGTCCACGTTGCTACAAAAGTTGGGTATTCGTCCTTTCTGATGGAGGCATAATACTCCATAGTGTATATGGACCACATCTTCCTTATCCATTCATCCGTTGAAGGGCGTCTTGGTTCTTTCCACAGTTTGGCGACCGTGGCCATTGCTGCTATAAACATTGGGGTACAGATGGCCCTTCTTTTCACTACATCTGTACCTTTGGGGTAAATACCCAGCAGTGCAATTGCAGGGTCATAGGGAAGATCTATTTTTAATTTCCTGAGGAATCTCCACGCTGTTCTCCAAAGTGGCTGCACCAGTTTGCATTCCCACCAACAGTGTAAGAGGGTTCCCCTTTCTCCACATCCTCTCCAACACACGTTGTTTCCTGTCTTGCTAATTTCGGCCATTCTAACTGGTGTAAGGTGGTATCTCAATGTGGTTTTGATTTGAATCTCCCTGATGGCTAGTGATGATGAACATTTTTTCATGTGTCTGGTAGCCATTTGTATGTAGAAGAATGAAACTTGACCATTCTCTTACACCGTACACAAAGATAAACTCGAAATGGATAAAAGACCTCAACGTGAGACAGGAATCCATCAGAATCCTCGAGGAGAACATAGGGAGTAACCTCTTTGATATCAGCCACAGCAACTTCTTTCAAGATATGTCTCCAAAGGCAAAGGAAACAAAGGCAAAGATGAACTTTTGGGACTTCATCAAGATCAAAAGCTTCTGCATAGCAAAAGAAACAGTCATCAAAACAAAGAGGCAACCCACGGAATGGGAGAAGATATTTGCAAATGACAGTACAGATAAAAGGTTGATATCCAGGATCTATAAAGAACTCCTCAAACTCAACACACACAAAACAGATAATCATATTAAAAAATGGGCAGAAGATATGAACAGATACTTCTCCAGTGAAGTTTTATAAGAAAATCTGATCTTGGGGGGGCATCTGGGTGGCTCAATTGGTCAGGCATCTGCCTTTGGCTCAGGTAGTGATCCCAGAGTCCTGGGATCAAGTCTGGAAGAGTCTTGCATCAGGCTCAATGCTTCTCCTTCAGCCCGGAGAGTCTGCTTCTCCCTTGGCCCTTCCCCCGGCTTGCACCCTTTCTCTCACACACCCTCTCTCTTTCTCTCTCACAAAAATAAATTTTAAAATATTAAAAAAAAAAAAAAAAAGAAAATCTGGTCTTGGAGACTTCTCTTTTCAGCAGCTTTTAAATTGCTAATTCAATTTCCCTAATGGTTTATAGACTTACTCAGATGATCTAGTCATGTTGGGGGAGTTGTGGTAATTTGTGCTTTTCAAGAAAGTGGTCGATTTTGTCTAAGTTGCCAAGTTTATATGTGTAGAGTTATTCATAGTATCTCTTGTCCTTTTGTTGTCTACAGTTTGACATTCCATTTAACTCCTGATGTTGGTATTTTGTATCTTCTCTCTTTTTTCTTTGTCAGTCTTTTTAAGTGGTTTGTTAATTTTATCGGTCTTTTAAATCATTGATTTACTCTATTATTTTTCTATTTTCAATTTCATTGATTTCTTTTCTTTCATCCTTCTGTTACTTGCACTTATTCTGCTTTTCTTTTTCTAGGTTCTTGAAGTAAGGGCTTAGATTATTGATTTGAGGCTTTTCCTTTTCTCTAACATACGCACTTCATTTCTCCTATAAATTTCCCTTTCAGCACTGTTTTAGCTATGTCTCACACATTTTTCTATGATTATTTTTATTTTCATCCAGTTCAGTGTATTTTTTGGTTTCTCTGAAATATTTGCTTTATTTGTCCAATGGATTATTTTGAAGTGTGCTACTTAAATTTCAAGTGTTTGGAGATTTTCTTGGTGTTTCATATTACTGATTTGTAGTATCATTGCAGTGTGGTCAAGAAATACATTCCAAATGATTTCAATTCCTTTACATTTGTTGGAGTTTGGTTTATAGCCCATGATATGGTCTATCTTGACATGTTCCATGGACACTTGAAAAAATGAATATTCTCCTGCAGTTTGGTGGAGTATTCTATAAATGTCAACTTGATCCTGCTGGTTGATGGTATTGAGTTCTTCTACATCCTTGCTGATTTTTTGTAGAGCTGTCCTATTGATTGGTAAGAAAGGAGTAAAATGTCTGAGTATGAGTGTAGATTTGTCTATTTACTCTTTCAGTTCTATAAGTTTTTGCTTCGCATATTTTGCATCTGTATTATTTGGTACATACACGTTTAGGAGTGCTATGTCTTGTTGGTGTGATTAATCTGTCCGTTTATTTCTTTGTCCACATTTGTGGCATGTTCAGCCATTCTTTCTTCAAGTACTTTTTCAGCCTTGCTCTTTCACCTGTCCTTCCAGGACTCTAGTAACAATAGTATTAAATTTTTGTTGTCATTGTATGGATTCTGTTCTTTTTTTTTTTTTTTTCAATTTAGTTTCTCTGTGCTCAGAGTAAGTGATTTTTATCATTCTGTCTTCCAGCTCACTGATTCTTCTATTACCTCCATTATACTGTTGAGCTCATCTCCTGAGATTTTTATTGTGCATATCTCTCAGTTCTAAAATTTCCATTTAGTTATTATTTATACCTTCTATTTTTCTGATGATACTTTCTGTTTCTTTGTGGAGGCATTCTAAGTTATTTCATTTGTTTCAATTATGTTTTAATTGCTTGCTGAAACACTATTATCATGACTGCTTTAAAATCTATGTCAAATGTTCCATAAATAGTAGTTAATATTATCTTCATGCTCATAACTTAATTATGATAAATTTTAGAATAGAACCTCAAAATTTCTCCCATTATATAGATTTTCCTTCTTACAGCTTCTCAGCTTCTTGCACCCTGCACCTTCACTGGAACATACCATAACTTTGCTCTTCCTGAGTGGCTTCTATTGTCCATCACCTGTCATTCTGACTTAATTCCTAAATCTGTCTCTTATCCAGCAACTTCCCAACAGCTTCTAGGTCTTTTCATTATTTTCATATATTGCCTACAGTTATACTGAACTCTTTGCCCCACAAAATGCACTTACAAACATGAGAAGTGTCTTTAGACATGTTCTGAGCTTTGAACAGTATTTATATATGTAGTACTAAGCATACCCCAGGAGTACTAAGAAACCAATACTTATTAAGAGCATTTGTTGAGAGCATTATTTCTATGCTTACATTAGGTTACAATATATGAAGTTCTTTTTTTTTAAGGTTTTATTTATTTAGAGAGAGAGTGAGAGGGCAAGTGCAGAAGAGGGGCTAAGAAAGAGGGACAGAGAGAATCTTAAGCAGAATCTGCACTGAGTGCAGAACCCTATGGGGGGCTTGATCTCATGGCACAGATCATAACCTGAGCCAAAATCAAGAGTCAGATGCTTAACCAACTGAGCCAAGCAGGCGCCCCAATGAGGTTCTGTAAATTACAAGAGAAAATCAAGTTCTAACATTAATAATAAGAAACTTTTTTTGTTTGGAATATCTGTGTGTTCATTTAACTAATGAATTATATTGTGCAATTAACATTTTATCATTTAGAGTAAAAATAATTCAAGTGACTATCTTATAGATGGGGGAAGACTGGTATACCTCATGCTATTGACTGGGAGAGGACTGGTATATTCTGTGCTATGGACTAGGGAAGGACTGGTATACTCTGTGTTATAGAATAAGGGAAAGCTAGTACACTCTGTGTTAGAAGCACATCAGATTGTGTTATCCTGTGATGTGAACATATATTTCACAAAAGCAGAAAACAAGTGAAGTTTCTTTAAAAAGTCCAAAATGACTAAAAGGTTTCTCCTGACCAATTCAGAGTAAGAAAATAATAATAGTATAGTACTTTATAGCTTAAATATAGTTTTTCATACAATTTAAGTATAGAGCCATTAGGAGAGATGATTATCTAATTAACATATAACAAAAGAGGGGTGCCTGAGTGGCTCAGTGGGTTAAGCCTCTGCCTTCAGCTCGGGTCATGATCTCAGGGTCCTGGGATCGAGCCCCACATCGGGCTCTCTGCTTGGCGGGGAGCCTGCTTCCTCCTCTCTGTCTCTGCCTGCCTCTCTGCATACTTGTGATCTCTATCTGTCAAATAAATTAAAAGTATATATATAACAAAAGAGAATGACTTGATGCCTAATTTGTTCTGACCAAAGTATTGCAAAAGGTAGACAGTCATCAGCTGGTATGAGTGGAGTTGAGCCTCAACTGAACCAAGAGTCTGCAATGTCAAGAAGCCATACACTTGTGGCATATGGTCAGTTTGGGGTATTATTTATGAACAAGGTCCATAGCTGTCCATCCTTGCTAAATAGGAAAAGACTAAAAACTTGAATTCTAGTAATTTCCCATTTTCTTAACTCTGCTGAAATGGTAATTTACTTCTTAAGTAAAAGTTTTATGAATGCTGTTTTTGTCTATAAGAGATAAGAATTGTAGGGTATATTAGTACTTACTTTTAAAAAAAAAAAAAGAGTCTTCTTGACATCTAAGTAAGTGCTTAGCCTATTCTAAGGAGATGGACTGTATAGTGAGAATTTTCACTCCTAGTACTAATCATATGAAAATCCAATTTTTTTCATTTGAGTGCCTACTATTAAGCTAGGTGCTATCATTGTAACTTCTTCAATAATTTTACTTAATCCTATTGTAATAATAATTGCAACATCTTTCAATCAAGAAACTAAAGGTTAACATTCAATTGTTAATTCTCTCAACTTTCTTGTGAGGACAGTTAATAAACAGCTTACCCATGTTACAGATACAGTCATCCAAGGGATCCATTCCTTCATGGAATAGAAAATATTAACACTGTTTTTCTTTGAATATTGGGCTTCATTAATATTTTTAATTAATATTTTAAAGGAATAAGGTTCTTTTTGAAAACCATAATAAAATAAGCTGCACATTGGAGAAGGAAGTTTTAAAACTATGCTTTTTGCAGCAACCTCTTTGACATCAGACATAGCAACTTCTTACTAGACACATCTCCAAAGGCAAGGGAAACAAAAGCAAAAATGAACTATTGGGACTTTTTCAAAATAAAAACCTTCTGTACAGTGAAGGAAACTATCAACAAAACTAAAAGGCAACCTTCAGAATGGGAGAAGATATTTACAAATGACATATCTGTTAAAGGGTTAGTATCCAAGATCTATAAAGAACTTATCAAACTCAAGACCCAAAAAACAACCCAGTTAAGAAATGGGCAGAAGACATGAACAGGCAATTTTTTCCAAAGAAGACATAGAGATCACTAACAGACACATGAAAAGATGCTCAACATCACTCATCACCAGGAAAAGACAAATCAAAACCACAATGAGATATCATCTCACCCTTGGCAGAATGGCTAAAATTAACAAAACAGGAAACAATTGGTGTTGTCAAGGATGTGGAGAAAGGGGAACCCTCTTGCACTGTTGGTGGGAATGCAAAGTGGTGCAGCCCCTCTGGGTATGGCGGTTCTGCAGAAAGTTAAAAATAGAACTACCCTACAATCCAGTAATTGCACTACTAGGTATTTACCCAAAGGATAAAAAAATACTAACTCAAAGGGACATATGCACCCTGATGTTTATAGCAGCATTATCAATGGTCAAATTATGGAAAGACACAAATATCCATTGGCTGATGAATAGATGAAGATGTGGTACAGACACACACATGCACACACAGACACACACACACACACAAAATGGAATATTACTCAGCCATAAAAAGATATGAAATCTTGCCATTTGCACTGACATGGATGGGGTTAGAGTCTATTACACTAAGCAAAGTAAGTCAGAGAAAGACAAATACTATATGATTTCACTCATATGTGGAATTTAAGAAACGAAACAGATGCACACAGGGGAAAAAAGAGAGGCAAACTATAAAACAGACTCTTGACTGTAGAGAACAAACTGAGGGTTGCTGGAGGGGAGGTGAGTGTGGGATGGGCTAGATGGGCAATGGGGATTAAGGAGGGCACTTGTGATGAGCACCGGGTATTACAGGTAAATGATGAATCACTAAATTCTACTCCTGAAACTAATATTACACTCTATGTTAACTAATTAGAATTTAAATTAAAACTTGAAACAAACAAAACTATGACTTTTAGGGACCTTTTCTTAAAATGAAAAGAATACACAATTGGTGCCTGTAGACAAAATTTTTCCTGGTGATGATTACCAGGAAATTACTTTCTTTAAACTTTTTCATTGTTAATTGATGTTACCATTGTAAGAAGATGCTGGTAAGGAGGAGTTTTTTAATATGTCTTCTTAAGGCTGCTATTTACTTCAATAGGACCAGGAGTAATTGTGTTCACAGATCCTTAGAAAATCCTGCCCTTTCAGGCCAAGGCTTTTGACAGTTTGTCTACTTCTAAGAAAAAGGGCTCCATGGTTCAGGCATTATAATATAGGAAACAACCTCACCAGCAGAAGGCTAAGAGATCAATGTAGATAATATCTGATTATTACTTAATGATATTACTTTGATTGCAAGCTCCACAGTGGCAGGAATTTTTGTGTTTTGCTCACTATTGTATCCCGTGCCTTTAACAGTGTCTGATGTGTGATAGATGACAAATAAATATTTGTTCCATTAAAAAAATAGAGTCTACAGGGGAGCCCCTAATATGAAATGAGTTCTTTTTACCTGTTGAAAAAGTACTGAGAAAAACTGCTAATGATGTCTCCAAAGTCAGATCAGTCATATTTGAGGCATGCAGCTGAAGATAGTCAATTATCTCAGTTAATTAATTAATTAATTTAGTTAGTTAGTTAATTGGTTAGTTTAGATGAGGGGGGGCGGGGGAGGGCAAAGGAAGAGGAGGGAGAATTCCAAGCAGATGCCTGCTGAGTCTGGAGCCTGACTCAGGGCTCTATCTCAAGACCCTGAGATCACAACATGAACTGAAACCAAGACTTGGAGGCTTAACTGCACCAGCCAGGGACCCCATCATATATGTTTTGTTTTTTTTTTTAAGTTAAAGGAGAATATTGTAAATTATGCATAAAAAGCTATTATTATGGGAAATTATACATTTTTGAATCCTGGGGAAAATTTATAAATCTTTTTGCTCTGAGCACTTATTAAAAGGATACACCAGAGAAAGCTTTGGTTTACGAAGTCATGGCTGATAAAGAGCTACTTCTTTCAGTGATGGAATTACCAGGTTGTTGGATGGAGAAACGTTAGGCATCGGAGAGAAAAACAAACAAACATATTAGCCTTGTATACCATACAAAAGAATTTACTTAGGGGATGGATTACAGTTGTTTAAATGATTGATTAACTTGAAAAAGAAAATTCAACTGAGAGAGCTATGTCTAATGATAGGTAGTAATATGAATAATTGCTCTATCCTAGGCAATCCAACCCTTTTTGTAAATAACCTGAATAAAGACAGACATGGCATTCTAACCAAGTTCACAGATTTTATGAAACCACAAATAACAATATGGTGGGTGGCAGAATCAGGATCCCAAATGATTTGCAGTGTTTAGTATGCTAGATATTCTCTCTTGGATCCTACAGATTTTTTATCTTTTTCTGTTCTGTACCTCAGAAGATCTATATATAAAGACTGTGCCATCTTGGGTTCCAGTGACTTCCTGCTTCCAGCTGAGGCTGGCCAACTGAAGTCACAGGGAAGGGATCGGAGGAGGGGAGGAAAGAGAAGTGCAGTATGCATTTCCAGGGCTCCCACCCGGTCAGGCCAGTTTGACAATGGCTGTGCGCCTCTACCTAAGGCCACTGCTCCCTCCTATTTAGCAGTAACTCTCCATGGTTACAAGTTTTCCAATGTTCTGGTAACTTCTCTTACCCACTCCACTTTCTGTCCAAGAGGTTGCAATGGCTGTCTACTGTTGCTTGATTCAAGGTGCTTTTCCATCTCCTGAATGTTCCCTCTGTCCACACCTTTGTAAATTGACCCTTTATTAAATTATCTTTAATTCCTTTTTGAGTAAGCCATCTCCCCCCCAGTTTTAAATTCTACTGGGGGGGGGCAAAAACATGCAAGATGGAGATGTGAAAAAAAACGCGGGATCAAAAAAAATTATAATTACAGGTGCAATATGAGACTCCAAGTAATGTGATGAGGCTCCTGATAAGCATTGGAGTTGCCCTAGTGCATCTCGCAGTGACCAAAACAAGAAAAGTCATACTCACATACACCTGGGTCTGCTGTTCTGTACTCTACTCTGTGCCACTGATCTATTTGTCTTTTTTTTGTGTGAAAATCACACTATTGAATGATGCTAATTACTACGGGGGGCATTTGGAGAGTTTGTGTTTTTAATGATAGAGGTAGAAGAAATGCTCCTGTATTCTCAGTAGCTATCTGCTTCACCAGGCAAAGCACTTACATCCCTGTTTTAACTAGTGGCTAAAGGCCTCCACTGCTATTCTTTAGCAAAAGTAGGGATGTCCAAATGCCAAATGCCCAACTCACCTCCCAGCCCATACCAACACACTCTCCCCAGACAATATCCATCCATAGTCTCAGCTTGGAGCAATTCTGGAATGATTCCATCTCCACAGAAGACCTAAGTATACATGATTTGTGGTTCCTTTTATCCTTACTCAGAAATTGCTCAAAATTTCTACTCCACTGGTGACAGTGTTTCTTGCCTTCCTGTGCTCTTGAAGACTTATGTATTTATCTATCTTTCTAGTCAATTCTAAGGGAGTAGGTTTATCAGATGAGGCTGCCACCTGGATCCAACCCCAGTAACTATTATACTTTTACTACTTTAATAGTAACTAATACTTATTGAGAACAATGTGCCAGGTACTGTGCTAAAAGATTAGCTTATATTATCTCCATCTTTGAAACAACTTAATGAAGAGGACTGGAGATGTTAGCTTACCCATGTAAGCAATGGAGCAGAAATTCAAATTAAGACAATCTGACTTCAGAGCTCAGGCTCTTATTTCAGAAAAAAATACATTTGCTTTTACAGAAAGTATATATACACAAATCTCTAGTGGCAAGACATTATCTGTTTTCGTTTACCCGTCAGAGTTCATGAAGTTGCACAGCAGTAATTACAATGATTATTAAGTAATTCACAAATTTATGAGAATTGAACTACTGAAAGAGGAGAATGGGAGCTTAGAGAGTGCAAGCAATGGGATACATTTCCTGCCCTGCTGACATGCAAGTGGAAGAGTGGGTAAAAAAACAGGAATAAAAGCAGATTGTATTATTTATGGTTTTTTAAGATTTTATTTATTTATTTGACAGACAGAGATCACAAGTAGGCAGAGGGGGAGAGAGAGAGAGAGAGAGAGAGGAGGAAGCAGGCACCCCGCCAAGCAGAGAGCCCAATGCAGGGCTCAATACCAGGATCCTGGGATCATGACCTGAGCCGAAGGCAGAGGCTTTAACCCACTGAGCCACCCAGGTGCCCTTATGTGCTTTTTCAACCAAAGAATTCATCATTCTGTAGATAATAAGCATTAACAAAATCGGGTCATATATTCTTACACTGGACACCATTTATATTGATACAATTAAACCCTCAAAAATATTCCAACATTAATTACAATTTGAGCTGTTATTATGATAATCTGCATGATTGTAACATAACCTGAACTGCTGTTAAAATACTCCACAAGAGGGGCGCCTGGGTGGCTCAGTTGGTTAAAGCCTCTGCCTTCGGCTCAGGTCATGATCTCAGGGTACTGGGATCAAGCCTCGCATTGGGCTCTCTGCTCAGCAGGGAGCCTGCTTCCTCCTTTCTCTCTCTGCCTGCCTTTCTGCCTACTTGTGATCTCTGTCAAACAAATAAATAAAATCTTTAAAAAAAAATACTCCAAAAGAACCATTACTAAAATAATTGACTGCACACTATAGGTTGAATCAGCCTGGATCCAATCAGTAGAGATAAACCACACACTAATTTCAACAGGGAAAGTTTAATAAAGGTTTATTAACTAAAACAGGATTGGAGTAATGAGGGATTGTTTAGAAAGTCTACACAACATAGGAATAGCAGATATAAAGAGTGGTAACCACCCCTGGGGCTGAGAGTTCAAGGAAGAACACTCCCAGGGTTGCAATCTGAAACTTGTTGCAGAGTGAAGCCATGGCTCTTTGGATGGCAGAGATAGTGCTGTGATGTTGACTGGTAGAACTTGCTGGGAGGTCACCCTCTAGGATGCCAGGTAAAGCTGTTGACAGGGAGATGTCTCACCACATGCACTACTACAAAACCACCACAGGGAATTATGTGGGAAAGGTCCTGGCCACCGGGTGTCACAGGAGCCAAGTGCTAAAGAAGCCACCTGCAAAATACCAGATGGAGAAACTTTGAGCACCGTAGGAGCCTCCCTGTACTCCCAGAGAATGGTCTGGAATGCAAGAGGCTACCCTGGGAGCAGACCAGACCATCCTCCTGAGAGGTCTCTCCAACACAGTGCCTTCCACTGACAAAACTCAGCATCATACCAGTTGTCAAAGGAAAAAAAATCCTTCAGTGGCCCATCCTCCTTTTTGCAGAAGCAATGAAGGGTGGGTTTAGAGCTGAGAGACGGTAGATTGATAACTGGCACATAAACCATTGTTTTTGTATCATGAGTGAATGCAAAATACCATATATTGAATATGCTTGCTGATGACTTGATTTCTAAATCATTTTGGGAGACTTTACCTTAGGTAAAAGGCACTCACATTTGCTGCTGCTCAGAGTCCTACGTGGATCATGTTTCAGACCTATCATTCCAAATTGTCACCCTCATGCACTATCAGATGTGGCTACCCATGCACAGTGTGGCCCATTTGCCAGACCTTGACTTGAAACCTGCAGTGGCTAGTATTAAACTGCCACAACAACATGCATCACATTCCCCCCTTCCTTCCTCCCGCCCTTTCTTCTAACAAGCAATTTTTGAGACTACAGTGGAATACACACTGGTATAAACAACATAGTAAAAATCTCTGCCCTGTTCAGGAGCACAAGTTTTGATGGGAAAAACAACAAAGTAAAATATAAAGAAAGTTGGTGATAATTAGGGCATGCAGTAAATAAAACAGGAAAGGGAGATAAAAATTTTGAGTAAGGTGGTCAGAGAAGGCTTAGTAAGAGTTAACACAAGCACAGATCTGATGTTTCTGGGGGCGGGGGGAAGTATTATAGGTAGAGGGAAATGCTGGTAATGTCGTGGAGTCTTGATTATGCATTTTCAAGCAACAGCAGAGGCTGGTGTGTTGAAGCAGAGTTACGGAGAAAGCAACAGCAATGAGGTCAGAGAAGTAATTATGTGTGAACATAGGAAGTAGGAGCCAGACTGTGTCCAAATAATCTCAATGCTGTCTAGAATATTCAGTAGTTTAAGAGTAATTTAGCATATTCTCTTGATGTAAAATACTAGAATGTTTTATTGAATTCTCACTGCCATTTCATCCACAGTAATGTCAATTATAAAATCTTACTTTACTTTTTCAATTCTTGAAGCAGCTGCAACAACCAATCTCCATACGCCTTTAACTAACTTATATTCCAAAATGTATGATTTTGTGTCTTGCCAACAGGTTTAACCCAGAATTTGACAACAAATAGGTAGTAAATCTTTTAAAATAGCCTCAAAGAAATACATATATTAATAGCAGAAAATAGTAAATATATTATTTTTTATTAAAGTATATCAATACCTAGAAACAAGAAAGGGTACATTATAAATACAGATACAAAATAAGTAGGTCAAAGAGTCACTTGAAATAGAAAACTTTTTAAGTTATTCTTAAAAGTATATCAATGGAAAAAAACATAAATTTGTTAACTTAAATGCCCCTATATTTATTGTAAGAATATACAACTTTAAAATCTTCTTAAATTCTTAAATAACTACAGAGTGACTAAATATGTTCAGGATCCTTTGGGCACAAAAATTATTTAGACTCACCTAGCAAACCAAATACAGTTGACCTTTGAAAAAAATGAGCTTCAACTACATGGGTCCTCTTACGTGCAGACTTTTTTGCAGTCCAGTACCATAAATTTATTTTCTCTTCACTATGATTTTAATATTTTTTCTCTAGATTACTTTATTGTTAGAATACAGTACATAATGTATCACCTGTTTACCTTATTGGTAATACAGCTTCCAGTCAACTGTTGGCTATTAGTAGTTAAGTTTTGGGGGAGTCAAAAGTTATACATGGATTTTTGGGGGAGTCTGGAGGAGTCAAGTTATACATGGAGTTTTGACTATGTGGGGAGTTGATGCCCCTAACCTGTAATTCATTATGCTGTATTTCTGTTGTTTTAAAATTTTGCTTATAAAGGTGTCAATTCATTAATTCAGAGTAATACTGTAAAACAATACTCTGACTTGTATTTGCTACATTTTGAATATTTGGAGAAATTACTTTTGAGGGGGATTTTATATATTTGAACCATTTGAATTACTAATAATCACATTGACAAATTCAGAAAATTTCCCCACCACCACTGAAATTATCCATCAGAATCACAGTAGGTTCCCTATGTCACATGCAAAAATACCTTCCAAGTTCTATATCCATACATTTCAATCGGGTTCAAAAGGGAAAAAGGGATGCAAAAATAAAACTGTAATAACAATTTTAAATACCATACTCCATTTTCCCTGAAATTTTTGTCTTTGAGTTAGTATAATGGTCTAAATTTTGCCCAAAAAAAAACTAAGAAAAATATTTCTTCGGTCTTCCAAAAATTTAAATACTTCTTGGGTTTTCAACTCAAATTATATGTAATCACAACCTATAATAAAGCACAAGGTTAGCAAAACATTTAAAAAAATATTAACCTCAAATAAATATAATTTTATCTTATGTTATAGTACCTTTGTTCTACTCACTTTTTGCAGCTTGCTAAGACTCTAGATTTCTTTTCAATGTTTAAAAGCAACAGATATTTTCATTTCCTCTTCCCTTTAAAAATGGTAGAAAAAATCTATTTTAAAATAGAGGCAAAGCTCCTTGAAACATTTTTCCTCGCTTCAAAACAGACCTATATTTGGTATGTATTTTTTTACATTTTTAAAATGGGAGACAGAGGATCATAATGAAACAATTTTCTTTTTATAACTAGGTCTGACAGAGTGACATATCCATGGGACACGCAAGAAAAATACTGTGTAATTTTTATACACATATATACATATGTGTGTATATATATGACACACCATTGCCTTATACAGTACCCCTAATTTAAAAGACTGCATTAAATTCACTTATCTATTTATCTATTTTAGATACAGCAATTACTATCATTTACGATAAAACAATACTGATGTTCAAAGTACTTCTGTAGATGATACGGAAGATACGTGTTTGCCCCATAACCAGATAACTACAGGCAACAACTAAGCACACAAACCAGAAACATAAATAATATACTTTTCATTATGAACAAGTTCTAGTCAGGCTTCATATCATATTTAATGGCTAAAAACTAAGGAGCACCTAGCAGAATAAATGCTTTCATGTGAATTAAAAAGGTTCACTTAGCAAACCCTCAGCAATACTGACCATAAAGACAACATTACACATCAGCCTCTTACTTAAGATTCTATCTCCTTGGTCTGCTTCAAAGAGCTCACTATAAGTTGATTACATACATTTATGCTGCTTCTCAAGAGAAGCAAAGTTATAGCTTTGCATGTGATGGCATCCTTGACAGGATGACAGGATGTCTCAAATACATAGAGGTACTTAATGTGCACTTTCCAACTTACACATAGGAATATGCTTGCTTTCTATAATGTGTATTTAAGAAGAGCTCAAGACTTTTTTTTTTTTTTAAAGATTTTATTTATCTATTTGAGAGAGAATGAATGAGAGAGAGCATGAGAGAGGAGAAGGTCAGAGGGAGAAGCAGACTCCCCAAGGAGCTGGGAGCCCGATGAGGGACTCGATCCTGGAAGTCCGGGATCATGACCTGAGCCGAAGGCAGTCGCTCAACCAACTGAGCCAGCCAGGCGCCCAAGAGCTCAACACTTTCTTAATAAAATCTAGATGGTAATGAAATTTTCTAAGTCATGAAAGACTATCTGAAAGCTATTAAATAAATTCTATCTTAATTACTGTAATTTTAAGTACATCTTATTCTGAATAATTCAAATAATATCTTTAAGCAAATTTATAATGTACAGAGTTTAGCCTTGCCAATATGGAAACTTAATTTAAAAAAAGAGAAAAGAGGGGCGCCTGGGTGGCTCAGTGGGTTAAAGCCTCTGCCTTCGGCTCGGGTTGTGATCCCAGCATCCTGGGATCAAGCCGGGCATTGGGCTCTCTGCTCAGCAGGGAGCCTGCTTCCTCCTCTCTCTCTCTGCCTGCTTCTCTGCCTACTTGTGATCTCCATCTGTCAAATAAATAAATAAAATCTTTTAAAAAAATAAAAATAAAAAAAAGAGAAAGAAAAGAAAACTATTCAAAGCCTCTAGCCAGAAATAAAACTAAATAATTTTAGGCTTTCTAACAAAGTCCTTAAATTTTCATACAAAACCATAACTCTTCTTTCCCTAAAAATATATTCTCTAGGGGCACCTGGGTGGCTCAGTGGGTTAAAGCCTCTGCCTTCAGCTCAGGTCGTGATCCCAGGGTCCTGGGATCAAGCTCCGAATGGGGCTCTCTGCTCAGCGGGAAGCCTGCTTCCTCCTCTCTCTCTGCCTGCCTCTCTGCCTACTTATGATTTCCGTCTGTCAAGTAAATAAATAAAATCTTAAAATATATATATATATTTTTTTCTCTAGTAGAATACCAAACTAGAAAAGAGATCTGAATAAATCATACCTAAAGCATGATCTTTCAGTGTAAAATATTTTCCCACAGATCCAAGGAGACCAAAAACTATGACATATAACCCAAAAACAGAAGCCTAGGGACCCAGGATATGAAAAACATAAGAGACCAGATCATCAAAAGAAGCATAAGCTCACAATCACCTAAGACAGAACATCTATACAAAAGTTTTTAAAATAAAAAATAAATACAGGCCATAGAATTAAGTTAAAACTGAAAAGTCAGTACACTTTCATGAAAGGACATAAAAACTTTGTGAATACTGTAACCACTATATATATACAGGCCTACACCAGAGATATTGTGGGTTCAGTTCCAGACCACTACAATAAAGCAAATATTGCAAGAGTGAGTCAAATGAATTTTGTGGCTTCCCAGTACATATAAAAATTACATTTATACTACACAGTAGTTTTTTAAGTGTGCAATAGCATTATATTTTAAAGAAACAATGTCTATATCTCAATTTAAAAATATTTAAATTAATTTAAACTTAAAAAAATTTTATTGCTAAAAAATGCTAACCATCATCTGAGCTTTCAGCAAGCCTTAATTTTTTTGCTGGTGGAGGGTCTTGCCTTGATGTTGATGGTTGCTGACTGATCAAGGTGGTGGTTGCTGAAGGTTGGGGTGGTTGTGGCCATTTCTTAAAATAAGACAATAATGAAATTTGCCTCACTGATGGACTCTTCCTTTCACGAACAATGTCTCTGTAGCATGAGATACTGTTTGACAGCATTTTGCCCACAGAAGAACTTCTTTCAAAATTAGAGTCAATCCTCTCAAACCCTGCTGCTGCTTTATCAACTAAGTTTATGTAGTATTCTAAATCCTTTGTTGTCATTTCAACAATCTTTACATCATCTTCACCAGGAGTAGATTCCATTTCAAGAAACCACTTTCTCTGCTCACCCATGGGAAGCAATTCCTCATCCATTACAGTTTTATCATGAGATTGCAGCAGTTCAGTCACATCTTCGGGCTCCACATCCAATTCTAATTCTTTTGCTATTTTTACCACATCTGCAGTTACTTCCTCCACTGAAGTCTTGAACCCCTCAAAGTCAACCATGAGGGCTGGAATCAACTTCTTCCAAACTCCAGTTAATGTTGACATTTTGACCTCTTCCCATGAATCACGAATGTTCTTAATGGCATCTAGAATGGTGAATCTTTTCCAGAAGGCTTTCAGTTTACTTTGCCCAGATCCATCAGAGGAATCACTATCTACGGCAGCTATAGCCTTACGAAATGTATTTCTTAAATAATAAGACTTGAAGGTTGAAATGACTCCTTGGTCCATGGGTTGCAGAACAGACGTTGAGTTAGCAGGTATGAAAACAACATTAATCTCATTGTACATCTCCATCAGAGCTCTTGGGTGACCAGGGGCATTGTCAATGAGCAGTAATATTTTGAAAGCAATTTTTTTTTCTGAGCAGTAGGTCTCAACTGTGGGCTTAAAATATTCAGTAAACCATGTTGTAAACAGATGTGCTGTCATGCAGGCTCTGTTATTCCATTTATAGAGTACAGGCAGAGTAGATTTAGCATAATTCTTAAGAGCCCTAGGATTTTCAGAATGGTAAATGAGCATTGGCTTCAACTTAAAGTCACCAGCTGCATTAGCCCCTAACAAGAGAGTCAGCCTGTCCTTTGAAGCTTTGAAGCCAGGCACTGACCTCTCCTCTCTAGCTATGAAAGTCCTAGATGGCATCTTTTTCCAATATAAGGCTGTTTCATCTACATTGAAAATCTGTTGCTTAGTGTAGCCACCTTCATTAATTATCCTAGCTAGATCTTCCGGATAACTTGCTGCAGCTTCTACATCAGCACTTGCTACTTCACCCTGAACTTTTATGTTACAGAGACGACTTCTTTCCTTAAACCTCATGAACCAACCTCTGCTAGCTTCAAACTTTTCTTCTGCAGCCTCCTCACCTCTCTCAGCCTTCATAGAATTGAAGAGAGTTAGGGCCTTGCTCTGGATTAGGCTTTGGCTCAAGGGAATGTTGTGGCTGGTTTGATCTTCTATCCAAACCACTAAAACTTTCTCCATATCAGCAATAAGGCTGTTTCGCTTTCTTATCATTCGTGTGTTCACTGGAGTACCACTTTTAATTTCCTTCAAGAACTTATCCTTTGCATTTACAACTTGGCTGACTGTTTGACGCAAGAGGCCTAGCTTCCGACCTATCTCTGCTTTTGACATGCCTTCCTCACTAAGCTTAATCATTTCTAGCTTTTGATTTAAAGTGAGAGACATGCGACTCTTCCTTTCACTTGCACACTTAGAGGCCATTGTAGGATTATTAATTGGCCTAATTTCAATATTGTTGTGTCTCAGGGAGTAGAAAGGCCTGAGGAGAGGGAGGGATGGAGGAAGGGCCAACTGGTAGAACAGTCACAACACATGCAGTATTTATCAATTAAGTTCACTGTTACATGGGTCTGGTTCGTGGCACCCCAAAATAATTACAATAGTAACATCAAAGATCACTGATCACAGATCACCATAACAAATACAACTAAAATGAACAAGTTTAAAAGACTGAAAATTACCAAAATGTGACACAGAGACACTAAGTGAGCAAATGCTCTCGTTAAAAATGGTGCCAATAGACTTCCTCGATGCAGAAGTACCACCTTTGATTTGTAAAACACACATCTGTGAAGCACAATGAAGTAAAGTGCAATAAAACAAAGTATACTGTATCTGTATAGGTATACCTACCTATACTGTATTAACCTTCAGATTTGGGTTATCTCTTTTGGGAGGTTTAAGGTATTAATTTTTAATCTCAAATTCTTTACAAAGAAATTTGCCTCCCTCTGAAATAGTAAGTCAGGTAGTACTTCAAGTTTTTTCCTTCATGGAAATAGTTGCTGGAATAGAAAAATCTTTTCATGCTCTAATAAAGATTTTGAATGTAAATCTTTTCTTCTACAGAAATCAATTATTGGTAATATATCTTCTTCTCTTAGCAAATTAAAGAACTGTTGAATCACATATTTAATACCAAAGAAAACATGATATAATTTAAAAATGTGTTTATACACCAGCCCAAGACAATCAATTAACCTCCATTTCCATTTGAAAAACACAAGACAAAAGGAAGTTTTTACTAGTCTACTCTTCAAAAAAGGGGACGGGTGGCTATAGGGGCTAATTCAGAAATTACAGTTGTCCTTTATCTGCCAAAATGTAACTCATGAACTGTCACCCCTTTCTAATTCCTGTATGTTGTCACACTTATTGCTTTCTTTGCCCTCTTGGTATGTACGAAGCTGCTCCATGAAGCCAGCATTTGGACATATGGAAGGCCTTGCATTTTTCACCAAAGAGAAAGCGCTTGTAAATGAAATTTCTTCAGAATTCATCAGGAAACCTATTACAATTGCAGCAGCCCTGGAAACTCCTGCATTACAATGAACAAGAAGCACTCCATCCTGCAATAAAACCAATCAAAAATCTCCATTATTCACTTAGAAAGGTTATTAAATCACTTGTACATTCTTATGCTACTTGAAATTATAAAAATACTCATTTTATCAATTTGTTTGATTAAATGTATTCAATTACCAAAATACAATTCCTTATAAGCAATGAATGGAAAAAATCAATTAATCCATCAAAAAACTTCTCTTCCTACCCCCCAGGGATTGAAATGCTTTGATAATGTATTTGGAATTTTGAAAAAGTATCTTTTATCAAACTTTAGTAATCTAGTAAAGTACATGTAAAAGCCTGTGTTAGGAGATACACGTCTATAAATAAGAGAAAAGTCACAGGTAATATACATATAGAAATAAATAAAACCACAGTCATAACACTAAACAGAAAGACCGAAACATCATAGGCACACAGTGTTCCTACAAAGAAACCTGTGTCACTGGCTTGGTAATCTATGTGTAAAATGACCAGAAAGGAAAAAATTTTCTACCCTCGGATATACTTTATTCTGGAAGGGGGTAACTTAAAAAAACAGTTAAATTTATGAGGTAGTAAAATGATGACACAAAGAGCTCATGACAACGTGAAGCAGAAAAGGCAATTAGATACCTTAGCATCGGGTCAATAAATGAAAAATGTCTCAGATAACTTGCAAATGATACTTTGCAAGTGAAAAGGGACACAGTGCAAGACCAATGCTGATGGGGGTAATACTGCATTAATAATGAAATGATGGAGCTGACGGAAAAGCACTGATACAGGCTGCCTTGCCTCAGGCTTTTAAAAAGTTAATTATCTAAACAAAATGAAGTGAACTGGAAGCACAGCTTACAGAATTAAGACATTTTAGTTACTTCATTTCCTGATTCTTCTTTTGGTACAACACAAAAGAAAGACTGGAACAGGGTAAGGGGGAAAAAATAAAGCCTAAACTGAGAAGTCTCTACCCAAAGCATATATTAACAATACCATATTTATGACTCATTGGATCATTTCACTTTTGCAAGGTAGTTTTCTCACAATTGAAAATTCCTTTCCTAATCTATTGCAATAAATTTACAAATGCTTCTCATTTCAAGAAAACCAAATGATTCACAATAAAATTAGTTAATCTTTTGAAAATCCTCATATCAAAAAGACAATTTCAACTGTTTTCTTATATATATGATTATTTCCAAATTTTAACTGTTTCTGTACAGGATGGGCTAACACCAATACTCACTATACATACATGCAACTTTCTTACTTCGTATAATAGCTCATTTTTATGAGATTAAAGGCATTTAAAAATCATATTACAGTAAATTATGAAAACTAGTAAGGAACTTCTTTTATCTCAAAACAAATCAGATGTTCAAAAGAAACCTAAAATTGTAAGCTAAATAAGAGATATCATTCAATGTCATTTTTAATATTTCCTGACTACATACTAGTCATCAGTTTTGAGTCATAGTATGTCTTTGCAAATGAAACAAGCTTTATTTTCAGTCTTAAATACTATGTATCCAGAGTCGGCTCATGTTTAACAATGTTAAGTATTCCTGGGTGGCTCAGTGGGTTAAGTATCTGACCTAAGTATTCTCAGGAAAGTTGTTGGCTTTATATCCCCTTTCTAGAACTCAAAATAGTAATGATTTAAAAATTTATAAAGAAGCTTTTTCTTTCGCACCAGCTGTTCTCCTCTGCCTAGAAGGCCTCTGCTCCACTTCTTGGTCTAGCTAATATTGGGTTCTGTTCTAAGTAGTCTGTCTCTTTCTGAGTGAGATGGGGTCAGGGGAATATCTTAGCCATCTTTGTATGCTGTGTCCTTAGTGCAGTTTTAGGCACATAGTAGATATTCCATAAATGTTTGCCAAGCAAATAAATTAATTTTTTTTTCCATTTCCAAAAAGAAAGTGTTCTCTTAAAAATTTGAATCATCATTTTGCTCTGGGCAGATAGAAATCATGTTAAAAGTATTTCTAGTTTATCAAGCATTCTTTGTTCTCATGCTGTTGTGAATAACTTTTCAACTAGACTGCAAGCTCCTTGAGGGCAGGAATATGTATGTTTCCCTCATATCTTCTCAGAATAAGTAATTAATATTTGTTGACAGATAAACCGAGCCAAGTTTAGGTCTTATTTATTTATTTATTTATTTATTTTTAAGATGTTTTTTATTTATTTGACAGACAGAGATCACAAATAGGCAGAGAGGCGGGCAGAGAGAGAGGGAGAAGCAGACTCCCCGCCGAGCAGAGAGCCCGATGCAGGGCTCAATCCCAGGACCCTGGGATCATGACCTGAGCCGAAGGCAGAGGCTTTTTTTTTTTTTTTTTAATATTTCTATTTATTTATTTGGCAGACAGAGATCACAAGTAGGCAGAGAGGCAGGCAGAGAGAGAAGGAGGGGAAGCAGGCTGCTTGCTGAGCAGAGAGCCCAATGCGGGGCTCGATCCCAGGACCCTGGGATCATGACCTGAGCCGAAGGCAGAGGCTTAACCCACTGAGCCACCCAGGCACCCCATAGGTCTTTTTTAAATGAGTCTTTTGATATCAAATGTTAAGTATATATATATATCAAAATGTTACCAGTAGTTATGTCTAAACGGTGTAAGGACTGTAAATTTTTACTTATCTGTACTTTTAAATTTTTCTACAATGACATTGTTTACTTACATCATGTTTTTAAAATCACATCACATAAAATGAGTAATAGAGTAAACGTGGAATATCAAATACACCTTTTCATATTAACAAAACCTTCTGCAAATAAAAATAGGGAGTCAAGTAAATTTTCATAAAAGAACTCTTAAGGCTATAGAGGTTACCCTACTACTTTCCTCTCATGTGTATTTCTGTCTCTTTTTTTTTTTTTTTTTTAAGATTTTATTTATTTGACAGACAGAGATCACAAGTAGGCAGAGAGGCAGGCAGAGAGAGCAGAGGAAGCAAGCTCCCTGCTGAGCAGAGAGCCCGATGCGGGACTCGATCCCAGGACCCTGGGATCATGACCCGAGCCGAAAGCAGAGGCTTTAACCCACTGAGCCACCCAGGTTCCCAATGTATTTCTGTCTCTTAATGCAAAAACCTAACAAATAATGCATGAGGCAGAGATAGAGGAAAGGCAGAGAAAACAAACAATAGGGTTTTACAAGTATAGAAAACAATGAGAAAAGACATGGGAAAAGAGAAGAGAATCCTTTTGGCAGCTGAATGTGAAAAGATAAAACAAGTAAGTATAGGGCCTAGAAAGGTAGTTTTAAGACACTCAATTCACTGAGTAATCACATTTAATAAAACCTGTACATACAACAGAGAAAGTTATGAAAGGATCTCTTCCAGAAAAAAATTGAAAAAAATTCAAGAATTCTATTGCTAAAACTAAGTATGTATTAATCTGAACAGTAAAGAGTTTTCAGGGCAAGGAAATATTAGCTGAAATTAGGATTGCAGTATAAAACATAATGCTTGAGAAAATTAGAACAGATTATGGAATTCTAATACATCTTATAGTAGAAACATTTTAGGTACCTCCTCAGATTCTCTTGGTGCCATCATGTCATGGGCCCTAAGCTTCTCCACCTCTGCCTCCAATTCTTGGCCAACTGTTCCCCTTATGCCTGATGAGTTTTGCTTGCCTAAGAAGGCCTGGCTCTTCCCCTGTGGTGGTCTCTGCATAAACAAGTAGGCCCTGAGTTCTGGACTCTCCTGCTGCTTCTGAATGTGGATGAAAAGTCAGACCACAGACTACTGAGTTTGGCTTCAAGGCAGCTGCTAAAGGAGTGGACTGTTGTAACTTGGAACTGTGGATTAGTTACCTCCCTGTGAGCAAAGTTTGATCGTGTAGAATAGGAGCTGACAGAGAGCCAGATGAATTCTCTCTTCTCTCCCTCCCAAAGTCTGTACGGTGGCGCAGTTTCTTTGTCCTCCCTGCCGGAATGACTTAAGCAGCAAAGGAGGTACCTGCTGAGCACCCAACTATTTCACCAGCAGCTCACTGTGCAGTTGTGCTGAGCAAGGGAAATGCATCATCCTTCCGCAGCTTCCCATCCTTTCCTGAGTCACCTCCCTTTCTTCCCACTCTCACTGCCCATGGATTTCATCTTTCAAATGAAGCACCAGCTCTTAATCTTTGTCTCGGGTTCTGTTTTTTTAGGAAACCCAAGAAAAGGAAACTTTTAATTAATTATTACCCTTTCCACATTTTACTTGCAACATGTATATGTCTTCAAATATGAATATGCATATGGATGATGCCTACATTTTTGTTTTACCATTTAAGGCATATTCCACATCTTAGAGAAGCAGCTAATACAGAAACATGATCATGTTTATTTTTAACACTATCACAACTGACACACTGGAATGTTATAATTTAGACCTTATAAAAGTTTTCATAAGAGAAAACACTGGCCAATATTAGGCCTTGAATTAGAAACCCTCCTCCTCTTATCTAAATATCCACTATTAGGGGCACCTGGGTGGCTCAGTGGGTTAAAGCCTCTGCCTTCGGCTCAGGTCATGATCCCAGAGTCCTGGGATCGAGTCCCGCATCGGGCTCTCTGCTCAGCAGGGAACCTGCTTCCCTCTCTCTCTCTGCCTGCCTCTCTGCCTACTTGTGATCTGTCTCTCTGTCAAATAAATAAATAAAATCTTAAAAAAAAAAAATCTGCTAGTAAATAAAGCTGAATGGCAGAGTTGAATAGATTTATATTTTCCATATAATCTAAAGGAAAGCACCTAGAACAGTGCTGGACATGTAAAGCATTCAGTAAATTTTACTAAATATTAAGAAGGAGGGGCGAGGGAAGAAAAAAGGAAAGGCGAAAAGGTAGAAGGGAAATCATTACCCAGATTCAACTAAGCTAGATTCTGATGTTAAGTGTCATTAATTGTTAGGTGCCCCAGGACAGTTAACTTTTCTCTGTAAATGCTTCTACATTCCCATCTACTTGTGTCACATAAACTTTGTAAGAATTATATACTAACTAAAAGTGACATCATTTCAAGGTATAATTACTGGTAACAGTCAACCTAGAAGCCCAGTGTTAACTTGGATCTATTACCAAAGTTGAAGTAGGACATTATCTGTTGGTCTTTTAAAATCAGAGAACCAATGGACAGCTTCTGATCAGCATTTTCATACAATCTCAGTAAAGCAATACACATTTAGTCTTTAGAGCACCCTATAATTTTCTATTGTTAAAAATGCATAAATTCACTATCCCTACCACAGCCATAAAAATGCAAATTAATCTTCATAAATACATGGAAAGGACTACAGCAGCATCCATCCCATATTCCATCTGATTATCTTGCAAAGTGGTCAGAGGGCAGGTGGTTATAAACCATCGAAGGAAATCTAAGTACATACAAACACAGGAAAATTCAGTAAGTGGAGAATTTTATCTCCTACCATTTCTCAGGAAGCTACAGGAAGATGAGAAATTAATGTTAAAAGTAAGTATCTTGGGGTGCCTAGGTGGCTCAGTGTGTTAAAGTCTCTGCCTTCGGCTCAGGTCATGATCCCAGGGTCCTGGGATCGAGCCCCACATCGGGCTCCATACTCAGTGGGGAGCCTGCTTTCCGTCCTCTCTCTGCCTCCCTCTCTGCCTACTTGTGATCTCTCTGTCAAATAAATAAATAAAATCTATAAATAAATAAAGAAATAAATAAAGAAAGAAAGAAATGTATCTCATAAAGAGGCACCTGGCTGGCTTAGTCAATAGAGCGTGCAGCTTTTGATCTCAGGGTTGTGAGTTTAAGCCCCACATAGGGCACAGAAATTATTTAAAAAAAAAAAAAAAGTACATATCTCATTGAGGGGAAAAAAACTGGACAACTAAATAGTTGTAGAAGTTCATGAAAGATTGTTGGGGGGAAATTTCATAATGATTCTCTATGTATTCATTACAAAGAGAATAAAGACTGGATAATGGACTTGTATTTTAAAATTTCTGCCTTTGAAGAACTGTGGATCAAAACAAAACTTACCTTCATTCTCACTTGTTCAATAAATTCAAAACATTCTGGAAAATAAGACAGGATATTGGTTTCAGGCAGATCCAATATAGAAATGCTCTTATATATAAAGTCATCGAGGAAAGCATTTTCAACTCCATATGCAACATTGAGAATATGAGTCACCTTAAAGAGAAAAAAAAAGATGATTTTTAAAACTTATCTACGAATTAATATTAGGCAAGAGAATGGGATGTTGAGATTTATAACAAGAATAAACAATTTAAGCATAAGTCACTTGAATAATACGTGCAGGAAGCCTTCTCTGATACCTCCCTCACCAGAAGTGCTAATTCTCTGTATTCCCATAGCACCCTCTACCTGCCCTAATTATAGCTCTCCCCACTTTGAGATTGTCTCCCTGATGGTACTAGAAACTCCAAGAGGTTAGGTACTATGCTTGGTTTATTCACTGTTATACAAGTAAGCACTGTGAGGGGCACCTGGGTGGCTCAGTGGATTGAGCCTCTGCCTTTGGCTCAGGTCACGATCCCAGAGTCCTGGGATCAAGCCCCGAATCAGGCTCCCTGCTCAGCAGGGAGCCTGCTTTCCCCTCTCTCTCTGCCTGCCTCTCTGCCCACTTGTGATCTCTGTCTCTGAGTCAAAAAAAAAAAAAAAAAAAAAAAGTAAGCACTGTGAGTGAGCAGTGACCTGAGCACAGAAAGCACCTAAAATATTTGTTGGAAAAATCAATGAATATCCATATAAAAAACCTGAATAGGGGGGTGCCTGGGTGGCTCAGTGGGTTAAAGCCTCTGCCTTCAGCTCGGGTCATGATCCCAGGGTCCTGGGATCGAGCCCCGTATCGGGCTCTCTGCTCAGCAGGGAGCCTGCTTCCCCCTCCCCTCTCTCTCTGCCTGCCTCTCTGCCTTCTTGTGATCTCTGACTGTCAAATAAACAAAGAAAAAAATCTTAAAAAAAAAAAAAAAAACCTGAATAGGGGCGCCTGGGTGGCTCAGTGGGTAAAAGCCTCTGCCTTCGGCTCAGGTCATGATCCCGGGGTCCTGGGATTGAGCTCCACATTGGGCTCCCTGCTCAGCAGGGAGCCTGCTTCCACTTCTCTCTCTCTGTGCCTGCCTCTCTGTCTACATGGGATCTCTCTCTGTCAAATAAATAAATAAAATCTTTAAAAAAAAAAAACCTGAATAAGGGAAGTATATCAATAACACAAACTTCCCTTTCAGTAACTATTTCCCAATTTCCCTTCACATTCATTATAAATATGATGGTTCTCAAGAGTGGCAGCACTGGAAAACAGTATGGAGGCTCCTCAAAAAGTTGAAAATAGAGCTACCCTAAGACCCAGCAATCGCACTACTGGGTATTTATCTGAAGGGGCATGTGCACCTGAATGTTTATAGCAGCAATGTCCACAATAGCCAAACCATGGAAAGAACCTAGATGTCCATCAATAGATGAATTGGATAAAGAAGATATGGTATATACAGATAATGGAATACTATGCAGCCATCAAAAGAAATGAAATCTTGCCATTTGCAATGATGTGGATGGAACTAGAGGGTATTATGCTAAGCGAAATGAGTTAATCAGAGAAAGACAATTATCATGTGATCTCTCTGATATGAGGAATTTGAGAGGCAGGGTGGGGAGTAGTGGGGGTAGGGAAGGAAAAATGAAACAAGATGGGATCGGGAGAGAGACAAACCATAAGAGACTCTTAATCTCAAGAAACAAACTGAGGGTTGCTGAGGCGTGGGAGGGTAGGGATAGGGTGACTGGGTTATGGACATTGGAGAGGATCTGTGCTATGGTGAGTGCTGTGAAGCCTGATGATTCACATACCTGCACCCCTGAGACAAATAATACATTATATGTTAATGGAAAAAAAAAAAAAAGAGAGTGGCTACACATTTGAATCACTCAGTGAGGTTTTAAAAGATGTCAATGCCATAGGGCCTCAAACCCAGAGCTTCCAGTGAATGAGTCTGGTTGAAAGGATGGTCATGAAAGATTGTCTTTCCAATGATACACAAAAGCAAACTTCTACTCCATCTGTGCATTTGAGTTCCTTTCCTACAGCCTACCAAGCATATGGAAGGAGCCATGTGGAAAGTCAGTTAAAAGATTCCAAAAGTAAAATGGATCAGGAAAATAAGGCACTGTTTCTTGTTATGACATGCCTCACTGTTATTCTCTCTCTTAACATGGGTGTTAGGTTTTGCCTGATCTCCGTATTTTCATGTACTTCACACATATTTTAGACTATGTGTCCAGCTCTGCCTCTCTTGCCCCTACTACCCTCATAGATATGGCTCTGACAGTGCCCTACTCCTCCCCCTAGTACAGCTGACTGCATTCAGGCAGACACCCAACTTAAATAAGACTAATCAAATTATCTTTAGAAGTTTTCAAAATAGGTGTACAGGACAGTTAGTTTGATCCCCAAACTTGATAGCTATAAGACAGCCACTTTCTTTTAAGTGCTCAAAGAAGCTGAAAATTTTCTGCTCCCAAATAATAATAGAGTAGATTTGCAGAGAGGGGCCATGATGCCTGTGGGAGAGAAGCACCATCTTGCATGGCGTTCTATTCTCCAGTACAGCTACTTTCTGCCCTCAGATTCCAGAGATCCCCCCTAAATCATTATACACATTCTTTTTCCCTACTCGGGTTTCTGTGCTTCCCAACCCAGGATTTAGGCCTTATGAAAACGGGCCATTGGCCATTTACTGACCTAACTGCCTTGTGGAAGAAAAACAGAAAACATCTCATATGTCTACTCAAGAAAGACTCTTAAATAAGGAGACAGGAGAAACTAGAAAGAAAGGTAAAAATATTTTTAGAAGATAAAGTCTGAAATGTCCTTTTGTTTTCCCCAGTGAAGTCCTGTGTCAAGTCACTCACAGCCAGTATACTTCTGACCAGCTTTATATTACGATTCTGCCCTTCATCATGTAACAGCTTCCAATGTTTTACATTATCAATGTGTTGGCCTTGTCTTTACAATTGTATTGTACATTCCCAAAAAACCAGGAATGAGGAATTTTATATATGGATGTATTCATGTGCATATATATATATGCACATGCACACACACACACACACACACACACCTCTCTCACTATCTATAGATCTTCACAGGATTATGGAGAAAACCAAATGACAATCTTGGGAAAACCTGCTGAAAAGTAAAAGTGCTTTACAAATATTATGGATTACCAATGCCTGGGGAGTTTAGCTGCTGGGAAATGCAGTTTACATGTGTATTGATTAGTTCTGATTAAAAAGAACTGTACTGAGTCACAGGTGGTGATGGTAATAGGCATCCAGTCTAAAACCCTTTCTAAGCATACTTCCAAAATGTAGTTACGGAGGTCCTAACAATGAATGCTCTTGGGAAGCCTTCTGCAATGGGATAATAATAGCCCCTTATCGAGAACCTAGCATGTGCCAGGCATATAAGTTATCTCACTTAATCCTCACATTTAGGCATTCTTATTTCCAATTTTAATAAATCTTATATTTTGAAAGTGGTTAAAAAATCAGAACATTATAAAAAAGAAACATAAAGAAATCTTGCTCTAACCATGTCCCAATCTATTCCATTATCTCCCACCTTAATGGTAACCACCTGTTGGTTTTCTGTATATCTTTTAGAGCATCTTTAGGCAAATAATTTATTCCCTTTCTTACACAAAGGCAACACCTTGGGTTCCCCTCTCACTTAAATTTATCCTGGAGATTTTTTCATATCAGTATTTACAGACCCTTCTCCTGATGTTCTTTTATATAGCTATACTGTATTCTAGGGTGTGAGTACACTATTGTTCATTTAAACAGTTCTCTATCAATGAACACATAAGTTGTTTCCAATGATTTGCTATTATGAACAATGAAGCAATAAGTTAACTTGGAACATTTTATGTTATACTCAGCTTTCCATCTTTCACAGTGCTTTATAGGGCACACACCAGGCACTTGGATACCTTACCAATAAAACAACTACTATTACTATACCCAAACATTAAAATGAAATTCCTATTGAAATTTCTGAAATGATCCTCCACAAGAGAATTTCTATTAATTACAGCACTTAAGTCCTAGAATATCCCTTCGAAATGTGCCATGCATTTAAATGAATAATCTAGTTTTGCCAAATCACTAAATTTTTCAATAAACCCTCTACTTAGCTGCTCAGTTTACCTCTGCTTCTTTTAGGCCTCTAACAGGGTCACGAGTACAGAGACAGAGGGATCTTTTAATTTTTAAAATTGTTATTTATTTGTTTGACAGAGAGATAGCACAAGCAGGCAGAGCAGCAAACAGAGGGAAATGGAGAACCAGGCTCTCTGCTGAGCAGGGAGCCCAACATGGGGCTCAATCCCAGGACTTTGGGATCATGGCCTGAGCCGAAGGCAGCCACTTAAACAAGTGAGCCAACAGAGGGATCAACCAACAGGCGCCCTCAGAGGGATCTTTTAAACAGCTGCTTAATTCACATCACCAGGGTGAAAGCAAATTTAAATTGGTGTACCCTAAGAGGGGATAGATCATGAAACACTTGCCAATGAATGAATTTATCACTTTTTCTATTTTTCATTTTTTCCTTGAGAAATATTAACTTATTAGTGTAAGCAAGACTTTGAAACTTATTCTACTTATGTTAAAATATTAATCTAAGATGGATTCTATTAGGAGATACAGTAATTCTCATAACCGTATGCAATTCCAGGCCATTATCTCTATTGTCAGGCAGTTATAACAGTTACTGCAACTGCCCCCTAACTTAGTTTCCCCACACTAGTTTGTGCAACACTCCAATTTACTTTCCACAATGCCTCTGACAAGAATCTTTCAAACTGCAAATTTGATCCTATTACTCCCCTGGGTAAAGAATTTCAAAGACTTCTGGAAAAGTCCAAAGTGTTTACTCTGGTTTATGTGGACTTTTATGATCTTACTCTTGCTTACGTGTCTGGCCTTGTTTCTTGGTATCCTTCTTTCTCACTCTTTAATTCCTGGGTTACTGAACTTTTTTTTTTTTTTTAGATTTTATTTATTTGACAGAAAGAGAGCGAGATAGGGAGAGAGGCAACACAAGCAGGGGGGGTGAGAGAGAGAGAGGAAGGCTTCCCGCTGAGCAGGGAGCCTGTTATGGGGCTTGATCCCAGGACTCTAGGATCATGACCTGAACCAAAGGCAGACACTTAACGACTGAGCCACCCAGGCGCCCTTTTTTTTTTTTTCCCTGTCTCTGAAAGCACTGACCTTTCTCTTCTGGGCCTCCACACAAAGCATTTCTCCTAACTGAACACTTTTCTGTCTGCTCCCTCCCCATCCCGTTCTAAGCAAACTTCAGTATCATTCCCTCCAGGAAGATTTCCCTGATCTTACAATCCCCAACCCAACCCAAACAAACATGGGCTAAGGGCATCATCTCATATGCTCTGCGACAGCACCTGCATTTCCTCATGAAAGCACAAAATACACTGGACTAAAGCTGCTTATTTGTCTTTCTCCCCTCTATGCCCCTCAAATCATAAGCTTCATGTGACTAAAAACCTCTTGCATTCTACAAACCATAGTAATTCCATGATACTGAAATACTGTTTGACAAAATAGATGGCTGAAATTTTTTTAGTAAATTCTGAAATAAGTAATAAATCACATAGTTGAGGGTGGGAGAAGACGGCATTGGGGAAGAAGTGATATTTGAGTTGGGACTCGGGCATGGGTAGGTCTTGGACAAGAAAAGAAGAGGAAAGTCTATCCTACACAAACAGAGGTAAGAAAACATGCTTCAAAAGCAGGTTCATAAGAATACATGAAGGGAGACAGAGAGAATATAAAATTGGAAAGACAGATTATAAATCCACATATTTTAATTAGGTACAGTAATTATTGCAACTTTATTAAAATGACAGCCAAAAATGTTATCAATTAAACTCTGAAATGGGGGCCCCTGGGTAGTGCAGTTGATGAAGCATCCAACTCCTGGGTTTTAGCTCAGGTCACAATCTCAAGGTCTTGAGATCAAGCCCCACATCCAAGCTCAGTGAGGAGTCTACTGAAGTTTCTCCCCCTCTCCCTCTGCCCCTCCCTGTGCTCTCTCTCTAAAAATAAATAAATAAATCTAAAAAAACCCCCAAGTCTGATATGGACTAATATTTCCTAAATAAATGTAACAATTAAAATACTTCCTATACATCATGCCAGATCTGAAGCATTTTTTTTTACCTTGTACTTTTTCAGGGTATCCAGATCATGAGCAGCATCTTGTGACCCTATAAGAAATAAATCATATCATCTTGAACATAAAAATAATCATCCTAACTTTTTAAACTAATTTTTGCAGCAATTCTATTAGTTATTTATTTTAAAAATGCAACTTGGAAGGACCTCAATCCAACCTTCTAAAACGCGATTTAGAAATATTCACTAAAAAATGTTCATCTTGTGGGGCGCCTGGATGGCTCAGTCGGTTAAGTGTCTGCCTTCATCTCAGGTAATGATCCTGGGGTCCTGGGATAGAGCCCCACATCATCTAGCTTCTTGTTCAGCAGGGAGCCTGCTTCTCCCTCTCCCTCTGCCACTCCTCCTGCTTATGGCTGATCTCTCTCTCTGTCAAATAAATAAAATCTTAAAACAAAATGAAGAAATAAAAAATGAGAATGCACAGGCACCTGGCTGGCTCAGTGGGTACAACATGTTACTCTTGATCTGAGTCATGGGTTTAAGCCCCACATTGGGGGTAGAGTTTACTAAAAAAACAAAACAAAACAAAACAAAACAAAAAAAACAAACAAGGAGAATGCAGAAGAATATCTATGGCATGGAAATACATTCTCAATATATTAGGTGGTGATACCATTAAGTTACAAAATCTATTTTTATAAAAACAAACAATATGTATATGCCTAAAAATGGACAGAAGTATAGAACAACATAGAACAAATGTTTACAGTGGGATTACAGGTGATTTTTTTTGTATGTTAATTTATATTTTTTACAATAAATATCTATTTCTTTTGTAACTTAAAAAAGGATACTTAAAAAACCATCCACAAAAAAACTTAATGCCATTTGGTTTGGGAATACCCAATAGCTTAGAGCAAACACTGTTGGTCTATGAATTCTAGCCACATTCCGTGTACCAATAGGGCTACCCCCTTTTACCATTTCTTCCTGTCAAAGTTGGCTCTCCAGATCTACCAAACCTGGAAAAGGACTCTAGCTAATAAGCAAGTCCAAATAGGAGATAACCAGTTAAAGTGAGTAAACAATTTGAAACTGAAAAAATAGGACATTTACTATTTAAAGATTTTAAGAATTTCTTTCCTAAGATAGGATCCATTTCCACCCACAATATTTTTCTTACCTTACCTAAGGAATCTGCCAGCTTCTATTATGTGATTTTAGGTAGCTGAAAAGCCAGCAAGTACACTGGTTGGCCAATAGTCTCCTTGTAATCTGAAACTCAGTTTCCTTACTGAGCCTACATTTAACTTTATTCTTAAATGCTAGCCTATGAAAATATTAACATCTGTTAAAAGCTGGATGCTGAATATGTAGTTGTTTGTCATGTTATTGTCTTTAATTGTCTATACCTTTGAAATACTTCATAATTAAAAAATAATTTTGGGGGGCACCTGGGTGGCTCAGTGGGTTAAGCCTCTGCCTTCAGCTCAGGTCATGATCTCAAGGTCCTGGGATCGAGCCCCCTGTCAGGCTCTCTGCACAGGGGGGCGGGGGTGGTGGTGAGGGGGGCTGCTTCCCCCTCTCTCTCTGCCTCTCTGCCTACTTGTGATCTCTGTCTGTCGAATAAATAAATAAAAATCTTTAAATAAAAAATTTTTAAAAATAATTTTTCAATTTTATGCAGGAAGTTCTAACCATCTCCAGGGGGAAAATGGCTTCAAATAAATTAGATGTAAATAATCTCTTAAATAACAATTAATTCTACTCTGCCTGTTTCTTAAAAGAGAAAAAAAAGGGAAGCATGCATGAATGAAATTCTTTAACACTAGATTGCCATTATTATATTTATCAAAGCTGGATACTTCATCATTTCCATTAAACACACACCCCAAACACAACAGGTTGATTACATTTCAGAATTGGCTGCTACATTTTGAAACTCACTTCCAGAATATGAACTCTAATGAAACAGAATTAGTATCCTTGAGGCCAAATAAATGCAACTTGTATTCTCTGCCTTTTCAAACAATAAGAAAATTATGAGTGTTAATAGGTGGGGAAACAATTTTAGACAGCATAGATGGATTTCAGGTCATTGGTTTGTACGTTTCATTTATTACTTGGTGGTATTACAGTTCAAGTTAATTCTCTCTAAATTCTAAATATAAACATCAGCTTTTCTCCAATTTTAAGTGACTGCTTTGTGTTACAGTCCTGTGTTAAACTTTTTCTTTTCTGTGTTAAACTTTTATTGGAAAGAAACATTTAAAAATAAATACTATAAATCACATATCATGACAATTGTTTTTTGTTGTTATTTCTTTTTTGTTTTTTAGAAGATTTTATTTATTTATTTGACAGAACACAAGCACAAGCAGGGGGAGCAGCAGAGGGAGAGGGAGAAGCAGGCTCCCCACACAGCAGGAAGCCTGATGTGGGGCTCAATCCCAGGACCCTGGGATCATGACCTGTGCCAAAGGCAGATGCTTAAAAAACTAAGCCACCCAGGTGTCCTGACAATGTGTTATTTTTGTGTGTGTTCCTTTTTTTCCTGAAAAAGTAGAATGTTATCCTTTTATAAACTATCTTGAGATTGAAAAACAAGTATCAATTTTAAGAATTTTACTTTTTTAACAGTCCTACATTAATCATAATTGTGTTAAAACTCCTAAAACTAAATACCAAGTACTTTACTGTATGAATAGTTTTGAAAATAATTAAAAAGTTGATGAATAGGGAAATAATTAAACAAAGAGGGCTAATAATAACAATTTACAGGGTTTTTTCACATTGATACTTACAAGCCACTAATATTCATTATTTGGCCAAGGATTATTATGGAAATATAAAGAGGTATTTATAGTATTTTGCCATCATAATATATGTATCATCTGTTTCTGTTTAAGAGATTCTTTTTATGGGGGCACCTGCGTGGCTCAGTCGGTTAAGCCTCTGCCTTCAGTTCAGGTCATGATCCCAGGGTCCTGGGATCAAGCCCCACATCAGAATCCCTGCTCAGTAGAGAGCCTGCTTCTCCTTCTCCCTCTGCCTGCCAGCTCTGCCTACTTGTGCTATGTCTCTGTCAAATAAATAAATAAAATATTTTTTTAAAAAAAGATTCTTTTTATGAAAATACTAATTATTGTATAAATTCTGATGTAGTATGTTTTATAAATCACTATTTTCTTTTCTTTTTTTTTTATAAATCACTATTGCCATCATCACAAAAACAAACCATTATTGCAATGGAAAAGAAATGATATTCAAAAGAGAAAGGTTTTATTTGAGAAAATTTGTAGGAGTGAACATTCATAAATGAATAAAAACAGGAGCATAAACTACTATAAGGATAAAGTAAAAGAATATTTGCGGAATAACTGCACAAAATAAAAGAGCTAAACAAATTTAATGTATTATCACCTCCCAAGAATATGGGGCTTCCTAGATATCAAAAATTCTCCATAACCTTATAAAAGATTCTAAGATTTTTCACTTAGAATCGAAGAGAGGACCTCAAATATCACCAGTTGGGACTTCCTAACAGAATATATATATATATGACAAATAATACATGTACCTTTCAACTACCCAAGAGATATGAAATTTTCTACTTTTACAAAGTAAGTTGGTTTTAAGAAAAGTCCTAGTTATTTTGTTGTAGAAATATAATCTTCAAAGCCTAGGACAAAAATGCTAAGATCTTTTTGTCAACCTCTTAGATAGTTCAAGGGCCTACATAAGATTTTTGAAATGCAGAAGCTGGTCTGAATTTATGAGCTAACTGAAAAAGGTTACAGTTGTACAGCTTCACTTTCTTTATTCCCTACAGAAAACAAAAATTAATTTTATATAGTCCTAGTTGGAAATTGTGCTGCTTTGAAGAGATAAAGGAAGCTCTTTGAAGCAACCTAAAAACAATCCCCCCATCTCCAGAGAGAAACTCAGTCTGGTCAGAAAAAACCCCTGCATCATTCATGTGGAAGAACTTAAGATGTAATCATTCATGCGTCCCTCAGGAATAAGGCACTTGTAACTAAGCAGAAAAGGGTCCAACTACCTCTCACAGGAAAGGAGGGTGTACCTAATAAATATCCCATTTCCTGGTCCAGAGAGGAGATCAAATAAGGTCTAGTTTCAGAAATCTCTCCCAGAACTATCCCAGGATTCTGGGAAGGGTTCCAATGCCAATATGAGAATACTACCTTGATCAGCTCACTTTGGATTAAGTCTAGATTTTAAAAAAATCATAAACAAAGTTCATGAGAGTGAAATGATATTTTAAAATTCTACAATAGAATTTTAAATCATTATTACTACAATGGAAGCCATATAACTGAAAAATGTGCCTGGGCGTATTTTCTCTCCTAGAAATGGTGTGCAAGTCCTGGGTGAACCTTTAGACTAATTAAATGATCCCTTGATTTTCATGGGGCTTCAGAAACTCATTGGAAATATTTATTTGAAGTGAAAGATAGCTCATGTAGCAATTCATGTAATACATAATACAATAAAAACTCATATGTATACTTGCAATTAATTTGCTTCAAGAACTTTTCACAACCTCAGGATAAACCTAAGAGAGAAACAGATACCTTTACTTTAGTTTTACAGGTGATTTTTTGGAGGACCAGAGAGAACAAATGACCTGTGCTAGTTTATCTACCAAGAGGTAGAGCAGGACTGAAAACCTGGACTCCCTGAGGAAGTCTAAATGACAATGCTGAGCAGGAATGGATCAGACTTGAGCTTGATGTCCAGCTCTGTTATTTACTAGGTGTGTTACCTTGTGCAAATTATTTGACTATTGTTAAATTCAGGTCCCATCTGTGAAATGGAGGTGATAATCTCTACTTCAGAGAGTTTTTTAAAATGAGATGCTACTGTGCACTTCACAGCGGGACCTGGCTATTTCTGACTCCCAGTTCAGTGTTCTTTCTACTCAAGAATGGCTTGACTGCATAAATATTGGCAAATCATTAATCTTTCCAAGTCTTAATTTCTCTATTCACAAATGAAAAATAATTCAAATCCTCTTGAACACACCAATTTTTTTTAAAGAATGCCATGCCACATTCTTGTCACGCTAACAAGTTTGCGCTTTTCATAACTGCTTCATTTACTATTTGCCGACCGTGCTTTATATAGGGAAACAATATTCTTCCTAACACAAGAAATCATAAAACTATCAAATTCATAGCTATGAAATGAAAACGCAATTTCTCCTTAACACTCCAAAAACAGGTACTTCGATAGAGGTGGCTATAGGAGGCATGCATTCCATGATTTGTAACAGCAGAGGCAGCAAACAAACATTTGGCAATTTCAAGTACTAACTTTTCTATACCCTTAACCCTTGCTATTTACAGTTTTGCCTAATAAAAGCATTCTTTCTAATTTGATGATTTTAAGGCTATATCCATTTATAATCCAAGAAAATACAACATTAACATGCTATCCTCCAGAGAAGTTAAAAAAAAAAAGGATAAGAAGTTCTAAAATCCATATGCCAGGTGCCATGTGGTACTAGAATCCATGCATCTTATGGATATATTGTGGGGCAGAAACATCACTAGCCAGCTAATGGAATTTCCAAATCTAAAAAAGGAAACATTTTAGCTTTCCTGCAGAATAGCTGACAGAACAGAATATTACACATTTTGGGGGAAAACAAACAAACAAACAAACAAAAAACCAAAAAACGAGAAAGTAATGTGGCTAAAAGGAATCAATGAGTTAATGCCAAATCGATATACTCACCCAGGAGCAACCATGGCTTAATAACACCAATATGCAGGTCCAAGCTAAGATCCTGCACAAAACCACAACTACCCCCACTGCTCGGCTCTACTTCTTCCACAACATGAATTCTGGCATCTTTCCATGTTTCTATAATTTTCTTTCCAGTTAGCGTTGTCACCCTGGTACATTGCTTCCTGAGATTATTCCGGGAGAACGCTTTAATTTCCTGGTTAAGGGAGTGCATTACATGAGCAGTGGCTAAGAACAAAATACAAGCAAATCCAGCCAAGACTGGAAAAGGCCGGAACTGCTTGTCCCTTAACCCTCAGATTAAAAAAAAAAAAAAAAAAAAAGGAGCCTCAGGTGTTTAATCCCCTCCAAGGGATCGCGGCCACACACCGGAGACAAAGACTTTCAGGTCCGTTTCCCTTCGGCACCACCAAGTAAGGCGAAGTTTAATTGGCCATTGAGAAACGAGTCCCGATTGGCTGCTGTTTCTTCTTCCGGTCAGCAGAAAATCTGCATTATTTCCACCGACTCCGACAGGCTGCTAAGAGTTTGTTATTGTTGTTGCTTAAATCTAGCTTTATTATTCATGCAAGGGAAAACAGAAGACGTAATTGGAGAGACGACTGGTATTTCCTCGCTCTCAAATGCAGTCATTTTCTGGCTATGTTGGATTGGCGTCACTTGTGACCATAACCAAAAACGGTTGAAGGAAGTATAGCTGCTGCTTTTAGTGTTAGCACGAGTGTTAACATAAATCGTATTGTTTCATAGGTCTTTTTTAGTTTGTTGTTTATAGAATTCATGGTCGGGGGGGCGGGTGCTGTAGATTTCAAAAGTGGTTTTATGCGGTTTTTTTGCTACCATTTTTAGGAAGAGCGTTGGTTGCGTAAATGCTTATTTTATAAGTTTGTGGTATAAATCCACGAAGTTTCGTTTTAATTTTTTTGAGTTCTTACATACGGTTGAGGAAAGCTTGGAACTGTTTTTTAATTTTTTTTGAGGGGGGGGGGTCTGTTTTCGCAGCCGGTGGAGTCCTTTGTGCAGTGAACATACGACCATTGTAAGGCGTTTCTTCAAGTCTTCCATACATAGTTTCAGAGTAAGGCGTTTCTTCAAGTCTTACATACATAGTTTCAGAGAAACGGGTACGCAGACATAAACATTTATAAAACACATCAGTTACGGAATGATAATTCTGCTTACAAAAGAATGGTTTGTTTTGCAAAAGAAATCACAAGATTAAATGGGAATTTTCCTTATCCCACTTGAAATGCAATTTAAATGGTCTTACTCATAATGTATGTTTACACATGTATAAAGTGAAGAAGTTGCACTACATTTCAAAATTTTTGTTGTTTTGAAGTTTTCTGATGTAGAATTAAACCAAATTTCAGGCGCCTGGGTGACTCAGTTGGTCAACTGCCTCTGACTCAGGTCATGATCCTGGGGTTCCAGGTTCAAGTCCCACATCCGGGTCGCTGCACAGCAGGGAGTCTGCTTCTCCCTCTTACCTATCCTCTATCAGGCGCTCTCTCTCTCTCTCTCTCTCTCTCTCTCTGTTTCTCAAATAAATAAAATCTTTAAAAATAATAATAATAAACCACATTTCTCCCTGTTGAACAGTGAAATATAAGCCCAGGCTATCTACAAGGTACTCTAAAAAGAATGGAAGAAATGATTTGCACCATTTAAACAATCACAGGTTCATCAAAATCAATTCTAACCACACAGTATTCCATATGTTTATCGTACAACAATAAAAACTATCAACTATTGAGCACTTCCTACTTGCCAGGAACTGTGCTTGCAGGCAGTTTTTAGATTCTCAGTGCTATCCATCAGGTGCTTAATGATGCTTTACACATTATCCCGTTTGATCTCACAACAAGTCTATTACAAATATAGTATTATAATCATCTGCATTTTACAACTGAGCAAATTCAGACGCAGAGAGAGCAAATAATATATCTGATAATTCACAGCTCCTAAGTTTGTAACTACAAATAAAACCTAGATTTGTTTTAGTCCTATGCCTTAGCTCTTATTTTCTTTGAAATAGTGCCCCCACTCCCCAAAACTTACAGCTAATGAATATTTATTGAGTATCTGCTTTGTACCAGTTACTGTCACAGTTACTGGGGATATAGACTGAGTAAAAAATAAAAGTCTCCTCTTTTATGGAGCTTGTATCCAAGTGGAGGGAGCAGATGGACAGACAATAAATAAATATATAACCATGTTAGGTCATGATTTAAGTGCTAAAAAGAAAAACTGAGTGAAATAAGGGAACAAAATGAAAGGGCAATATGCTATTTGCTATGGGCCAGTGAGAGAAGGCCCCTCTGATAAAGAGAAATTTGAGCAGAGATTTGAATAAAGTTCAAGCGCCAGACCCTCTCAGCCATCTGGGAGAAGAACCTTGCAGATGGAAGAAATGGCAAGTGCTGAAACAGAATTGTATGGGTGGGAGGAAAGAGATGGAGATACACAAGAAACTTAGCAGGTGGCTAATGTGGCTTCTAGGGGTGAGTAAAGGGAAGAGAAGGAAAAGATGAGGTCAAGAGAAAAGTGATAAAGACTTTGGTTTTATTCCAAGTAACATGGGCAGCCCCTGGGGGAAATGGGTAGAGAAGAGCTGGATCCTGTGTTGTGCTGCTCGGATACCCCTTCAGTGAATGCCTGTTGTCTGGGAGCGCTTTTGACAGTCCCTTTCCAGACTGCGTCCACCGCAGAGGGCTGCCTTGCCTTCGGTTTTGCCCTTCGCAGGATAGACCATATCTGTGACTGATTGATGAGGAAGCATCAAGGTCTGGCCATCTTCGCCCAATTTGAAACAACTCTGAAGGGCACTGTAGCTCTAAAGTCCAACATGCAGTTGGCCAAGCCTGTCACTGGTCATGCATAACCTCTTGACTTCTCTGTCTGCCCAATCCTGATCCTTCCCTTCATTTCCACAAACGTTGATACTGAAGACAATCCTTAAATAAGTCCTGCATGCCAGAACCCTACCTCCATCTGCTTCCACGGAAACCCAATCGGTGACAAATGACATGAAATTATGCTTGGGCTGCAGAAGGATCTTTCTGGCTGCTGTGAGGAGAGGGGATAAAATGGAGGCAGGGAGATTTGTTAGGGGGCTACGTGGGAGAAAACAGTTGCTTGGGCTAGAGTGGCAGCGGAAGGAGAAGTATCAGTAGTCAGATCCTAGATATATATGAGAAACAAGCCAAGAGGTTTTATTAGCAGGTTAATGTAGAGGAGCTTAGGATAATTACAAGGATTTTTGGCCTGAACAACTAATGAGAAGATTTGCCACTTACCACATATGGGGTGATGTGGAGATGAAAAGTTCAGTTTGGGACATGTTAATATGCCTATTAATCAACTAAATAGATATGTCAAGTGCACAGCTGCACGTATGAATCTGGACTTCATAGAAAGAATCTCTGCCAGAGGTGTAAATTTTGGAGTAATCAGTCTAAAGATGCCTTTTAAGCTATGAGACTAAATGTGATGATCTAGTAGTGAAAACTGATAAAGAAGCCTGATGTATGCCCTCATTCAGGGGTGAGGAAGATGAGGAAGATCCAGCAAAGGAGACCAAGAAGGAGCAGTCCAGAAGATAGGAGGGAAAAAGGAGGGAAAAGTCGGAGGGTACAAATGAAAAATGTGTTTCAAGGAGGACAGTGTGATCAACTGTCACATGCTGCTGATAGTGTCGATTAAGATGAAGACTGAGCACTGTTACTGGATTTAAAGACCTCCTTAGCAGGAACAGATGCTATGTCGCAGCACTGTATGAATAATACCTGATTCAACTCTCATGACAACCCAATGAGGTAGATAATATCTAGTACATTTTAAAGAAAGTTACACTTAATTTGGAACTTCAGAACCTAGCCTTCGGTCACAGAGTTAGGGTTTGTTTGTAAGATTCTAATAACAAGGATGAATACAATTCCACCTTTACACTAAAGCCCATGCTCTTGCACCACATCATTCTATAGAGGATGGGCAGAATTCTCGGTTACTCATTGATAGCTCCAGTCCCTGCTGATTATACTGTAATACTAACATGCCTGCAGTAGCATTGGACACTTAAACACTGATTCTATTCACTGACTCTACCCAACTTAGCCCTTCTTTCTACAGAACAACAACCAAGGTCCAGAGAAGTAAACTGATCTTTCTAATGGCACAGTGCTTGTGATCCCAGGTCTCTTGACTTAATAGTTAATGCTTGTTCCACTTCACTACGTGGTTTTTCAAAAAGTCCTTTAAAGGCAAATCTCATACTTAAGGGCTCACGTAGTTAGCCTGGATGCAGAGAAATTGAGAGAAACACCAATTTTTCAGGACTAGAGTGTTGGCAGAAGACACAGAAGAGGCAAAATGTTATGAGACCCAGGCCAGGGGGAGAACTCAGCAGCATTTCATCCATGGAGGAAGCATTGTCTTTGCCGGGACGTGACTGATATAGAATTATCCTGAAAGAGGGGGCACATCCTTACAGGGGCTAAGGGGCCCTGGGCTGGGCAAAAGGGGACGATGTGATGTGAATATACCCTGGAATATGTTCCTGTGCCCCCTGTATAATTTCATCTTCTAACAGATTTAGAGTATTTATACCAAGCTCTGTACTAGGCATTTTACAAGTATTATCTCCAGTCTTCACAAAAATCCCATTTTTAGATAAAGTAATTGAAATGCAAAGAACTGGTAAGCAATGGATCTAGTATTCAGTCTCAGATCTGTTGGATCCCAATGGCCACGTTCATCCCACTACATAACACATTCAGGCATTTTACGTAATAAAATCATCATGGAAATATGCAATCTTAGGTAATTCAGATATGACTTACATGGGCAAAAACAGTGATAAATAATAAAAAAGCTATTTTGCATTACAGTGTGGGGCTTGAGTTAATTGTCTCAATTCTGCACTTCACTGAGAATGTGCAGACGTAAGCTGAAATAAATACAGAGAAAATCCAAACTTCTCTTGTGATTATGGCACTGTTCCCTGTGCAAGCTTTTTAAAGATATTTTTAAAAAATCAGTTCAACTGAAACAAGTTTGAATGCAAATTTTCTTTACAGATACAATGCCTATTATATGAATTTGTTACTGGAGCATTTTGATTATATAAGATTTTTTGTTTATATATGCATGTCTATAGAGCTAATATAATAGTTAAGAATCTCACGTGGTCCAAAACAAGTGAGATCTTTTCAAAGCCTTTAGAAATTTAGAGTTCAATTCTTTGTAATATACATTTTTTCTATCATCTTAAATTTATTTTTGCACATTTGTAATTGTTAATGACACAGACAGAAAGAATATCACATTTTCTGTACACTTTTATAAATGTCTTTTCAGTACTTGAACTCTTCCTACATTATGTAGAAATAATCTGTCACTATTTTAATAACTACTTTTTTAACTTAAATTCAATTAATTAACATATAGTGTATTATTTGTTTCAGTGGTACAGGTCTGTGATTCATCAATTTCTTTTCTCCCCTCAAAAAACATGGTTTTGTTTTAATTTTTGAAATCAGTAACATGGCAGGAATGTGGATTCTCGTTATTGCACCACTTTTGTGGTTCAAAACCATATTACTAGGAAACAAATCAACCAACAAGTATTTATGGCATATCTGCAATGAGTCTAATGTTACTGTATTAGGGCTGTAAAAGTAAAAAAATATAAGTAAATAAAAATAATAAAATAAGAATAAGAAAGGGAATAGAGGTTATATTAGATCTTTTGTTGATCTCAGTTTTGGATTTTGTTAATTTTTCAAATGAAGAATATACCCCAGCTCTAAAACTACATGATGCCTCAGTTTGAAAAGAGCAGCAAATAGTGAGAAACTTTACATGACCATTTTTTATGGAAAGACTGTAAAAGATGATGTGCTGTTCCATAGTTGTACTATACAACTTTTGCGTACTCTTTTAGCAAGTATAGAGTATTTGTCCACTAACCGAATATGTTAAAAGTGCTGTCTTGGGAAAAAAAAGCAAAAATATATTTTGTTTTGTTTATTTAATGTGTATTTCTTATGTTTCTATAAAACAAATCAAGGTTCATTTCTTCCTTTAAATACACTTTTAAATACACATACACTAATTTGACTAAGAAATTTAACTATGCTGCATTAGAAAAGATTCTTTTTACCCAAGAAAGCATCCAGGAGTGCCTAGGTGACTCAGTTGGTTAGGCGTCTCTCTGCCTTTGGCTCAGGTTGTGATCTCAGGGTCCTGGCATAAAGCCCCACATTGGGCTCTCTGTCAGTGAGGATCCTGCTTCTCCCTCTCCTCTGCCCCTCTCCCTTGCTTGTGCTCTCTCCCATGCTCTCTCTCTTTTCCTGTTCAATAAATAAATAAAATCTTTACCAAAAAAAAAGAGTCCAGCAGTGCTTCAAAGCTAAATGTGGCTAAATCATCAGTGTATTCAATGTTTGAATGTTCAAGGAAGACTTATTATTCTAGTTCTAATCATTCTTACACTACCAAATTTAGGATCTCATATTGTACCCTATTCACAAAGAGACCTTTGAAGTTTCCAAGAAAAGTGTAGAAAAATCAAATTATGGAGGATAATGTTTTCTTGTTGGCTAATGGAACTGATTTAAAATGATGGAGGAAGGAGGGTTATAAATAAAACATAATTATCTGTGGTCAGTAAGTACTGAAGCTGGGTGTTGGTTATGTGGAAGAGAGGTTAATTTCACTATCCTTTCTCCTGTTATTTGAAAATTGGAAAATATCCATTATTGAAAAGTAAACAAATAAAATAAATAAAAACAAGTTAACTTCAATCAAAATATATACCTTTGTGGGGAGCTTGTGTGGCTTAATCAGTTAAGTTTCTGAGTCTTGATTTTGACTGAGGTCATGATCTTGGGGTTGTGAGACTGAGCCCCATGTCAGGCTCCACAGTGGGCATGGAGCCTGCTTTAGATTTTGTCTCTCCTTCTCCCTTTGCCCCTCCCCCACGTTCTCCTTTAAAAATAAATATATATATATCATATATCATATATATCATATATAATAACATATATAATACATAAAATATAATATATGATATATACTTTATATTTTATATAATGTATTATTATAATAAAAATTATATAATCATACACTACCATAATTATATATAATATATAATATGTAATATATTTATCATATAAAATGTATTTATATATTATATATAATACATAATATCTTTATTATATATAAAATATACTATATATAATATAAACTATTATATAATCTATATATGATCATATAATCATATAATTATATACTATATGATCATATAATTATTATTTATTATTTAGACATTACATATAATTATATATAATTACATCTATATATCTAATAATATATCTAATATCTAAATAATAAATAATAAATTTATTACTTAATATTTATTATAATAGAATGTTATATTATTATATACAATACAGTATTATATATTATTATATTATATACTATAATATTATAACATTATATTATAGTATAATAATTATTATGTTAATATTTATTATTTAATATAAATAAATATGTTATTTAATAAATAATAAATAAATAATTATTTATAATTATATATGTTATTCATATATATATGTTTTATATATATATATATATATATATATATACACACACACACACCTTTGTGATCTCCAAAATTGGCCTGTGTCTTAGGAATTTAAGCATCTTAAAAATTGTATTTATTGAAGGAAAAGCAAAACCAAAAAAAGAGAAGGAAACAAATGAAAAAAAAGAAAGAGAGGCAGAGAAAGACTAGCCAGAAAACTCTGCCCTAATATTATCACTATTATTAATAACTTATTAATATTAACAATATATTAATAAATTATTAATATCGAATGCTTTGGGACAATAGCTTTAATAAATTTTTAATAATATACTCTGGGTTTTTTTTTACTGTCTTATTTTTTAAAATATATACACATATATATTTTTTTAAAGTAAGCTCTATGTCCAACGTGGGGCTTGAATTCATGACCCCAAGAGTCGTGTGCTCTACTTATTGAGGCAGCCAGGCACCCCATTGTACTTCCTTATTTTTGCATTTCTACTTTAAAGAGGAGTGGTATCTAGGATGTATGGCTTCACTATTTGTTTTATATGTTAAGTATGTTATTAATCTTTATGCTTGATTCAGGTTGTTACAATGTTTTTGAAAAGTGATTTTCAAAATTATACAACACAACATTTTAAAATGTCTAGAGTTTGCAGGTCCTTTCACCATCAGAGATCAGCACTGCATGGAGTTTTATTTCAGAAAGAGAGGAACAGTATGACTTCATGGTGCATGGGTGCATGGGCTGGTGTGCATGTATGTGTGTGTATGGCTATTTATGTCTTAGTAGCATAGATGACTTGTAACTTACAAGCTGTAGAGTCATACAACATGTGCTCATCTCCATGGTAACCATTTCTAAGATAAATGCACTTCTGAACAATGATCCCAAAATAGTCTATTACCCATTTTTGTAGATTTCCATTGTAACAGCAAAAAAATAATTTTGAAATATTTTGTTTCATTCCTTAACCAACAAAAATAGAGAATACATACATATATCCAAATCTTTGGAGAAACTATGGTTAAGTGCAATAACAATTTCTATAATAAATTCAAGATTTTGTTCAGTCTCATTTTCATTTTATGAATTATCTATACTTATTGCTTCTCCTGCAACCTTTTGGCTTCTTACATTTTAGCCATATATTCTTTTTGGATATATGGATATCCTTTTTGGGTATATGGATATACTGTCTTGGCTATAAAGTGAAGAGGAAGAAATAATCAATCTTGCAGGTCTCGCTCAGCTCTAAGATTTTATGATTTTATGATTTCTCTACTCAACTTGAAACATTATGAGAACATCAGCTTGGAAAATAAAAACAGTTGAAACCCAAGTCAGGTAATTTTTTCTCCTTCCTAGGTTAGATAAAGAAGAGGGTTTTTTTGTTTTGTTTTTTAAGAGTGTTCTTTATTAGCAATGCACCTTTTCATATATTTTTTTAAAGTAGGTTCCATGCCCAACATGGGGCTTGAACTCATGATCCTGAGGTCAAGAGCTGTATGCTCTACTGACTGAGCCAGCCAGGAACACCTCTAAAGGAGAGTTTTAAAACTATTTACCATAAGGGTGCCTGGGTGGCTCAGTGGATTAAGTCTCTGCCTTCAGGTCATGATATCAGGGTCCTGGGATTGAGCCCTGCATTGGGCTCTCTGCTCAGTGGGGAGCTGGCTTCCCCCCTCTCTCTGCCTGCCTTTCTGCCTACTTATGCCTACTATCGCTCAAATAAATAAAATCTTTAAAAGAAAAAAAACTATTTACCATAATGACTGGATTGCTGCTCCTATAAATTCCAAATTATTAGTCTTTTTTTCCTATGTAAGTTGTTTACATTTTCTTAACCATTATTAGAATATCTTAATTTTCTAAAATGTAGTCATGCTGATGAAGTTCTTACATTGGGGAAAATCCTTTCTATAGTTTTAAAGATGCTTATTTCACACATACTCCTTCCCATTTTCTCTGTTGGCATTTCAATATCCGAGTCCTCCAAGGGACTGGGAAAGTCTCTGTGACCCTCAGATGGGCTGGTCAGAATATAAGTCAATGGAGAGAATGGTGAAAAGCAGGGCTGATTCCAACCCACTTTCAGTTCTTGGGAAATAGAGGGCTAATTCCTCGGGTTTTAGTTTCTCTACCACTCCTCCTCCCTTACCGCAAAAACCCCCAGGGCCCATACATTCTCTGTCTTCCAAGATTTGTACGGATATGGAAGAGGGAGTTTCCCTAAACTTTCTCTCAGAGCACCTTGGGGCAGAATTGTAACACCATACTTCAGTGAGAGAAAACTTCCTCCTTCTCTTACCAGGGCACACTCCTTGCTCCAAGGGGAGCCTGTTTCTCCCTCTGCCTCCCACTCTCCCTGCTTGTCCTCTCTCTTCCTCTCTGACAAATAAATAAAATCTTAAAAAAAAAAAAAAAGAAATTTCTTGGTATGAATATGCTATAATTCCTGTAACTGTAAGAATTTAGGTTGTATCTAATCTATGTAGTTATAAATAGTATCCTCACACACGAAATTTTTTTTTATTTTGGATTTTTTTCCTTAGGGAATATTTCCAAGAGTCAAATATTCAATTTGTGAATATATATATGTATATATAGAGACATAGATATAGACATAGATATAGATACATATAGATATAGATAAATCTATATATATCTGTATTTAAAAGTCTTGGATATTTTAAATGATTCTCACACATATGTCCAAACTGATCTCCAAAAGGGTTATAGCGCTGTATAAAAGTGGTCTTTTTACTGCAAAACCAACTTACTTTTAAACTTAATTTTCTTGTTTTCCAAAGCATGAAGTCTTGCTGCTCTACATTTTGGAGATTTCCTTTTTTCCCATATTGTAAATTCATAAAGAAAATGCAGTTTGGATTTTTTGTGTTATAGAGAGGACAAGGCATTTGATATCATCAATAACATGAAATTATAAAGATTAATATCTCTCTATTTTGTTATAGGTCTTTTTCTTACAATGAATCTTAGGCTTAACTTAAAATTTACTGAACAAAAAATAAATAAGGTGTATATTTATCAAGCTTGTCAATATAATAAGTTAAACTTCCTAAAGCTACAGCCAATATTGCCAGCAAAATTGGTATTCCATCATTCTTTTTTTGGAGATGAAAAAAGGAGAAACTGCTCTTAGACTGAATCAGTCAAAATGATTTTGTAATCTTCTTGTCAATTAGTGTAAATACCCAGCAAATGTTTAATACTAACCTGAAAAGGTTTTGATTAACAAAAAACTTTGCTATGATTCTGAATATTATCTGATTAAAAAAAATTTTTTTTTACTTACACCTACGTACCAGCCAGAGAGCTTTTTACATAAGCAAATTCTCATAATCAAAGTTGCCTGAGATCAAAATTTGAAACAAGTACTGGGTGAGTATTGTTGTAGACAGGACAGATTAACACAAGACCTGGAGGCTTTAGACCTGCTGGTCCTCAAAGACTTGTAAATCACTTAGAAGAAAAATATGTCATTGTTCAGTAGGTGGTTTATCTTTCTTCCAACCCAGTGACTCAGCGCAATGAATGTACTGGGTGCATTTGTTATTTGCTTTTCTGATCAAACCAAGATTTAGAGAGCGCTACTCAGGTAGCTGTGATATCACATGCTGTTAGCTTAGCTTCAGCTTGATAAAGAGATACCAATTTAACTGATCTTAGCTAAGTTTTACCCCTTGGTTCGGTTATTGCTACGCATGCCACTTTGATACTTATCTTCACAGTCTTCTCTTAAAAATCTGTCTAAACATTACCACTAAAAAACATGAAAATCAAATTAACCCCATTTTGAGAATACTATTTATATTCAGGTACTTCATGAGGAACAATAATTATTTGTCTTTTTTTTTTTTTAAGATTTTATGGGCCCAGCACGCTTCTGCTGCGCCACTCTGCTTAAAGATTTTATTATTAAGTAATCTCTACACCCAATCTGGCCTTGAACTCACAACCCCAAGATCAGCATCATATACCCCAGCACCTGTGCCAGCCAGATGCCCCTAAATAGTTATTTTTAAAATATAATTATAATTATTCTATATCTATATCTATATAGATATATATCTATATCTGTATCTATATCTATAAAAAATAAAAAATAAAAAAAGTGGGGGGATCGGGTCACTGGGTGATGGGCATTAAAGAGGGCATTTGATGGAACGAGCGCTGGGTGTTGTATGCAACTTATGAATCATTAAATTCTACCTCTGAAACTAAAAATGCACTATATGTTAATTAAATTGAATTGAAATTTTTAAAAAAGAAAAGAAATAATTCAAAGTGATCTCTTCAAGAGTTCCTAGTTACTTGTTATTTATATTATAATCACTTATTATTTATTATAAATCAAAAAATTCTGGTTTAGATTATAGACAAATTAAAACTCTTTACATTTAAGTTTTGGAAAATATTGTGTCAAACCTAGGTAATGGATACATGGGTGGTTATTATACCTTCTCTACTCTTTTTATGTTTGCAACCATTTGTAATAAGTTAAAATTTTAAAAAACTTCCCTTTGAATAAGTACCTCTTGAAATATCTCCTGAAATAAAAGAGACATAAAAGAAAAATAAATCTTTCACATGAATTAAATTAATCTGTTCCTCATGGAGGGGAGGAGAAAAAATCTCTTAATCCTAATATTTGGTTATATATTTACATGACATCAAAGAATTTGAGGCACCTTACCTAACTCCGATAATTGTAATCAAGTCCATTGCTTTGTGTCAAACTGTTATTTAATGTTAAATGATGCTGGTAGCGGTAGCGGTTGCATTTACTTATATTTACGTTTTGCTTACTTGGAAAAGCATTAGCAGCATGAAACATAGGGCCAATTATAAGCTGGTAGATTGGGAATTTGCCACCTGGCATAGAATTCAAGAGAGGGATTATTTCGTGCAAAGTCATGTTAACGTCCAGGTATTTGAAAACCAACCAATACTGCATTTTCTTGGAATTCATTGTTTCTTCCATTTTTGTGAGCCTTTCATGTATCCTATGTCCCTTTCTTGCTCAAGTGAGGTTTGTGAAGTCTTATTCTTATGAATAGAGTATGAATAGGGTGTATCAGCAACAGATTTCCAAATGTGCCACTTTATACAGAGCAGCTTTGAAAACTGAAAAGCTGGCTGAGTCCGCTTTAAGCAGCGGGTTTCTGAGACTAAATTTACAATTTTTCTGCAATCATTCCGAGGCCGACTAACTATGGTTTATGTAATGTGCAGAAGCCACAGGATCTCTTTAAAGCACTGTACATTTCATTAAGGAGGCAGCCAACCTTGTACTACATATAACAATAGGAGAAAGGGATATGTAGGCAAATGATAACTTGTATACAATTCAAAGACTTAGTGCTAAACACCAGTTTCCATCTTTTTCTTGCACTAAACTGTTTAGTCAAGGTATTCAACTGAAAGAAAAACAAAATAACTTGAGTCTCCTCCTTTCAGTTCTCCTTCCCACCTGCTGTTGGAGGTGCCAACATTCTGGCCACCAGAGGAGGCAGATAAAGAGAGAACCTGAGTCAACCATCTGCAGTGGGATATTTAGTCCTGATATTAGTCCATAAGATTACGAAGGCTACACTATGAGGCCTGTGGAAAGATTATCATGGAGTTGGTCATGATGTATTGAATTGATAAGGAAAAATACTTTTTAGGGGTGCTTGGGTGGCTCAGGAGGTTGGGTGTCCAACTCTTGATCTCTGCTCAGATCTTGATCTCTGGGTGGTGAGTTTGAGCCCTGTGTTGGGCTCTGCATTGGGCTCCCCAATGAGCATGGAGACTAGTTAAAAAAAAAAAAAGAATTTGGGGCGCCTGGGTGGCTCAGTGGGTTAAGCCTCTGCCTTCAGCTCAGGTCATGATCTCAGGGTCCTGGGATGGAGCCCCATATCGGGCTCTCTGCTCAGCAGGGAGCCTGCTTCCTCTCTCTCTCTCTGCCTGCCTCTCTGCCTACTTGTGATCTGTGTCTGTCAAATAAATAAATAAAATCTTAAAAAAAAAAAGAATAAAAGGAAAAATACTTTTTATACCTCTGGATGATGGTCTAAAAAACATTTATGCCAAGTTAAACCTAGACACTTAGCCACGTGATTATTTGGGTATACAATTGTTCCTGTTGTGCCTCTTCAGGTGGACTCATTATAATCCAGAATGGTTCTGACTCTTGGGTCTATGAAGCTGTATAGAGGCTTTAATGAGACCATGCACTCTTTAAAATTGTACTAAAAATTTGTATATTTTTCTGGATAGGATGCATAGCTTCATTAGATTTACAAAGGGGTCTAGGATCCAAAGTTAATTAGGAACTTAAGTTAGAAACAAGAATTAATCTGGTCTATAAACATCAACATAAAAAGAAAAGCTGATTGTATCTTTGTTTTGTTTCTGCTTCAACTCCTTGGAGTACATGAGTAAAAATGAGTTGCTTACTTCATTCCTTTCTTCTGATTTAATTCCTTTAAATCTATCTCATCCTCTCTTAAAACAAGTGAGTGACCTGGACTAATTTCATTATTTCCAGAAGTGATTACACAGTCAAGTTTCTCTTCTGATGTTTAGAGGTTCTATAGTTTATATCTGAGTGGTTGCCTTTTTAGTTGATATATTAGATAACAGAACTACCATATTTTCTATTTAAATCAATTTACTGATGTTTACTGTTGCATCAAACTATTCTATAATTAAAATCTAACATGAGGAAGGATTTATACATATACTTGTATTGCAAAAGTTTGCTTTAATGTGCTCATGATATTTTAAATACAGAAACTACTATGTAAAATAAGTGATAATATAAATCTAGTTAGAAGAAGTGGTTTTCCTTTCTTTATAAACTGAAAGTTAATTGCTTTTCCTATCATTTCAAATATGACACAAATAAAAATGATTAGGAATGGGAGAAATATAAGAAGTATGAAAATTTTTGAGTAAATTCTGATTGTAAAGTTTTGTTGTGAAAATAGTAATCAGTTGAAGTAATTACAAATAATAGAAGAAATGGTAAGGCTTTAACATGCAAACAATCCAGGTGGAGCAGCTGTGTATTCATAGTTTTAAAGCAGAAAAAAAAAAAAAAAGGATTTGACAATAGCAGCTTAGTTTTTGTGATAGTGGTTAAGTAACACTGGATTTGAATTTAAGTGGGAATACAAACTTGAATTTAAGCATCAGCGAACACCTGACTTATTGTAAACATTTAGACTTCAATGATGTTTTAATGGCAAAAAAGTCATCTTATAATGAGTTTATAATATTTTAGCATAATGTATATTTTATAATAAGAACAAATTTAAAGTCCTTAACATTTGCACATCATCAACACTTAGAAGCTTAATGATTATGGTGTGTGTCTAACATGAAATAGTGAAAATATAATTTTCGGAAATTATTACTTGGAAATAGGAATTTGTCAAGCAAAACAATGTTAATACAATTAGGTAGGCTTTTCATTTTTTTGTCGAACGCTAAAGCACAATGAGTTAGCTATATTATTCCCTAACCACTTGTCTCAACAACTTTGCTACTTTCTCTCTCTTTTGTACTCACCTAAAAAAAGAGAAATCCACGACATTCCATCTTTTTTGTGTCATTACCAACATAGGAAATTACACAACTAAGCAGAGTGGGGCAATGACAATAATAGCCACGATAGTAGTAATAACCAGTAACATTTATTCTCACTGAATTGTATAAGATGCAGTGCTGGGGGCCCCTGGGTGGCTCAGTGGGTTAAGCCTCTGCCTTCAGCTCAGGTATGATCCCACGGTCCTGGGATCGAGCCCCACATCGGGCTCTCTGCTCCGCGGGGAGCCTGCTTCCTCTCCTCTCTCTGCCTGCCTCTCTGCCTACTTGTGATCTCTGTCTGTCAAATAAATAAATAAAAATCTTAAAAAAAAAAAAGATGCAGTGCTAAAAATTATTTCATGTAGTCATCACAACAATCTAGTGGGGTAGGTACAATTATACCAATTTAAGGTGGAAAACTGAGATTTAGAGAGCTTTAGTCACATGTTCAACATCACATTGCTGTATGTGGCAAAGGCGGGATCCAACTCGACCAGTCTGACCTCAAAGCTAAGGTTTTGTTCTGCAAACCATTTAAATACATAACACCAAACTCAAATGAACATTTAACATTTTCTGACACATGACCTTCCATTTAGGCTAATGAACTATTTGTTATGAATATGAATCACATTAATGCCTGAAAAGCACTTGGAATAGAACATGACACATTGCAAGTACCCAGTAAATGTTAGCTAATATCATTATCTTGTCTCTCCCTATAACACCCAATCAAATATCAGTCTGGCTCTGTATCATCTGCTTCCCCATCATCTCTTTCCTTCCTGTTCTAGCAAAGCTGCTTCTTCTTCTTCTTTTTTTTTTTTAATATTTTATTTACGTATTTATTTATTTATCTGAGAGAGAGAGAGAGTGAGAGAGCAAGCGCACACACATGTGCTAGACCAGGGCAGGAGGAGGTGTGGGTAGAGGGAGAGAAAACTCAAGCAGGCTCCATGCTGAGTGGGAGGTCCGGGGCGAGGGCAGGGGGCACAGCAGGGCCTAATCTCTGGACCCTGAGATCAAGACCTGAGGAGAAACCAAGAGTTGGATGCTTAATCAAGTGAGCCACCCAGGCGCCCCAAAGTTTCTGCTCTTTTGATTATCCTATCTCTCTGCCCTGAGTTATAAATATCTCTTTCTACAGGATAATTTGGCAACTACCTACTGAAAATAAAAAGTCCTCCCTTAATCCCTCCAGGTATTACCCCGGTCTCTGGTCCCTTTCACAATTTTATTCAGTCTCAGTTTGCTGGCTCTTGATTCTTAAAAGTTAAATTTCCTAAGGGCTTTAGACTAGGTTTTATTTTCCTTTTTAAATTATTTGCTCCAAAAATGATCCTGTCTATTCCCATGGTTTCAAATAACATCCATATTCTGATGATCCCAAATTTGTATCTAGAGTCTAGGTCATTCCTTGGATGTCCAGTTCAGTATATTCAATATCCTTCCAAATTTTTGAAAGACTGTTTACTTTTGGGATTGACTAAATGTAAATATTTTGGGTCTTATATATTCAATTGGAACTTGAGTATCATAATAGTCTTATCCTGTATTCTAATTCAAGTTTTGTTCTACCATTGACTTTGCCAATTTTCTATGCATTCTCATATTTAAAGAAGACTTAAGATTGAACTAAAAAGATCCACTGATATTTGTATACACTGATTTGTATTTCATCATCCATTATTTAAGTTTAAGTCTAAGCATAACACATACCTAAAACAAAACCAAAAACTTCACAAATCCTTTGTACTGTGAAAATAGCCAAGAAAAATCAAAATCAATCATAAAATAAAAATTTTCATTATATTAGGATTTTTCTACAGGGAAAACTGAAGTTGTTTGGAAAGACATTATATCATTAGTTTTGCAGAACAGAAGCAAATACACATGTGTGAAGTGCATTATCAAAGATCTGTCAAGCCAAAAGATGAAACTAATTGGATGTGATTGGTCAAGATCAAGACTGTAACTAATTTTTCATTGCTTTCTCTCTGAACTTACCTGATGGGTTCTATTTCTGGCATCTCTTCTGCTGATTACTGGAGACATCTTATGTTTCATTTAGGCCTGTCTTTGTTACACCTTTGCAATACCAAGTTGCAATCTCTGGCTAAGTCTTAACTCCTTACTTCATTTACTACAGATACTGGGATACTGTTGCTCCATCTTTTTCCTATTCTCTTTCCTAATTATTTTCTAGTAGAGTAAATTTTCATCCCTGGTTGTTTTTGGATGTAGGGGAACAGAACTTGAAGTATTGATTTAGCATATATATTATTGTCTATCCTTTCTATGACCATTGTTAAACAACAGTGAAATCTTCTATTGTCCTTCTCCACAATTCTTTATTCAGAGTTGGTTCCTTTGTTTGCATTATTGTCCAGTTACATGTAGTCTTTGAAACAATTTTTAAAAATGATAATTCTTTGCAAAACTCCATTAATTTCTTTTCTTTTCTTTTTTTAAAAAAGATTTTATTTATTTATTTGACAGAGAGGGAGAACATAAGCAGAGGGAAAGGCAGGATCCCCACTGAGCCAGGAGCCCAATGTGGGACTTGGTCCCAGAACCCTGGGGTTATGACCCAAGCTGAAGGCAAACATTTAACCAACTGAGCCACCCAGGAGTCCCTATTAATTTCCATTTTATATGTGCCTGACCCTTCCCATCGCTTGACTCATTTTCTCTTTCTGCATTCAATTCTGTGCGAATGTAGCTGTTTCCCAAAGGAAGGGATGGAGGACAGAAAAACCAATATATATCTGCTGCACCATTCTTAGGTTGTGAGAAATCTATTTCTGAAGTCCGATGGGGGGCAAATGTTGCAACTGTCTTTAAAAACAAGTGGAACATTATCTTTGACAAGAAACATCCTAATCAAAAGGCTCTATCCCAAGAACTCAAACATATGTCTTTTGTCAATTTTTCTCTCTTCTTGCTTTAAGTAGGGAGGCTGACTCACATACATGATTTTATTTTATTTATTTATTTATTTTTAAAAAACGATTTTGTCTAA